>NC_055658.1:9429036-9740679 GCF_017976325.1 Chelmon rostratus | reverse complement strand
TATTTACAAAGTCCATTGAGTTCTGGATGTGGTGTGCCGTTTTGCCAACCAGTGGTGCTAAGATGTTGGCCACAAACTTAGCAATGTTGTATGTCACAGAGTTGATGCTGCTGACAATTGGTCTGAGAGGCGCTCCTTCTTTGTGTATTTTTGGGAGACCATAGATGCCTGGGATGGACTCTTGTGGGTATAATCGGTGGTATTGCAAACGGTCAATGGCTCCATCTTTCTGCAAACTTTGCAGATATTCTATGATTGTTCTCTTGTACCCGCTGGTTGGGTCTCGTTTCAGGCATTCATATGTGTTACTGTCATTGAGTAGTGAAAGAATCTTGTCATGGTAATCATTAGTGTTTAGAATTACCGTGCATCTCCCTTTGTCTGCTGGCAAGATTGTGATGTTTTCATCCTTGCTCAGTGATGTCACGGCTTTTCTTTACTCATAGGTGAGGTTTCGACGGGGGAGGTTTAGCATTGGAGAGAGCTGCCGACACTTTCAACCTGAGCTGTTCGCCTTCCGTTTCCGTTAGGTTGTTTTTCTTTATAGCTGATTCTGTTGCCGTGATCAGATCAACTATTGGGACTTGTTTTGGTGTCATGGCAAAGTTCAATCCTTTAGCTAAAACCTCCTTCTCCGGCTGGGTAAGCACTCTGTCGGACAGATTCTTAACCCATCTGTTCTGTAACTCATTTTGTGTTGAGTCATCACTTTTTTGCCTCCAGGTGAGACATTGCATCTTGGAAGTGTTATGTCTTGACTGCAAGTTATGAAATTTCTTTGCTTGTCTGTCTTTAGTTTTGTTGTGTTGGGCAAGTTGGGCTTTCAAAGTGAATTCTATGACTTTCTTACAGACATCCTCAGGTAGTGATGACCTAAGTTTGTGCTGTAGGTTGTCAAATTTCACTGTTAGGCTGTCAATGGTGAAATTGACCTGCCTTACTCTCTCATTCAGCAGTTGTTTTTGAGCCTTTTCCAGGATTCTGTCAGTCAATGCAATGGTGTTAGGTTCAAGTATTTATCCCCTGAGTGAGGCCAACCCCCTAAATCAAGAATGGTATCACTCTATTGTGAGGCAAACGATCCCCCCATTAAGGCGGGGTGGGGTGCAACCCTTGGATGTCAACGACAGTCGTTTGCCTCGTTAGTGTACCAGCCTAGATAGGACAGCTCTAGTCCAATGCAATGGACTAGAGCTGTCCTATCTAGTCTGGTTGCGTACGAACTGATGAAGCCTGCTCGGATGAGAGGTGAAACGTCTTCTAAGACAAACTGACGAGGTCCAGTTGCGAACGATTGAATGCCCTAAAGCTTACAATGACCTGGATGAATGAGAATATTCACAGGCTAGTCAGGTTATGTTTTCTGTTAGTTTGTTGTATTCTTCCTCCCTCGGGAACGATTTCAGTTTGTAGTATTCATCATAGTGTTTCTGTTATTTTGTTATCCTCTGCTAGAGCGCTTTATGTTACTCCTTTTCCTTTCTTAGTATAGCAATATTATTGTTTATATATATATATATATATATATATATATATATATATATATCTTAGATAATTTTATAGAGCCTGATTTCTTTGCTGAAGAGGTCTGGGATTTCCTGCTAAATAAAAGCTGTGATCATTTTAAGTCTCTGCATCCGAGTCCTATTTGTGTGCCGGCCTGACACCTTCAACATAACCATAACCACTACCTGCCTAACTCCGGCTCTTACCCTAGCCTCATCCTCAACCCATCACGCTGAAATGTAATGATTTACATAATGGGGACTCCTAAACTGATTTTATATAATCAATATACAGTCAGTTAATCATTGTGTCATCTGAAAATTAATTGCTCTGTCTTGTGGTGTTGTTACAGCAGTCCTTCTTTCCACCCACACGCTTCCAGCCACTCCTTTAGAATATCCTGAGGTATTCCCAAGCCAGATGGGATATGTAGTATAGAAACGTGCTGTGAATACCTTCACAGGGAGACTTCCAGAGGGCATTCTGATCAGATGCCTGAAGCATCTGAGCGAGCTCCTACCAATGTGACAGAGCTGTGGTTCTCCTTCAAGTCCTTCTCCCTGCCCCTCAGGGCGAGCCCAAACACACCGAAGAAGAATGTGGATAATTTTGTGGCTCATGGCCACAGGTGAGGGTTCAACATAGAGTAGCTGGTAAATTGAGAGTTTTGCTTCCAGGCTCAGGTCCCTCTTCAGTCCTGACTGACTCGCAGATAGTCACAGAAACTGCAACCAGATGCACTTCAGCTCGTCCACTTGCAGTAACAGCTCACTACAAACCCAACAGCAGCAATCAACACAACCATTGTCTTCATATATATATATTCTATACAAAATGTTCAATGCAAAAATTCAGTAAGTCACCTCATACTGAGTTGCAGTATAATTGTAAACTGGACGCCATTAAAGTGATGACTGTCAGGAACCCTGTCAAGGATTTCAAGGGCATTAATAGGCAGCTCATTATTAATAATTAAGTTCAACCAGCTCCTTGCTATCAGGCTAATCCACAAATCTTCACAGGCCCAGATTCACTGTGGTAATTGTTAATCTGAGTTACACCATGTTGCTGGCCAATTATGGGACCATCCCATCATCGTAACTGGGCCCAGAGGGAGTAGGCTCCAAAACCTAATCGTTTTTAACAAGCAAAACCTTACATCTGCCAAGTATTTACTCATAATTGAGGAGCCCTTAACAAAAGTTGTCGCCTTAATTTAACTGACAGCTGACCAAGGCCAGTTTGTGGTATGGTCTCATTTTCTCTCCCATATTGTAGATCATAATGTGCACACACCCACACGCAAACACAGTGACAATAACCACAGCGCACACAGAAATGGCTCTCAGGGAAAGCAAACAGGACTCACTGAAGCTACGCAGTCTTGTTAGACAAACACACACACGGCTAACAGTTGATACATCCACCCGTTCCACTCTGTCTCTGTCAACACTCCATGAGGCTTAATCAAACTCAAACAGTGTTAAGCCCTTGTCACCCTCTCATCCTCAGACAAGGAAGATGACAGACATTAAAATGCAGTTTATTAATTGTCCTGACTGCATAGCAATCGTGGAATAAAAATATCCTCGATTCTATTGTTTTTGTTGAGGCAGCGCTGAGGCCCGTTTTCAGCATTAGCCAGTCTTTACCAATCAGCGTTTCATTTTCACATGTCCTGTTTTGCATCACATGGTGAAGACGGTTTGTTGCCAAAGCTGATAACAACACAAATATCACCCATGAAGTGACAAGAAAAGAGGAAGAGATATTGAAACAAGCACAAATTTGCGATAGCTAATAGCCAATAGCCACACGTTCATGCACGTGCGTACACACACAACCTCACACACTTGACCTCCACGGCCAATTGCAGCCTCATAAATAGATTTTAGTTTACTGTAAGGAGGGAACAGGTTTGTGGACCAATCTTATACATTTCTGTGGACCTACTGGATCCATAGATGCCTCCTGTTAGGCTGTATGACAAAGGGTTTCTGCGCTCTGGGGGGGCATGCCACATGTTTGCGGGCTAACTCTGCCGTGTCCAGTGATACTTCCCATGAGAGTACAACAATTGCCCTGCAACACTGTGCAACAAAAGGTTCACGAGTTGTGTTAGGGTGCGGGGCTAAACCATATGGGGCGGGGTAACCACACAAAGAAAAAAGACTGAGGGAATTTCAAAATGACGTGTGTGTATACGTGCATGTGTGTGTGTGTCTATCTGCAAAGTTTGGTCATGTTGGATTTATCCGTTTAGTTATGCTTTCTGTTATAGGTCACTCCCATTGCCAAGTCCCCTTTTAGCCAATAGGCATGAACACAAACGCACACCTTCACACACACACACACACACACACACACACACACACACACTCGACCTCCATCACAAATTTCAGCCTCCTAGGGTGAAAACTGTGGCCGCCAGAGGGTGGGTGAATTTTGCGGACCGACCAGCTGAAAAGAGCGAGCTACAGAGCTGCCGGTCGAGGCTTAAACGCCCAGGATGAGGAGCGTGAGGAGGGAGAGAGTAAGTGGGTCTGAGAAGCACCGAGTAAAAGCGGGAGGAGATTACAGAAAGTGGGAGAAGGGAAAGAGGATGGGAGGGTGACAGTAGCTGAAATGATGGCCGCCCATGCGCTCTTCTAATATGAGGCACAAATGGATCTGCCTTTTATCCCAGCAATGCACACACCATCCATAAAGGCCTGTCAAAGCCAAGGGGCTAGCTCATTTATGCTGCAAACACTCACTCACACACACACACACACACACACACGCACACACACACAGGTGGCAAGCTCATTTATGCTGCTGTTTATTATTATTATCACCAGATGAGAGAAAGCGAGCAGGAGCCAGGCTGCATTTCGCCCCTTGACGCCCATCATCATCGTCTGAGTCTCAGGTGTTTATCGAGCTGTCACTTCGCAGGAAGCCCAGCAGGCGTCCCGACACTCCTTCCCTCGTCGTCCCCTCTCTTTTTCTGTTGCACTCCTTTGTTCTTTCTGTCACATTTTGCATTTGTTTCTCTTTTTTTCTGGTTTGTCATTTTTCCCCTCTTTTACTTTACATCTTAGTCTGATGTTTATGCTTCCCCCTCCTCTCCCTGCCTCGCACCCCTCTTTTCTTTTCAATTTCTTCATCCTCCCATTTGATCACCGTGGTGACAACAGCTTTCTCACTTTGTTCAAATTTTTGTTTACAGATCTGCCTATTTTCTGGGCTCACTCATGCGGTTTCAAAGGGGAAACTGTGCCGTTTAAGCATCTAATGATCTCAGAAACTGTGTTTTCCTGTGGTTCAATCACTCCCTGGTGCATTTTTAGCACTCAGGTAAAACATCATGGGTCTAATTTGGGTGTTACGCTTATCAAAATTCAGCTACTGGGCCATTTTGGTGGCCATTATTTTGAAAGGAAATTGCTGCATGTGATAATTACGTTAATGGACAATTAAGAGAGACTAACTTCATCATGGTATAATTGGGGACCGACTGAGCTTTCTGCATTGGCAGCTATTAGAGGAAAAGCTTGTGCTTGAGGCGATACACTGTGGCTTCACTTCATTCGAAACTCTGCTTCAAAGGGCTTGACTGTTTTAAATTACTGATGTATCCACACAGACATGTGAGAATGAAATTTTTATTTTTGTGGAACTTTCACAAGTCAGTATAAAAATGTAACTCTCTCTGCATCAAGTATATACATGTAAAAACCAGCAGCATAATAATAATAATACATCCATCTCCTCCATTTGAACTGGAGCTTACCTAGTTTCCATCCATCTTTCATTATATATCGAACTACTGGATTGCTTCTAGGGGGAAATCAGATGCCATTCACACCTCACTTTGACATGTAATCCTCATCTTCTCTGATCACCTGTAAAGGTCATCGAACTCCACCTGTTCCTGCTAGCTTATGCAAGCCCAGAGAAAGCCACAAATAGTCCTATAAGCAGTAGTTAGCAAGCCTTCCGCTGCAAAAAAATAAAATAAAATGAATGAATGCCATCCATGGATGGCATGGATTCCCTTGACTTTTGAATCATTTTGCCATTTGAGTCCGCAGAAGCAATTAGCATATAATCTTCTATCATAATGTGTGTCGATTGGAGATGACAAGAACGCTTAGAAATAGCAGGTATACAATACAACAACCAGATACAGATCACATGTTAACAGTAGGTGTGGATGTGATGGAAGGCAAGCCAAAAAGAAACTTGTACTTCTACTGCAGCCGTCTGACACACATACTTAACACTGAGCAGATTTGGGCTGACATCCTATTTTTGATATTTAAATAGATATTCAGTAAATAAGATGATTGAAACAAGCCGTCTTCTCTCGGGCAGTGTTGTTGTTTCTCCTGCTTTCTCACTGTTGCCCTTAGGTTCATCATGTTCTTTTAATGTACCACCCACTCTGTTGCTCTGCTGTTCTGTACTTCTTCCTGTTTCTGAATCTTCTGACCCTCTCTTCTTACCTTCAGATCACCTTTCCATCAATTGCACTATTAATCTCCTTTCTCTCATTCGCCTTCACATCCCCATCTCCACCCTTTCAACGTTACCACCTTTTCCACTTTACTTCCCTTCTTTTTCACCCTCTCATTTTCCAGTTCCTTCATGGTTCTTTGTTGCTCTCCATCCTGTAAGTTCTTCTCTCCCTTGAGCAGCTGTGTTTTCAGTTGAAGTTAAAACCCTTTTGTCCCCCCATTTTCCCCTTTCTTGCTCTCTTTCACATCCTGTCATTTTCCTATTTCTCCTCATTCATTTTTTCATTCCCATTGTGTCTCAAAGAGGTATGAAGTTGATCTCCTCTTCATCTCGTCTTCAATTTTGCCCTTTCTACACCCTGGAATCCATCTCTCATCCCCTAATCCTCTTCTTTTACATCTCCCTCTGCCTCCATCTGTTCTCTCTCCTTGTTTCCTTTCTTACTTCCGTCTCTGTGGGTCCCAAGGAACCCACGTGGGGAAGAAATACTTGCTGCCAGTGTCTCTCTTTTGCTTATCCTTCCACTCTTCCCTTTGCGCTGTCTCCCAGTCCCAGAGGTTTCAGATTCTCGTCTGTCTTTCCTTCCCTGTCCCCTGTCTCTGTCCCTCCCCTAACCATTCCTCTCCCCCTCCTCTTCCCCTCCACTCCCCTTCCCTCTTCGCTCCCGTGCTCCCATGGGTGCAGGTGGTAGAGGATGACGCTTCGCTTTGATTGCATGGCTGCAGGCATTCCCGGGGCAGAGGAGCTGTGGAGCTTCAGTCTGCTGGATGTAGTGGTAAATAATCCCGACTGGGGAGAGAGGAACAGAGACACACTCTGGAGGGGAAGACGGAAGGAAGGGAGTGGATGTGTGTGCATGGGCGGGAATTTTGCGTGTTTGTGTGCGTGTGTGTGTGTGTGGATGGGGATTTTGGCTAGGAATGGAAGTATAATCTACTTTTTGGATGGGTGATAGAGCATTTTTGGCTGCATTTTAGAAGAAGAAAGGGGGATAATCACGCAGCACTTATACATGAATGTATAGTGACAGTCTTGACTTCCATTTACTCTGATGGTAATGACAACTGTTGCCTAAAGCATGCCTGCGAGTATTATTGTACATGACAGACTTAAACCTTTTGTACATACACAGTATACACAATATATAAGCTGCAGAACATGGGCTCAGAAATGGTGATGAATTTTTCTTCAAACTGTGACATTGTCTGTGCTGATTTACATTCATGCCGCTGCTGTTTGGGACCTGCAAACAAATGTTTTATTCATCACTAACTTGCAAGCAAAGTCATCTTAACGCAAATCAAATGGCAGAGACGAAAAGACTTTTAGGTGACAAAATTTCTACTGGTGTGATAAAAATTCACTGGATGGCCAACCTATAGCCTTTTTTAATGAGACGCTGTGTTTATTGTTCATAAGTGACTGTTTACAATAAGAGAGAATATGAGATGAAGAATAAATTAGCATCAACACAACTCTCAGTCTTTTATTTTGTTATAGCAGATCAGGACTGGGAGCACTGGGATAATTGCCGGTGGCCTGGCAAGTTGCTTTTGACCCGATGGTGTGATCTCTGTCTGTCTTCACACATGACTGGTTGCAGGCACATGCACACCGACACCGCATACGGTCAGTGCACGGAGTGCACATGGCCGAGCAGTGTGGTGAAAAAAAAAAAAGGACAGCACCGGAGACAGAGAGAAAGAGAGAAAATTGATTGTACTGATTGTTGGAATGGAAATAATACAGAGCCTTATACTCGTTTCTGTCAGGCGGAAGTGTCTCTAGTTCCTCAGAGCCACCAGCGTCATGATGAGCATAAGTCCAGCCGGAGCGCAGAGGAAATGCCGGGTGCAGAACAAATACGTATGAACGAACGTTTGTCACCACATGATTGATACAAGACTGTAGCCACACATGCTAGTTTGTACTTCTATCCCTTTAAGGACTCCCATTGACATAATGCATTCACCAGCCCCTTACCTTAAAGGATAACTTTCGTTTTTTACAACCTGGACTTTATTTGTAGCATTAATTATGACCATTTAGACACCCAGACAACTTTGGTGCCATTTGGAGTCGTTTTGAAGAAATTAGCCCCAGAAGAGCGGCGCGTATATCTGTATAATGCGAGTACTCGGGGCATCCATGCGCAGCCTCTATATAACGCATAATCTGCGGCGAAACTCGTTCATATTCCAATATTTTGTTGTGATATGCTGGTGCTATTCCCCTCTGAGCCCGTGGTGGCATGTTATCAATGTACAACGTCTCGAGGAAACTACCTCTGACGTGGATGATGTCATTTTTGAGCGCCACGCGCTGCAAGCAACCACCCACGAGTTTCGCCGCAGATTATGCGTTTATAGAGGCTACGCACGGGTGCCCCGATAACTCGCATTATACGGATATACGCGCCGCTCCTCTGGGGCTAATTTCTTCAAAACGGCTCCAAATGCCACCAAAGTTGTCTGGGTGTCTAAATGGTCGTATTTAATGCTACAAATAAAGTCCAGGTTGTAAAAAACGAAAGTTATCCTTTAACCTTAAACCTAATTCTAGCCTAACTCGTAAAACCAAATCTGAACCGGCAAGGTCTGTGCCAAACAGGGGACTCGCCAAAACGTTCTTATTTTCCAGAAACTCACTCCCAAGGTCTCAAACTCAAAGTGGTTCTCACAAAGATAGTTGTACAAGAACACACACACACTTTCCCTCTTTTCAAAATGAAAAACACACACAGCTACATGCAGACCCCCTGACACACACACAGCCACACACAGCCCCCCCACACATTCACACAGCCGCACACAGACCCCCCTGACACACACACACACACACACACACACAGCCACACACAGACCCCCCGACACACACACACACACAAAGCCACACACAGACCCCCTGACACATACACACAGACCCTGAACACACAAACACACACACACCAAAGAACCAAAGATTAAGAATAAATAATACAGGCAGTATAAAACCGGTTAATATTTCAAGTGATGCCTTTGTGTTGAGCTTTTCCATTCTTCAATACTTCATATTGTGATCTCTTTAATTTGGCAAAAAGCTGTCTCTGAGAGTAATATTTTTTATTAAGCATCATTTTAAACCCCAGAAATACAAAAGTCGTCATGTGAGTACAATTTGGGATGAACCGCGCAATTACATGTCAAACATTTAACAGATGTTATTTAAAAAAAAAGATCCTGGCTTCTCTAAAAATGGGAGCGTCTTGCCTGCGCTTTAGTAGTATTTACTAAAAGAGACTTGATAATATTACAGTCCAGTAATGACTGCAACAAATGAACCAAAGCTCTTCAAAAGTCCACAGTCTTCCACAATTTAGTGGCATCAACATACATTCAGTATAATAGATGAATGAGGAGGTTTGATACGCTAAAATATATGAACATCTAAAAAGTCTGAGCCAGGAACAGATTCAATAGCAGGAAGTACTTGATGATGATGTGAAACATGATAGAATTCATAATAACAGCCACCCTGATCATTATGTATCATTTATGCACTGCAGTACATGCTGGTGGTGTTGTAATAATCATAATGGCTGAAATATCAGAGTACAAGAAAGTCGATCTCACGAGCCAGGAGAAATACGCCAAACAGACAGCTCACTTCACAGCTCTGTTGCTCAATCAGTACAAGGGATCAGCCGAGGGTTTTCAAGAGGATTTTCAAGAGCAAAACAAACTGCCAGCTCAATCTTCTGCTGAATTTGCTGAAGCTGTTTGGGTGAAAAGGGAGTTCACTGGTCTCTCTCAATCCTCTCAAAAAAAAAAAACCATCCTGTTTGGCATTTCTAAAAAAAAGCCAACTGAGGAAAGTCAGCAAAAAGAAATTGATGGATAAAAGTCATACTCTGAGAGATTACCTTTAATTAGACATAACTCAACACAAATCTGTCTTTTATTAATTGAGGGTGAGTTCTTTCTCTGCTGAGCGACATAGACAGCAGAGTATAGAAATATAGCTTCAAGCGACACCTTGATGTTTTGAACGTCAGTCTGTGATGTTTCCTCAGAAAGCATTGTCACAACATAGGAGATAATTGACTGTTTAAGCACCTTAGCTCACCAGTGTTTAAGGGTTTCAAGGAGGAACGCTAATAATGGAACACGGTTTTGAAGGTCAGTCTTATTAGTCTTATTAGGTCAACTGAAAGCCATCTTGAGGAGCATTTTCTACATAATAATGTGAAAAGGTGCTTATCATGGAAAAGGGTTCATTAAATAAATTTTATCCCAACTAGTGTTGTAGTCAGTCCACAGGCTGTAGGATTTCTGCATTCATTATCCTAAATAAATGTTAAGGAGTATAGAGGATTTTCTTCCTAATTTATGCAATATGAATGTGATTTATTACATTCATGTTTGTAAGAATTTGTGAGTGTAATATGTGAGGGAGAATGTTTAGGTTTAGGGATAGTTTGCTCACAAGTAGCAAGGTAGAGATGAGCTTTCGCAGAGAATTTATTATGCCAGCACAAATACAGGTCTCTTACACACTCGCAGATGTTATCCTGGCACACCTGCAATGTATCCACTCTCAAGTCGAGTTGGACAAAATGCATCTAAATGCCAAGATAAAATACAGTCGGCTAACTGTCGCTGAGCTCAAGCACAAGTGAACAACCTATTGGCTTTGACAGAGCTACCTTGTACTCTTGAGGTAATGCTTCCACCAGGTGACTCATGTACTCTGTAGCTGTTCTGTCTGCATTAGGTGACTCATCCGTTTTCTCTCTCTTTTGCCCAGGGTGGGAATTTGACTGAACTTTTCTTCCAATAGAAAATAACAGGCTCTCTGTCTGTTCCCTGAAAGCACTGAGCGCTTGATTCATATCGAGTCCTGAAATCAGCATCGGTTCCTCTGAGCAGTGTGAAGGGCAAATACCAAGTAGAGGTTTTAGCAGCATAAACACACATTGTTATGTCCACCGAGATGCGATGTTCTTGTAAGAACTGTGTGGCTGCAACTATAGTAACAATTATTCTCTTTTCAGACGAATCTTTCAGTTATTTTCTTAATCATTCACTTTAGAAAAGGTCAGAAAATAACTCGTATTAAAGTATTAGCAGTATTAGCATCCAGGTTACTATTATAACAATTATCAAAGTTGCTGCAGATGAAATTTCTGCTGATCAACTAACCTATAAATCAACTGACTAACTGCTGGAGCTGCTGGAGCTCACTGTACAGTTTAGATTTGAGTTTTTTTTTACTTTTTAATGGATTCAAATGAAGAAGTGTCTATGTGTGACCTCTCGTTGCAGGTGAACAGTGCAATCAATGACTTTTCATTTCAGATAACATTACATCTTTTCACATGGAGGATTTCAAGAGGCCTAAGAGACATGCAAGCATCTTTTACATCATAAGAAAATAGCAAAAAAGTAGAGAAAAGTCTGAAAAAAAACATTTCATGCAATAGTATGTTTTTCATCCCCTTATCCTTATTCTCTGTACGACTTAGCAACCAAAATTCAAGAGAATTTATTTTTAAGAAAACTAAATAAATGAAGAATCTCATAAAAAAATTACAAAACTGTCGAATGAACCCTGCTCGACATCAGTGTCACGTCCCTGTTCAATCCAGGTGAAAGACAAATGTTCATGTTTAAGACCATGATGCCTCACATCTCTTGCTGTGGCAGTGATGAACAGACTGAGATTCAAAGACACAGAGAAGTCACAAACGGAAAGAAGCGCCATCAGATGAGCCGCAGCTGCCATCTCATCAACACACACACCGACTCTGCTTCGTCAGAGGCAGGAAAGGTCATTGGAAGCAACACCAGAGGCTTCTCTGGGTAACACCTCCGCTCCCATGTTTCGTCACCTCTCTGCTATCTTTTGATTTTGACTGAGAAAGACCTCCAGGGCTATCTTACGACTGCTCGGAGCCATCTGTCTGCAACTCGCTCACCCCTGGCCGATGTTTCGGTCCTGGGACATCACCTCCTCCCCTGTCTTCGCTCAGTTTTCCAACATTTGCCTCTTGCTCATTGTTTAGTGTTTCTCAGTATTCTATGAGGTTGTTTTCTCTGGCATTATGGGATTCTTTTGTTGATCTGCTCATTGGCATGTACGAACAGTGTCGGGAACACTTACGATGCAGTCTAGCATAACATTAGAATAAATAGCGCTCATGAAGTTTTTATTGTTCAGTTTTGTTGAGGCTGTAGTTTGTTGTTATGGACTTAATTATGTGGAGAGAGATTTTTGTATTTGATTTGCATGAGTCAAACAGTAATAACCAGACTGCCGTAGAGTAATTTGTAATTAATTTGTAGTTGCAATGTTGAGGGAGGACTAGCACAGGATATACATGGGCAAACGTTTACACCACCTCTTGCATTTGCTTTTAATGCTATAGCACATTCACATCTGTTTTCTGTCTTTATTTACATTCTTTTTGGGTACGCAAGCCCGCCAGCATCACACACAACTTCTGTCGCCGTGATTGACAGTAGCTTCGTCCGCCTCCTGATGACACCTGAACTTGTGTGTGATCTTGGAATAAGACGTGCTGTGATTAGTCTGGGTCATACGTGTAGTCTTGCCAGTCACCCGACCAAGACACAGCAAGAGTTTATGGCACTGTGACCATTGGATCTGTCACAGTGTCCATCGTCCAAGACAAAAATATTGTGCAGTCTGATCCTGGCATCAGGTGGTCCACCTGTCTATTGACAAACTGCTACATTTCAGTTTATACTCATGCTCTACATCGTTGGAAAGCCAATATACTTGTGATCTGATTGAAGAAAACCATTTAAGGTAAAATCACAACAGCAGGTAAAATCAACGGCAACAACAAACAAACAACCAATTATAAAATTGAGGCAATTCACATATGAAGTTTGTGAAACTCTCTGTCTAGTTTCATTGGTAGTCCAATGAAATATATGGCCGGTATGCAGGTATAACACGTTTTCCCTGTTATACCTGCAGTAAGCCTGTATGGGCAACATGTTGGTCTCAAAATGGCTGCAGCACTCTTCTCACTCGACCAATTAGGGTCTTCTATGTCATGTCCACTATAGCCAACAGGAGCCCACGTTGAATGGATGTATCTCATTCTCTCCAAACAAAGAATTCAGTGCTAATATATATATTGCACATGGTTTGAAATGATAAATATAAATGAATCAATATAAAGCTATATAGACTAACTATTGATACCCCAAATATGAATATAGATGGCCTAAATATAGATTTCCTGAATGTAAATTTAAATATTTATCTAGATAAATACAGTAAATGACCTTTTTTGGAGAATGTCTAGACATAGCATTAGAAGAACATATGTGAAATATTCTTTTTGTGTGGTATTATTTGCTTTAATTTAACTTCATGTCTCATGTGGCCCCATTATGTATTCCAGCTAATAAGACCCAGATATAGTCGTCTGCAGGCGTATGTTTGCAAAAGAAAAAACATTCAGGCAGAAATAAAAGCTGTCTACTTCAGTGTGTGCAAACTTCTGCTCAATGCCGGTCGTGCTCACAAAGGTAACAGACGGGTTACCTTTTAGAAGAGATCGAACCATGCATGTACTCTAAATGGTTCAAGAACAGCTCTCAATTTGTGCCTTTCTCTGATGTTGCCTTTAAGTGAGGTCATTAGGAACAATTATAAATACTTTCCCTTCCTGACATGGTCGGATAGCACGCATTATGTATTACTTCCAAATGAGCATGGCCCAACCTTTAGGTGCTTCAAGTCTTAAATTCACAGTATTCAAATAATTGGGTTGGGGGTAACTTCCAAACAACTGAACTGAATCTTGAAAAACCATCTGAAGCCAATATCTTAAAACCTACAGTATCTACAATTAGCTGGTGCATCTATGCAGTCGATTACACTCTCTCAACCCATGAGGTATAAAGAGAAATAACTACTGCCTGCTTTCTGCCTCATTGTTTATTAAATTGCATGGTTCAGGTGTTGTAACACAGTGATGTCATTCAGTCTCAGCAGGGAACATCTTCTTTCTAACACTGCGTATAGGAAGCTTCATAAATAAATCTCAATTTGACACTGAGTGCATTTATTCTCATGGCATATGCATATTTCATTAGTGCATATTATCTGCATATTTTGGGTCCGGTTCTACATGTACAGTATGCTTCTTCCAGCTCATGATGTGACCAGATAAAACCGTGCATGTGCACATGTCTCCACATATACCATATTCTTTGAACCAGCTCACTACTGTGAATGTGCACATCCACATCTGTCTTAGTGATTCAACATTGCTTTGTGGCTCTCTTGGTCTGCATCCCTGCTGTTCTGTATTCTGTACCTGCACTCTGCCCACCGCTGCTGTCATAAGCCATTTTCCCCATAGGAACTATTAACGTGTGAATGTTATTGTCCTGGCTTCTGTTCAGCTCATCCACTCACAGCTGCCAGTGCCACCTGATGATCAAGGAATCTGCAAACAGTGGTTTTACAGGCAACTGTAAAAAGCAGTACATTTATCACGCCTAAGGTAGTGCTAATCTAGCATAGATGTGCTGTGTAAACTCACTACTGTGGAATTTGGTGTGAGATACATGCGTGTTCATTATTTCTGGAATGTAATGGAGCCAAACGTGACTTCAGTATATCTCATTACCACATAGCTCATACCTGAGAGGTATGTATATCAGACAGCATGCAGTAAAATGGTTTCTAAGGGACCACGGATTGTACAACACGTTCATGGTGTAGAATTTGTTGCCTCTGTAAGAGCAAAACTACCCTAGAAAATGACAGGCACCATTCTCTTCTCTAGCTTTACTCCTATACTTTTTTTACTCATATTCTTTTCTCCAGACAAGCAGACAACAGAGTCTTCATTTATGGAGTCTTTTAATTGAATACATGTTCCTTCCAGTGGTCTTAAAAATGAATTAGTAGTCAGTGGTTGCATTTGCCACTTTCAAACTACAAACTCCCACCAAACAAAATTAACAGCTTCTTCATTTTCAGTGTTTGACAGGCTCCACTTCACAGGATGAGATGAGAGCATTTCAGCTTAGTGGTGCAATTACACTTAAGAGCTATGTTATATTGTATCACAGCATCATCCATGTTAATCAGCAATTAACCTTCTACACTGTTGGCTTCGTCTGCAGGAAATCAGCCTTTTTTGGGCCACTATCATTCAATTTATGGTTCTTTTGCAAGATTGTAGATCATTTTCGACATATTTTGGGTCATCTAATTTAGAAAATGGTGTTCCTTAGCAATCATGTATGTATATACACACAAAAATGAAATGCTGCATTTAATTTACTGGGCCTCCATGTTATTAAAAATCTGTTTTATTGTATCCAAAACACTAAAAGATTAATGCCAAGCCATTTTTCATGTGATGAGGACAGACAGTGTGAGGATCTGTGAGAGGCGAGTGTGGGTCACACATGCATTGTTTGATCCATGAAAAATAATACTAAAAGCACAGATGCCCTTCCAAGATGAGTTCAGTCTTTACATTTTAATATCAAAATTCAGGTCTTTGAAAACACATTTGTTCTACGCAGGTTGTATTAGATGAGCAGCATCTGGATAAAATGATTTAATAAAAGGAACTTTTCAGGACTTTTGTGCCAGTGTCTGAGCTCTCTGGGTTTCAGTGTATTATCAAACCCCATCATGTGGCCAACCGCATTAATCTGGCACACAATTACAGAAAAATGATGAAAAGTATGTCAAAACCATACACGACTCAGCTCAAGCGATATTCGGCTTACATGACGTAATGACACATTCAGCATGTTCCCTCTCTGTGCAGCATTTGGGTCCTAGTATAGAAATAAGTGGTGAAAGCTTTTAACAAATAAACACATGCACAATGAGACTAGTGGTTTTCAACACATGAAAATGCATAAAGCTCGCTCTGCTGGTGAGCCTGGTGTCATTTCCAGGGTGTCACGCTTTGTCGCGACCCTCAGACAAGGTCCGAGGCACCCTTCAGAGACTGAATGAGGCATACTGGGCTTTCAGCTAATTCAGCCCATCCAAATATTAGAAGCTGAGAGCAAAGAAAGTCTGCAAATGGAAGAAGGTTGGGTGGATGAATGGGTCAAACAAACACGACTTTCACACAGGAGACTGGAGTCCGTGTCCCATGAGAAACCAAATGTGAGGGTTTTTTTTGTTATACCTAACCAAAAAAACTGCAGCCATTTTACAACATTAACCACGCTGGGGTGAGAATGTGTCGACCAGCTGGAGCGGTTGCTCTGTGTGTCTTTGGATGGGTTTACATTGGAGCTAATTGAAAGCCCTGTGCGTCTCATACAGACACTAAGGGGTACCTTGTGCATCTGTATGAGACATCGAGGGGTGTGACAGAGCGCCGGCATTTGATGCTCTGGAAATAAGAGCGGTTTTAGCTGGCTGTTCTGGTCCTCTTTGTTGTAAAAATATTCTGTCGAAGAGTCTGTCCTGAAACAAGCCACAGAGGAGAATGAAACGTGATGATGTTCGATTTTTACTTTCTATAACAACCAGCTCCACATCATAATAGCTGCTCAGATTCTGACCAGGACACAGACCCAAACATAAAATTACATAAAAACCGGGCCCTGAAGGTAGAGTGAATCCAAAATGGAGTTTTTATGGTGTAATGTGGCTTTATTGTCGTGAGCTGCCATTAATTTTCATTGCCAACAACCATTTGAAGGCACTTTAGTTTTAGAATTTTACATGCCGGTGGCCGGTGGGCTTGGGTGAGCAGGGTGTGTGCAACTCACCAGAGATTTGATCATTTTGTGCCGCTTTAATTCATTAATTCAGTGCAGCGACCTGCTTAAGGTGAATGAGTTACTGTTACGGTGAGCGTGCTGTCAAATCAGTGTGTAAGACTGGTAGAGTTTTAACAAGGTCGTAAATTTGCACTGTTGATCTTTTACAAAACAAATTCAAGAGAGACAATTCTGAAAAATCAGGCAAACTTTCCATTTACATCTTTGTACATTCACGGTGAGACTTTTTGCTGTAAAGCCCACCACAGCACAGAGAGAGAGAGGGATTTATGAGGCAGCAGCAAGCTGTAGTTACTTTATTAGCTGGCAGCCATCATTTGTGGGCAGGTGCTCAGCCATGCTTTTACTGCCATTGCTCTCCTCCTCCAACTCCTCCTCCATCTCTCATCACTCTGGCAAAGCCTTGAGTCCTCATCAAGGACAATGGTTAGTCCCTCTCATTTCTGTTTACACAAACACACATTCAGGGATGGAAAAGATGCTCTCTGATGTGTGTCGGCTTTAATCAAAGCTGCGTTTCTAGAAAGAAACAATGAATCAGCAACTGATTTTGACTTACTAGGAATATACACGGGCATGTTCCTGTTAAGACCAGGTGGCACATAAAGCACCCAGTTCCTTCCTCTGTATTTTGAGCCCCTGTGCTGTTCAATGGCAAGATCATTTCTGTTTCTAATCCTATCTGAGAAAAACGTGCCATGGAAACATGCGCCATGTTTTTTAACCAATTTGCCCGAACAGAAAATTGATGATTCTGCAGAACTCATATTTTCAACCATAAAGTTAAAGCATGGATAAGGTTAAGTTAACAATAAGGAACATAATTCTTAAAAGAATAGTTTTTAAGAAATATAAATCTTCTTGTCAAGAGTTAGTTGAAAAGTTTGATGCCACTTAGCTTAGATTAGTGCAAAGACTGGCAACAGTGGGAAACAGGTTGTCTGACTCTGTCCAAAGGTAACAAAATCTACCCATCAACACCTCTAAAACTCCCTTATAAAAACATTATGTCTTGTTTGTTTGAGCCGTACGAGGAATGATGTGTAAAAATGCAAGCAACTGTTTTACCTACGATTATGTGCTGGACTAATTGGGGTTGCACTACTGGATGTACCATGCAGACAGAAGTGACCACTATGGTCTCCTAGAGACACAAATCTAGTTCTACCTTGTCGTCTGGCCTTGCTGAGATAAAAGGATGCTGATTCACAATGGGTGATGTAATAATAGTGTCATAACTAAATCTTTAATGACTCAGCATTGGTATTCAGTAGTTCAAAACCTGCATTTTATTTAACGATGAAAGAAATGTGTAGATAAAGTTGTCTTTCAGCACGGTTCACTTAATTAAGCGGACACTTTTAAAGGAAATTAACACAAGATGAACTGTAAACGGTAAATCATAGCGCTAAAACTTTATACCCGAGGAAGGAGTAAGGACACTCATCACCCTATTAGTTTATTGCCGTATCTGTAGGGTAATTTAAACCTATTGCTTCAGGTCCAACGTTGTCAACCTCTGTGAGGAGGTTGTTCTTGCCAAATGAGGTGGTAGGTGTTTCTGTGCACTCTCAATTGTCTGTGGACAAGCAGCAATATAAGAGTTATGATTCAGCTCGGTGGGTCAGCATCTCAGTCGAAGTTAGTTGAAATGTTTATGGTCCTGAAGAGAGTTTGCCTTGCACACCTAATGAGTGCATAGAGTAATGAACGGAGCTCATTAGAAAGTAGCAAGAAAAGAAAAAAAGCTCACGATTTTTAATGATGCTATGAACACATATGACGTTTTTTATTACTATCTACTTAAACTGATTGATGGATGGTGGCATATATCACTAGTGAGGAGCAGGGGAGGGAGAGAAGACAGGGGAGATAGATACTGGTGTTTAATATATTGCAGTGAACAGTATTGTCTTTAATGAAATGTCTCACAAACACTAACAACATTTACAGTGTGTACAGTGTTGGCAGGCTCTACGGGTGCAGTCGATACTTACCCCATCAGTGATGTACCATGCTTTGTTGGGGGCTTTCATCCACATTTTTGGCCACATCCCATCCCCTAGCCCACCACACACAGACGCCAACAAATATCCAAGATCTATGTCTGGTCTTTGATATGCTTTGGCCAGATCAAATTCAGGCCATGTGAAGGACCATTGGATAATTAATCCCAAGAAGGCCAGAACATGTAAAAAAAAAAACTTTAAAATCATATGAATTATGAATGAAAGTGAGAAAAAATTAAATGAGTAATAAAAATTCAAGAATCATTTACTTAAATGTATTCGGGGTGAACATATGCAGGCAGGACAATCAGACGATCAGATGACACTGACGTCTGCAGCACAACACATTTGACCCACTGAAGTACCAAACAATGAGAGATGTCCAAAAAACAACAGACATCAAGCAGCTACTTTGGTGTTCCACCACAAAGACAAAAAAAAAGACACCCGAGCAGAGAAAAGATGTTCAGACTCACACCAAGCAAAGAAAACAACTGAATTTTGTGGGCTGCTGTTTGATGGATAAGGACATAATAAAACAACCTTGCAACTTGACTCCAGAGTGAGATAAACCTAGCAGTGTCCTTTGTGTATAGCTTGGTCCAAACAATAAATACAAGCAATCCAGATCGAACTGCAACATTAACAAGGAGGTGAAATGGTCTCTTCCACTGCCTTTGAGCAGTGCAGCATGTGAGAGAGGCTTCTCACAGCTCAACATAATAAAAACCAAGCACTGATCTCTATCACATACTCGTTTTTCGGTCCTGATGCACATTCGCCTGTTGAAGACGACCACAGGGACATTTGATGAAAGCCAGCTATTGACCAGTGGATGGAGATGGCTGATCTGAGACTCAACCAGCCACTGGGAGGTGCATCTTCATCGAGGTAAGCTGAGTCCAAAAGGTTTGGACTCCATCATATGATGACGCCGGGATATGGCTGAAAACCTTTGGGAATAAGTATGTGAGCCATAAGTCCAGAGGCCAAAAATGAACCTCCATGGACTTAAAAATAGTAAGTAAAAGAAAAAACAACTGTATCAATAAGGAGTACATAAAACAGCATGCATGTTGGGGTTTTAGTCAGCTAAATGGCTACGGGTCATGGTTGAAATAATTCATCATTACTGGGCCCTCAAGTTCACCATGTGCAGAGTAGTCTAATGTCTTCTTCCATTTTGCATTATGCAAAAGCAGAACACTCAGAAAACTTACTGGCATGGAAAAATGTGCCTCATTCAGAATTGCCACAACATCAGGTGGTCTCTTTTTCCCCTTTGGGTAACAAAATAGCTTTGACCAAAGAATTCAGCAATAGAGAAACAGCCTTCTGATGGTGAGAATACACAAGTACAACATCTACAAAAACTGCTCTCTCAGCCTGGGACACAAGGCAGCGAGCAATCATGATGCCTCAAAGGTGATTTCTGTAAACAGTCAGTCCTCTGCTGCAGGTTCAACAAGTGGACTTGTTTTTCAAGTTGAGGTCTGAGATTGATTCATAGTTTGTGTGAACACAAACAATTTTGCATTACCCACTTGATATTAGGTTTGAAGATATTTTCTTTGAGGTGAGACAAGACTCACATGCAGCAAACTTCCCTCCTTTGTCTACAAAGAACATGAAAACTACCCTGCCAGGCCAGCATTAGAACCAGGGAAGACTGGACAAATCTAGACTCTTCTTCTGTTACCTTCCCCTGTCTCGTCCTTGTAAACCACGCAAGGATGTGTTAGCCAAATGAGCCCCATCGGCTGTCTCTGGGGGGTCAGTTTGCTAAGTAGTAAACCTGTGTTCTGTCAGGTGTCATTAAGGTCCAGCGGGACTCTGAGGGGACCTGTCACGTCTAGGCGTAATGGATGTCTTCTTCACTGATTGCTAGCAGGGATGGAGTCAGCACAAACGGCAAATTAGAAGTGACATCTTGATGGAGGCAAAGCAGGAGGCACAGCTGGTCACACAAGTTAGATGGAGGAAGGGGGACGCTTGGAAAGCAGAGGAAAATAAAAAGAAAAGAGATAAAAGGAGAAGAGTTTTGGATCCAAACACGCAGACTGCACCCGAACCTCTTTCAAAGCATTGCTAAATAGTGCATACACCGGGCCATTTTTATATTTGCTCTTTTGAGGAAATGACATCTTGAACATCCCCCCCAGAGGACCGCCCAGAACAGATATTTGCTCCAGGTTGTCTTGAAGGCAGTTTGTTGGGAAGAGAAGAGCATTACTTGTTCACTTTTCCTGCACTGATTTATCACAGCTGATAGTCAAATGGATGATCAACAAACATAACGACAGAACGGTGATAGAATTCATACCATCCTTTAAATGATTTGTTGTGATGCTCCTGTGAGAACTTACAGACGTGAGAAATATCTTTATTCTGTCAGGTTCATTACACATCATCAGCGTTGAAGTGCGGCAACAGTGCAGGAGTGGGCAAAGGATTACTGTAGCGTCACTGCATCAACAACAACCGCCCAGGCAACAATCACAGCAACATCCTCAATCACTTCAGGCTACGTAATAACACAGAGCTAACAACATCAAGGGAATCACTCTTTGTCACTCAGCAGCCTCGGGGGCGAGATGAGCACAGGAGCTGACATTATGAAATGGATTAGATTTGAGACCAATTAAAAATGAATTGCTCGAAATGAGCGCTGACCCTCGTCGAATTGGATGCCAGTGATCTCATTAGGCCGGTCTCTCACTCAGTGCGAGCCAGCAGCCGGAGAACAGGCCCGCCTGACACACTGTCAGAGAGGGAGAAAACCCAAATGGCTGCTGCCTGCAATGGGCTGAGAATTATGTCTCCTCGACATACGTGGCACGCGTGCAACACTGTACGTGTTTGTGTGTGTGTGTGTGTGGATGTGTTTTGCTTACGAGTGCGTGTAAGTGTGCTTACACCATCGCAATGTCTATAATGATATATAGTGTGTATTCAGTACCCTGTGTGTATAATATGTGCAACATGTGTGCACATGCCTTTGTGTGAATTTGTATATTTGTGTATGCGAACATGAGTATTTGTATGACACAGGAGCAGCTGTATATATATATATGTACTAAATTAGCATTTATAATATATTTTTTAATCACCTACCCAAATTGATCGAATAATAAAGTATGACTTGTATTTGAAACCAGCAACCAAAAAAATAAAAAAGCTACAGAATTGTCGATAATTAGTGGAAATTGAAGATTATAACTGGAAATATAAGTCAGAATTGCATTTGGCAGTAAACGTATGTAGAAAAAGGGACCAAAATTCCTTTATTAAAATCACATTTTTCCCAAATGCTTCAAAACAACATACATCCCATGATAACATAAAGGTATAAACATAACGCACACGTTTCTAGAAATGAGAGTGTGATCACTCCCTGTATTAGAGCAGTTTCCCAGTGATCCTCAGTTAATTCTCTGTCCCTCATCTGTGTCTTCATCTCCCTGCCCGCCCAGCCAATCCCTTCCCCATATCCTCATTCCAAGTCTTGAGCAATTAGCTGCTTGCCATCTCAGCAGACTGTGTTTTGATTGGTCATTAAGCGTCTGAGGCCTTCATTAGTGACAGTGCCTTTATCACGGGGAGGAAATTAGCAGATGTACTGTACAAAGAGGCCAGGAGACACAAAAAAGAGGCTCAGAGGATGAGGATGACTGAAGCCTGTAGATGGTAATCGATCTGAGAAGAAAAAGTGAGCTGAGTGATGGGTGAATCACACAGGGTGTCTGGTATTCAGCTCGTCTCTGTGCTTATGCCCCGGTGACACTGGTGTGATCTCAGGGTCTGGGGTGCGCTGCATGACTTTGTTCTTAATAGGTAACCTCACTTAGAGAGAATCTTCATCTGAAAGTTTGATTAGTCTCTGAATCGAGTGGCAGCTCATCTTCGAAAGAAGATCCACCTAAAATCACACTCAAATATTGACGAGCAGTCAAATTAGTGAAAACATTCAACACCTCCAAACTAAAACATGCACACACGGTTTGTCTGGACTGGCCACCTGGAATCAATGCAGACAACAACATGCTATTTTTGGGTTGATTTCTCCCTTTGCCCTGTAAATACCATCTGTGGTTCTCTGTGGATTTTTCATGCGGGACCGGGGACTGATGGACATGTCCATGTCCCCTGGGATCGCTCTTAATGCACTTCCAAGGTCGTGTGCTCTCTCTCTCGCACGGAGTGGCAACGAGTCCTGACAGCATCAGTGGCCCAACGGAACCTGGATGAGATGGTTCCTGCTCCGGGAAGCGTGGGGCCATTAAAAATGGATGGATCAATACATAAGAATACACGCACCTCCGGCTGTCTATGCTAATTCAGAGAGCAAGGGGAGCAGCAAAGGATAACAAAGGGGAGACAAGGTGAGCAGACAGGGCAGTAGTTGAGTTTACAAGGGGAGAAGGACAGTAAAGAAAGGAGGGAAAAGAGGAGGAAAAGAAAAGAGGAGGTGTGGATATATAGGCCTGAACACTGTTCCTATGGTCACAAGTTTATATACATTAGTCAGCTGCAAAAGACCACACGACCAAATGTTAGACTACCTTGATGAATAGTTTCATCATGCTGCGAGTATTATGCAGCAGGAGCCAAACATCTCGCTAAGCAGCATTTGGGGAGATAGCATGGATGTAGCATGACATTGAGCAATACAGGGGAATAAACACACATAAACAAATGAAGCCGGATTTAAAACATCCATCCTGAGGACAAGTTGCAGCGCAGGCAAAGGTGCGGCTCATCTAATATATCTATATCTATAAAAAGTTAGCGCAGCACGCTTTCATTTTCTGCAGGCACACGCTGGCCAGGTTGAACAGTAACGTGTCTTTACGAATGCATCACAAATAAAGAAATCCGCTGAAAAGCAAAAGATGCAGCGAAGGATGTTTTGCTGCCTTTCCATCTTTACTAGTTAACATTGGCTACCTATAGACTGGAGAAAAGTCATTTAATTCACTGTGCCAGCAGCCAACAACTTTTAAGGTGGAACATTTTCTTGGTAACTCATAAAGCATGAATATCAATCAACACACCTTAAATTTGAATATGACAACTTTGACAATCCATGCGTTTTTATTGCCTCCTTTGAATGAAATTTCTGATCGAAATACATTTTAGCCAGGTGATGCAAACTGTAAATGTTCTATTTCTTCATTTGGAGAAAAAAAATGTCAGTGTCGTTCCATATGCTCCAGCAGCACTACACCAAGGTGTAACCAATCCTCAACCATGTGCGAGGCTACACCTTTCTTTCAGAGACAGTAAGTAAGATTAAACCCTAAAGAAAATGATCTGTCCTCAGTTTGTAATCGCAACTGATGTCATTCAAATTAACATTCAAGTCCTGCAGCAGGACACATCTAATCCCCAAACTTCAAATTCTGCTTATTGTTGCATTAACGATGGGGGGAAAGTCAGAGGTGGCGCTGTGTCAAACTTGTTGAATATTTTGAGCAATTTAAAGCCATTTAGTCTTGCATTTAGACTCAAAGTCTGTAATCATGCTTTGTTTACTAATGGAAAAACAAAGCACCCCAAATATGTTAAAACACAACTCAGTGCAGTATTTAGTGGCATTCACACACCAAACTGATCTTATGCAGCCCGCCCATTTTTTCATTTGTTCCATTACCGATTTGTCTTTAACTTTAACTTCCCGTTGCTTTTGGCAACAGTATTAGTTTTAATGTATATGTCTTGGCTTTCTGAAGCACGTTTTTTTCATTTTGTTTCCATTGCTGTTCTTGAATTGGCATCGTTTCTGAAGCTGCAGCACATTACTGGAAACGTTTTGCGGCGTGTTTGCTCCTGTCGGCCACCGTGATTTCCCTTCATGCAGGAGTTTGGAAAGTTGTGCCATAAATCCCTACTCTGCAGTTTAAAGGTAGTCATAATTGACATAACTGACTGATTTTAACCTAGGAAATATATGAGATGAGATACAAAGGAAAAAAAATAGAATGAAATGCTGCTATCGAAATGACGACATATACAACACCCTCACTTTCTATTACTAAAGGTGAACAGCAATGTGTTTTGAGGAGTTGAGTTTACTAAAAGGAAATAAAAGGAGAATTAAGAAAATTGCAATGATATATTCAGTTTGGTTTACAGTTTACAACAATACTAATATACTCTTCTGTAGGCGCTAACATGCGGTACCTACCGGACAAATTGTGAAAACTAATAACTAGAACTAAAGAACTAATTTGAACTTTCATAACCATGTCTTGAGTGCACTGTAAGTCTGTCTCATTTAAATGTCCATGCTTATTATAAAGATGAGTGATTTCACTGGCATAACTGATGATTAGCTGTTTATTCATCTCCTGTATCATCATTTTAGATTGTAAATGTGACTGTTAAAGCTATTAAACATGTGAGTGATTCATTCCTACGGGAAACATACCTCAATAAACATTATTATATAAACTCCATCTTACCAGCTTAGATGTTATTTCTGTTGCCTCAGACTGACCCCAACTGATTTCCTGATGCT
This sequence comes from Chelmon rostratus, assembly GCF_017976325.1. Classification (NCBI taxonomy): domain Eukaryota; kingdom Metazoa; phylum Chordata; class Actinopteri; order Chaetodontiformes; family Chaetodontidae; genus Chelmon; species Chelmon rostratus. The sequence continues at coordinate 9,715,351 of NC_055658.1, read as the reverse complement.
TTGGTGGAGTGACTGACTCAATGCCGTTTTTAACTTACATATGATAATGTACACTAACGAGAGATGTTCAAGGTCTGGGTTACAAACATTTAAATGCTTCTCAAAAAGGACCAGGAATGGGTGTAATATCTGTGATAGTGATTATTTTACGTTGTGTTTTTACAGGATGATAAATAGTGAAGAGCAAAAGACAAAATGTGTTTTCTCTGTTAGTGTGTGTGTGAGAGAGAGTGAGTGGTTATATGCACTGCATGATCCCTTTCTTTTTTCCTTGTCGTGAAAAAATAGCAATTAGGCAGCTTAAAGCTTTCTTAAACCCTTGTTGCTGTTTTCTCAAACCTGACCATTAAACAGATCAATATCCATTCATTGGTTTGTTCTACTGGGGTGTGACCTATACACACACACACACACACACACACACACACCCTTTCTCTCACTCTCACACACGACACAGACACTTTCTTATACACCTTCATCTGGCCCTGTGTGTGATGGTGCATCTGCAAGTTTGTGTTTGTGCTTTTTCTTTGAAACTGTGGAACATGATACTGCTTACACACTTCAAATATAATGCCTGAGTAATCACTTTATTAAAGACTGGACTTATAGCGCCACTAGCTGCTTGCAGTGTTGGACAAAGCAAACTATATACTGAAACTTGTGCTATTCTGGAAGCATTTGGACGACAAGGGTTGTTTGCGGACTGATGTTTGGAGAAACTGGTCCATCAAAAGTGATGGGCTCATCCTCCTGGGAGCAGGAATGTGAATTTTACAGAAATCAGATTATGACATATCTTCTGTGTATTGTTGATATTTTAAGATTGAACACGGTGCTCGATGAAAACTCAAGGTCGAGTTCAAAGCCCCAAAGTGGCCAAAATGGAAAGAGGTAGATCCTCTGGGGAGTGTGTGCTCAGTTTATTTCATGGCAATCTGTTGACAGATGATGGTGCCAGAGAAATTATCGCTGGGTCACTCATAAACATAAGGATTCATCTTCGTGAAGATCTTGAATGTCCATGGCAAACTGGAGATATCCTCCTCTCAACCAAATGTTTTGAAAAAGCCAACACAACCACCAAAGCTCTGCAGCTAACATGTCAAAACATTAAAGAAACACACACACACATGCATTTACACGTGCAACACGCTTGCTTGCTTCCTTTAAACTTAGTAGTCTTGTTGCTTCTATTATGGCAGCCTATTTTGTAGTTGCACAATAGATGGGTCAAGGTCCAGATTAATTCATATAAATACTTTGATTGCTATTAATGCAGTTATTGGTATCAATAACTATCCTTAATATCTGCCAAATCTGCTGCTACCAAATCAAAACAAAAGCACACACAGAAATTTCAGGATCTTTTGATCAATGTTTTTCAAAATGTAATTAAAAGTGACGAGTTCGTGAGAAACTGAAGAAGTTCCACAGAGTCAAAATATTGATCATCTGCATGCTGCTGTTGTCACATATTCAGAACATGGAGAGACACACTGATAATATCAGATGGTGCTTCCTAGTGTGGCCCTTTACTCACAGAGATGTCGGCTGTATTCATTTTATTTTTCTCGTTTGTCCTTTTGAATCTACACATTTTGTTCCCAGCTTTAGAGACGCCTCTCCTCTGCTGACCTCTGTGTCATCGGGTCTCATAGGGAATAAAGAAAACACATAAGTTAAAGTTGAACTCTAATATTGTCCCGTTAATAATTTGGATCACTCAGGTCTTTTTAGATGTTGAAAAATTGTAAGAAATGTAAGAAATACTCAGTAGAACTAACCCAGAAATTACCATATGAATTGTAGCAAATAGTGAGAGTGTGCAGGCCGGAGTCTCCCAGACTTGTCATAGGAGGTGGGTAATAGTCATTTTACATTTTTATTGCCTCATAAATATTCCTTGCACAGTTCATGAATATCTTGCCCTGTGTTAATAGTCAGTAAAAGATCAATTAACATATCAGTCAGAAGGCCCAATGAGAATTTGGACCAGCTGTGGTGCTGAAGTGTACTGGGAGAGAAAAAAATCTTCTGTTCTTTCCCTTCAGTCATAATCTGGTTTTAATGATCTTGTCAAAATCTCTATTTGCTTGCCTGGTCTGAACTTTGACCATCTGGGTCAGTTTGCATGTGAATTATTAAATATATTCCCAAAGTGATTTGAATTCATTGAAAAAGGCCAAGTGGTATTAAGCTAAATCTCGAACTAGTCTTATCAGACACACATCTGGTTGGTTCATCACACAAAAAGACAAAGATGGGCCCAATGAAAAAAAAATGAAAACATGATTAAGAACTGGGGCGAAGTTCTCACCAATTGTTTTCAGTGTGAAATCCATATCTTTTCTGTACCTACAGTATCAGCTAGAAGACCACTGCACTGTATTCTTCTTCTCTGTTAGAAACTAAAGACATCATTAAAAGTGTCTTTTCTGTAATCACACACAATTTACGATTTTGACAAGACAAAACAGCTTTTTTTATACAAAGACTCTGGGCATGGTGCTGCAGAAGTTTTATGTTTATCTGCGGCGTAAAACAGTTATAAAAATACAGTCTTCACTCAGAACAGTCTTGTATAACACAGCAGGAATTGTCTCAGAATCGAGTAAAACAACACAATTCCCCATAGGTGCCAAATAAGTCATCTTTTAAAGAGGAAGCCCACTGAGTACAGTTATAAAAACAGCGCAATATAGCGGAGAAATAGTACATCTATAAATCCCAGACAGAGCTAGAGCTGGACAGGTAAGTGATAATAAGTCAGCCTAACACTCCTGTAATGATGACATATGGAGACAACTTATACCAATCAATTTCAAACCGCTGTGACTTGTGACATGCTGACATATCTGTCGCCCCGGAGCATAGTTGCAGAAGCATTACATTTCATCTGCTCCACTTTGACTGTATCCTGTTTGTTTTACAAGTATCGGCCTCCCTGCGGAGTAAGAATGAAGGAATACGTTGTCTAATCTAAATCCTCCGAGTAACACAGTTATTGCTAAACTGCTGTAACCCTCTCACATGATATTGCCTCAGCCTAGAAAATCAATGGTATTGCAATGGATGGTTTCAATTGATTTGGCCCGGTCTACAAGGGTGCATAAAACATTTTTAACAGACATACAGCGAGAGCAGCAAGTACAGTTACAAGAAGAGCCCATATGTAAATGTGTAGTGCCTTGCTTGAGATGTATTATTCATGGCATGTTTAAAAGGAGGACATACTGTAAGCAAAATTACTTCACACTAGAGCTGGGATCTCCCGAATTAATAATTTCATAAAACTTGGCTGTGAGTCGATACATATTGCAATTCTGAAGTGGTGGGATTATATTTTAACGATATTGCGTTTTGATGTATTTCAATTTTTATTTGCCTTTTTAACACTGGGCCATTGAAAGAGGTTGAATTATACACTTGGAGATGCAAATTGCAGCAATGTAAAATATGTTTTCCCACCAAGAAAAGGATTTGCTGATGGAGGCACAGACAAAACAACGCTGCCGATGGATCTGTCCGTGCGCCCTCAGGTCATATGAGACATGAAATCTTCTCCTGCAAGAGAAAGATTTTCATTTTCAGTTGTGGAAATTAAGTTCATTTCCTCAACTTCATTTAAGTACAATTGTAAGACACTTCACACCCCCACTTCAGTACATTTCTGAGGCGAATGTTGCTTTTCAGATCAAGTTTTACATAAAAAAAACAATGATATGCTTATGAAATACAAAAGGTGAAACCAGTGCCTGCCAGTCTCTTTGGCTTGTGACCTCTTGTCACATTTCGGACTTATTTCTGAGCTGTTAGCAGTTTCATCGCAGAGGCTAAAAAAAAAGCAAGGATTTTAGAAAAAGACCAAAAATAACAACACATTTGTGTAGCTTTGTAACTTTGTCAATATCACTGGACAACACTGGAATATAAAGAAGTTCAAACCAGCTAAAACAGCAACATTCCGCTTATGCATAGATGCAACAATATTAACAAGGTCATGTACTAATGTAATATACAATATAATAATATGTCAGTCACATGCATCATTTTTCTGCAGAACAAGCAGTTTTTACTTGTATATAGTATTATTACAGTTCACTAGTACTTTAACTTAAGTAAACTGTCTAAATGCTTCTTTCACCACTGTTAGTTTCTCATATTTAGCCAATTAGATCCTGAAATTACACACAATTATTTCAGTTACCAACCCTTCACAAAAGCTGTTTTATTTGCATGTGACAGTGTGTGTGGACCTCCACAGTTAAAGATTCATGAGGATGCCCGCGAGGACGTTCTTACTGTATCTATTGCATCACAATCACCCTCACAGTAAAGAATGATCCTCTGGTGTTATTTCCACAGCAGACAGACACTGTAATATCCCTGTGGGCTGAAAAGCTGAAAGCGCTTGCTTTTCAGCTCACCTGTGTCTTTTACTAACAGTCAGTGATTCCTTTTGATGATGCCAACACAAAGGCCTTTCTGTCAAAGCACTAATTCAGATTTCTCTGCGGTTTAGACTAACTCATGCTTTGACATCTTCTAGTGGCATAAGGATGATGATGATGATGATGATTGTGGTCGTGAGGGTATGATACACTACACACCAACAACCTTGGCAAAGGGGAACGGCATCATCATCATTATCATCATCCTGACCTTCACGGGACTAAAATGAGAGACAATAACCTTGATTCCGAGCGCACACGCGCTATCAAAGCCCATGATCTACTCTGAGTGACATATCATTCATATGGGAGTGTCAATGTGCAGAGTGATGCAAGCAGGGTGCAAGATATGCTTTGTCCTGTGGGTGGAGATGTACAAACAACATAATGCTCCATTGTGATTCACTGTAAGGTGTGTCCCAAAAATTCTATAAGCAGGGGGCATGCCTGTTGGGCTTTTTTGTGAAACCACTGAAAAAATGCCTGCTAGTCTCGTCAGTGGATAAGATCAGTCACTCGATACAAAGGCTCAGAGTTATGCTTTTGCAACATGATATGCAGAAGCCAAGTGGAAGGAGCTTCTGGGTCTGAAAAGTGAAGTCAATGCAGAAGTGCCTTAAACTTGCATTCTTTCTAATGGCGACTCTAGTGGTTGCAAAAAGAAGTCTGATCGTATTTAAGCTTATGAGAAAATGACCCCACTTCTCACTTGACTTATTACCTGAGTAAACAGTATTCTAATTAGTTTATGGTCGGAATCGCTAGTTTCAAGTCTTCTTCAATTCAGCACGATCTTCATTTTGTAAATTATGGTCCCATTTAGAGTAAAATAAATGGTAAAGCAGGGTATGCTTTAGGGCGTGGCTACCTTGTGATTGACAAGTTTCTAGCACATTATGTCCTTAGATTCTCAGTCAGATGCAATCAGGATAGAGGTGTAGCAATGCATATCCTCCCCAGCTCCACCCTCGCGTCCAAATATGGTCACGTTATGGTCACTTCTGGGTCCAAAAAACAAGATGGTGATGGCCAGTATGCCAGACTTGAGGCTGCAGAACAGTAGGCCACAAACTACTGGGTGCCGTCACGGTGGCTCCATCCACGATTAATTATATAGTTTATAGCAAAAGCTGCATTATACTTTTATGGGCACCAGAGGGTTTTGGCAGTGTAGCTGCTTCTCTTGTGATTAACTATACATACAAAAATTTTTATTACATTTTGGGCTCATGAATATTAAAGAACTGTCATTGTATTTGAAATGTATGTCTTGTTCTGTGCAGATTTAATAACCTACGTCCAAATCATTTGTGTTGTGACTGATTGATACGCAAAGACATGAGCTCGTGCTGTAGCAGAGGTGTGTGGCTACGTTGTGGAGTGCTACATGTTAAAAATGGCAAAGAATCCAGCAGATAACAACATGAGCTGTAGTCAGCCACCACATCAAGCAGACCACCTGCCAATGTTCAATGATGATAAAGTATTTATTCAGATATTCTTCATCACAGGGAGTTGGTTCTCTCGGAATTTAGAGTACATATTCTGATCATTCAGCCTTTCACTTGTTAGCATATGAAGAATGCAATATGAGGTTTCACATACAAGTCGGGCATGTCGGGGCGCACGCTGCATTCATGGTGACTGACTTTTAATAAATTCAGGGTTAAAGGTCACAGGCTAATATTAGGAGAGTTATTTGTAGTTTTAGCACAGATGGTCACGTTTTTATTCCATCGTGCTTATGCTGAAGCATAGTTTCAATATGGAGTAAATTGTTTTCGAGCAAATTTACCAGGAAACTTTCTACCAAGGGGACACTGATGTACTTTTGTAGTGCAGACTCTGCACTTTTGAATTTGTGGCACCTTAAATGAAGAAATGCTCTTTTGTTTAGTAAAGAACCTCACAAATCAAATCTGACTCATAGGCTGATGTGAGAAGATGTTCTTGATTTGACAGTGCAGACCCAACCAGCTATGCAGATAACTTTGTCAATCTGTTTCATGGAGCAGGCTCAGTTGTCACTAGAGCTTAATCTCTGCTAAGTCCTCAAAAATATTCATACTCTCATCTCAACAATCTGTGGTTTTTAACTGGAAATTCTCTAAGGGCCTTAAAAACATCACATAAGATATTACTGACTACCAACAATATTATGCAATGTTATTCTCCCAAGGGCTCCTCACGGTGGGGTGGAAAAAACTGAACTGCAACAGGCCTAAAGCCGGTAAAACAGGATACCTTTTCCACAAGTCTGAAACACAGGTGTAAATAATAGAATTCATGATGGATGAATTTCATTAAGCTGCATCGACTTCATGGTCCTGGTTATGTGCATGCTGGCTCAGCGCCGTCTTGGCTTACTGGGTCACGTGAATTGAATTTTCATTCACCTGTTCCTGTTGCTGTTTACTTACATGCATATCATTTTCACATGTAGTCACAGGTGATACACAGGTGATCCGGCTTGACTTGGCTTGACTCCTCCATCCTCACATCTCTTTCACCTCTGCCTCACATTGTACCTTCGAGGAAGTAAAAAGCAGGCAGAGATGAAAGAGGAGCCACAACAAGCCCAGACTGGAAACTGGTCTTGTCTGGGATGTACAGAGTCCCAAAGAACAAATGCACATTACTAAACCATGCAAGATATACCAAAGTCAGCTGGGGGGGAGTAACTGATCAGGTCAGAGTTGCAACTTTATGTCCCCTTGCTGGATGGATGAGTTCTGCTCATTTTAGTTTGCAACGAGCAATGCAGAGGAAGGGGACCACCAGTAGATTTTAGAGATTCTTTTCTTGGGCTGATGATTTGCTGACTAATTTATTTTTAGAACTGCTTAAGTATTGTTATAAATGTTACCGAAAGATTTGAGGAAATGTGAGTGAAATTTCATACAATTTACAGGCAAGCTGAGCAGTTTTTATAATGGAATAACCATCTTAATAATGACATTACAAAAAAGGATTATCAGCTTAGACACAACAGATGGGCCATTATTCACTTTGATAACAGAATCATGAAGGAGACAAAGTTAGATGCTCTTTTTTCATCACACAGAAGTCAGTGAGGTTGAAATGATAAGCCTACGGGAGCAGACATCTTCATGGTGAACTGCTCAGCATTGCTGCCAGCCATGTATCTGTATGCCAAACACTTAATGTTGGAGTTTGCCCAAAGGTGTGTAAATGTACAAATAATGAAAGGTTATATCACTGAAGACAGCAGCTGGTGTAATGGAGCAGAACGTGTTTAAAGTGTTCATGCTTGGTAAAGTGATTCCACTCTGGATAATGTTGCTGTAAATCATGTGCAGTGTTTAGGTGAAGCACTGTCAAAATAAAATCAAAGACTCAGCTTAGTTTTCCAATTCGGTTCCATTAAAGTGAAAGTGCAGCGTGGAGTAATGCTAACATACTACTCTAACTAAAAACAGCAGGAATTTAATGCAGGTTTTATTTTAGTCTTTTTAAAATCCTATTTGTGTCTAACAAAATGGTCTTTTAATATCACCTTGTGTTTCTTTTATGTCTTGCCATAATACCATTTATGTCATTTCTAAAGCAGTGTGGCGGTTGGTATTGTCTGTGCTGTTATTTTGAAGGTCCATTTCCTGTGTTCTGTTTTGTGGGCTGTAACTTTACGTTTTGTTTTCCTGAGGCTCCCCTCCCCCCCGATGCGTCGAGGAGTGTTTGGGCACACCTGAGTTCACTTCAGGAGATTAGGACGCCTATTTAACCTCTGCGGAGTGACTCCTCGACGCCAGAGTATACTTCCACGTACCGTGGTATCAGTTGGTCTCAGTCTCCTGTGGTATAGTACGTTTTGATAGCTTGCTGAACTTTTTTGATTAATTGTTTGTCTCTTCTCTCTTTGTTCCAGTGCCTCCCTTGCCCACACAGCCCAGCACTCTCTGGACCTCTCTGAGTTCGTGTTTTGTTTGGACCTCACGCTGCCAGCGTTTGTTTCAGTTATTGCCTGTTGTTGCAAAATAAACTTTTGTTAACCTTCTCCGTTTCCGCTCCTGGGTCTCTCTCTGCACCCGCCGTCACAGAATACTCTGGCCCAAACATGGACCCAGCGGATTCGGACCCCTTTCGAGCGGCGCTCGCCCATCAAGGACTACGTCTCGGCCAACACGAGGACATGCTGCGGGGAGTAATGGAGGCAGTACAAGGTCTCAGCGTCCAAGTCCGTGACCTCACCGCTTACCTCAGCCGCACGGACACCCGTGGCTCTCCTTCCTCCCCAAGTCCCACACCAGCGCCACCCCCACCGGCAACCGCTGCAGCCCAATCTACCTCTCTGTCTGTCTCTCAGCGTGAGCCGTATGTGCCGGCCCCCGAACCCTTTTCAGGTGAAGTTGGTAATGCTGGGGGGTTTATCTTGCGCTGTTCACTAGTATTTGATCAACAACCCCTTAGTTATCCTTCTGATAGAGCTAAGATAGCTTATACAGTTAATTTGTTACGGGGCAGGGCAGCGCAGTGGGCTACAGCGTTATGGGAACAGCACTCCCCCATTCTCTCGTCTTTCGACAGTTTCTCGAGGGAACTTAGTCGTATTTTTGATCATTCACGACAGGGGCAGGAAACTGCTAAACGCCTATTCTCCTTGGCGCAGGGAGCGAGATCAGTGGCAGATTACTCTATTGACTTCCGTATCGCAGCTTCAGAGAGCGGGTGGGGGGAGTTAGAGCTACGAGGTGTTTTCTTACGGAGTCTTTCTAGTGAGTTAAAGGACGAATTAGCTTCCAGAGATGAACCCGATTCCTTAGAGTCATTAATCTCCCTCGCCATACGCATAGATAACCGCTTGAGAGAAAGACAGAGAGAGAAAGCCCAGACTCGCCTCTCTCATGTTCACGAGCCAGCTTCCCTCGCTCCCCCTTCAGCCAGTGGCGGATCCTCCGGCCACTCCGCTGCTCCCTCCACGTCCTCCTCTCACCCTTCGGAGCCCATGCAGTTGGGTCGGACCCGTCTCCACCCCAGCGAGCGGCAGCGACGTTTCAGCCAGCGGCTCTGTATCTACTGTGGCCAGGGAGGTCATTTTCTCGCTAACTGCCCTCAGACGCCAAAAGGGCAGGCTCACCCGTGACGGAGAGCGCACTGGTGAGTCAGACATCCCCTAATCCCAGCTCTCCCTCCCGTATTACCGTGCCCTCCTGTCTGCTTTGGGGTCGTGAGTCGCTTCCCATGAGGGTTCTGATTGACTCAGGGGCAGACGAGAGCTTCATCCACACCGAACTAGCCACCCAGCTTAAGCTCCCCCTTGAATCCCTCCCGGTGCCCAGAAATGTAACCGCCTTAGACGGCCGACGTATAGCTCAGGTCACTCAACGTACGGTCCCGGTCACGCTCATAATCTCTGGGAATCATAGAGAAGACATCCAATTCTTCGTCATTCCTTCCCCTCAGATTCCCCTGGTGTTGGGCCTCCCCTGGTTGCTTAAACATAACCCCCAGATAGACTGGACTACAGCTAGTATCTCCACCTGGAGCCCATTCTGTCATGCCCACTGTCTTCGTTCGGCCAACCCCTTTTCTTCCCGTGTTTCTCCACCACCTCCCACGCCCCCTGTCCTTACCTCCGTGCCTCCCGAGTACCATGACCTAGCCCCTGTGTTCAGTAAAGAGTTAGCCCTGTCCCTGCCTCCTCATCGCCCCTACGATTGCTCCATAGACCTCCTCCCTGGTGCTCCTCTCCCTTCTAGTCGGCTGTATAACCTGTCACGCCCCGAGAGGGAAGCCATGGAGACATACATCCAGGATTCTCTAGCCTCTGGACTCATCCGCCCCTCATCCTCTCCGTTAGGGGCTGGCTTCTTTTTTGTTAAGAAGAAGGACGCCTCCCTTCGCCCCTGCATCGACTTCCGTGGACTTAACGACATCACCGTTAAGAACAGGTACGCTCTCCCTCTCATCGACCCCTCCTTCGAACCACTCTGCTCCGCCACCATCTTCTCCAAGCTTGATCTGCGTAACGCTTATCACCTCGTCCGGATAAAGGAGGGTGATGAGTGGAAGACAGCTTTCAACACACCGTTAGGTCATTTCGAATATTTAGTCATGCCTTTTGGTCTCACCAACGCCCCCGCTGTCTTCCAGGCTCTCATTAACGATGTCCTCAGAGACATGTTAAACCGGTTTGTTTTCGTTTATTTAGATGACATATTGATTTTCTCTCGAGATCTAGAGGAACATAGACAGCATGTAAGACTAGTGCTTCAGAGACTTCTTGAGAATAAATTGTTTGTTAAAGCGGAGAAGTGCGAGTTTCACTCTGACTCAGTGGGTTTCCTCGGCTATATCATCGCCAAGGGTCAGCTAAGACCCGATCCTGCCAAGATCCAAGCTGTCACGGATTGGCCCGTTCCCACCACCCGGAAGGAGTTGCAGAGGTTTCTCGGCTTCGCTAACTTCTACCGCAGATTTATCCGTGACTACAGTAAGGTAGCTCTTCCCCTCACTAGACTTACTTCTGTGAAAATCCCCTTCCAGTGGTCTCCCGATTCCCAACAGGCTTTCGCCCAGCTTAAAGCACTGTTTACCTCTGCCCCGGTGCTCAAACACCCCGATCCCACTCGTCAGTTCGTGGTCGAGGTGGACGCTTCCGACTCCGGTGCTGGTGCCATCCTCTCCCAGAGAGACCCTCAGACTCATAAACTGCATCCCTGTGCTTTCTTTTCCCGCCGCTTATCCCAGGCCGAGCGGAATTACGACGTCGGGAATAGAGAGTTGCTGGCTGTGGTTTGGGCGCTTCAAGAATGGAGGCACTGGCTGGAGGGCGCTACGGTTCCCTTTTTGATCTGGACTGATCATAAAAACCTCGCCTACTTACGCACCGCGAAGAGGCTTAATCCCCGCCAAGCCAGATGGGCTCTGTTTTTGAGCCGGTTCAATTTCACCCTCTCCTATCGCCCCGGCTCCCGTAACACTAAGCCCGACGCCCTGTCCCGTCTCTATGCCCCTCCCCTGGACTCGGAACATCAGGATGTCATCCTCCCGCCGGCTTGCATCGTGGGTATGGCTACATGGGAGATCGAATCCCTCGTGCTCCAGGCGCAGAAGCAACAACCGGACCCTGGTTCCGGTCCCCCCGATCGCAAGTTTGTCCCGGATTCGGTCCGGTCGCAAGTTCTCCAGTGGGCTCACTCCTCTAGACTTACCTGTCACCCTGGTTTCCACCGCACCCTCCAGTTCCTCCGTCAGAGCTTCTGGTGGCCGAGGATGTACCGCGACACCCGTGCATTTATTGCCGCTTGCTCTGTCTGTGCCAGGGGAAAAGCTTCTCATCATCCCCCTGCGGGGTTACTGCACCCCTTGCCCGTCCCAAGCCGCCCATGGTCTCACATCGCCGTGGACTTTGTTACTGGTCTTCCTCCATCTGAAGGTAACACTGTCATCTTAACTATTATTGATCGCTTTTCCAAGTCTGTGCATTATGTTCCTCTGCCTAAACTGCCTTCTGCCCTCGAGACTGCTAGTCTACTCGTGACTCATGTGTTCAAGCTTCACGGAATTCCCCTCGACGTGGTCTCGGACCGGGGTCCACAGTTCGCTTCCCAGGTGTGGCAGGAGTTCTGTAAGGCGGTGGGGGCCACGGCAAGTCTGTCCTCTGGTTACCATCCCCAGAGTAACGGCCAGACAGAGCGAGCTAACCAACATCTGGAGTCCGCTCTTCGCTGCGTGGCTGCTCATCATCCCGTCTCTTGGAGTACACACCTGCCTTGGATAGAATATGCCCACAACTCCCTCTCCTGTTCGGCCACAGGTATGTCACCGTTTCAGTGCTGTTTGGGTTATCAACCTCCCTTGTTTCCCGAGCAGGAGACTGCGGTATCCGTCCCTTCTGTGAAGGAGCACCTCCGGAGGATTAAGGAGGTATGGCAGTCTGCCAGAGCTGCTCTCACCCGCTCCACGGAGAGGAACCGACGGCTGGCCGACGCTCGCCGCGTCTCCGCCCCCGAGTACCGACCGGGTCAGCAGGTGTGGTTGTCGTCACGGGATCTTCCGTTGGATGTCGAGTCACGTAAGCTCTCTCCCCGTTTTGTCGGTCCTTTCGAGGTGTTGAAGATCATTAATCCGTCTGCCGTCAGGCTCAAGCTACCAGACTCTATGAAGGTCCACCCCACCTTCCATGTTTCCCTGTTGAAGCCGGTGCATTCCAGCGAGCTCAGCCCGCCGGCCGCCGCCCCACCTCCCCCCCGCCTCATTGATGGTCATCCCGCCTACACGGTGTCACGGATCTTGGATGTCCGTCCACGCGGCCGTGGTTTCCAGTTCTTGGTGGATTGGGAGGGTTACGGTCCAGAGGAGCGTTCCTGGGTCTCCAGGGGACTCATTCTGGATGACTCTCTCCTTCGGGACTTTTATGCCGCGCACCCGGACAAGCCGGGTAGAACGCCTGGAGGCGTTCGTTGAGGGGGGGGTACTGTGGCGGTTGGTATTGTCTGTGCTGTTATTTTGAAGGTCCATTTCCTGTGTTCTGTTTTGTGGGCTGTAACTTTACGTTTTGTTTTCCTGAGGCTCCCCTCCCCCCCGATGCGTCGAGGAGTGTTTGGGCACACCTGAGTTCACTTCAGGAGATTAGGACGCCTATTTAACCTCTGCGGAGTGACTCCTCGACGCCAGAGTATACTTCCACGTACCGTGGTATCAGTTGGTCTCAGTCTCCTGTGGTATAGTACGTTTTGATAGCTTGCTGAACTTTTTTGATTAATTGTTTGTCTCTTCTCTCTTTGTTCCAGTGCCTCCCTTGCCCACACAGCCCAGCACTCTCTGGACCTCTCTGAGTTCGTGTTTTGTTTGGACCTCACGCTGCCAGCGTTTGTTTCAGTTATTGCCTGTTGTTGCAAAATAAACTTTTGTTAACCTTCTCCGTTTCCGCTCCTGGGTCTCTCTCTGCACCCGCCGTCACAAGCAGTTTGTATTGCCGTGTTTTGCTAAGCTTGGCTTGCCTTGTTAGCTTAATTAGAAATCATCAAACTCCACGATTTGCTGCATTGTAATCACAAGAAATGCATGGAAACACAGCACCAAGCTGGGAAGAGACAAGCAAGGTGATGCCTCATAATCAGCGCCCTGAAGGCCGACTGCTCAGCCTTTAGTGGTTCCTGGTTGGTTCTTTGTCGGCATGACACATAACCAAAGACAGAGAAGATTTAATTGTGAGATATTGGAATGAATGAAAGTAAACTGATTTTCATGGAGCAGAGGCTTCTGGCTTTTACTTTCCTTGTGTGCAGTTTTTTTCTCTTTAGAGGAATGAAAACTGTGGTTTAATCAAGCCGGTGTCAGCCTCAATAGGATGAAGGTGATAAAAGAGTAAAGGCGTGTGTTGAGACGACGGACGCCAAATGTTGCGTCATGAAAACCAAAAAAGAAAACGATGAGTTCTTATTAGTGATTCAGGGGGAGATGATAATATTTGTTTTCAATATAAAATACTTTTTTAGAAAGTTCAAAGGAGGCTGATGTTCAGCATATCCAAGTAATTTATTATAAGCAAGCTAAATTATGAACTTTAAGCCGCTTATGGATTTTGTGCAAGCCCTGGTAATGATAACGAGGCCAACTCAGCACTTTTTGACTTGCAGAGCAGTTGATTGGCAACCCAACACTTGGATTATGATGATTTAGTTTTTCTCTATTGTACCAAAAGATGCAGTGAATCAGAGATGAGCTACACAGACAACCACTTCTGTTGCTCTGCAAAAGGCTGACCCAAAGCTATGCGAGCCAACTCACCGGCCCGCCCAACGGGAAGGTCCGTGGCTCCATCCCCGAGCCGCTCTCTAATCTCCCAGTAATACAGCTTGAGTCATGATAAAACGGCTCTGATGGAGGCAAATCCTGTTATCCAGGGGGGTTGGTGGTGGTGGAGGGAGGGGCAGCCTTTGTTACAGGTGGTGGATGAGTTGAAGAAATGAACCCCAGTGTGGATTTTAGGATTAAACACACCAAAACAGCAACTAAGAGGTAACACAAGCACCGTGAGTCTGCGTGGGTCCTTACTCACATATGGAAAGATCGACTTTTCCTCTCTCTCTGTCTCACACACACAAAGACATGCATACACACACGCACACACATAAAAGCCTAAAAGCACAGTAGAACACACATTTTGAGGGCCAAGGAGGTTGGCTCCTAATGGAAATGCATTTCAGCCGCTGCCACACCTCATCTTTTATATTGCTTTTTCATTGAAACGAGGGGCTCTTTGACTAGAGGAATACAGTTTTTGTAGGCCTTTGTCCCAACACTCTCATCTCTTACAAGGACACATTAGCCCTTTATCTTTTAGAGAAATGCTGGCGCATTATTTTTCCTTCATCCCATTTCATATTGGTCCCTCACATTCAGATCTAGTCAAAAGAGATATAAGGAAGGCTTTATGTGATCCCCTCTTTTTTATGTAACTCACTGCCTGATCGGTGGAATACTTATAAGTAGGAACAAACCATCATTTCTAAATGCATTTTTTTTTCTTTTTTCTTGCTTGTAATAATACTGCGTTGGATTCAAAATCATACATAGTGGAGTCTGTTAGGCATTTGGGTAACATGTTTACATTTAGGAAATAGAAATAGTAGAATTTGTTTTGAATGTAGAGTGTAAATGTTTCACTAAAATATAATAATGATGTCCTCTTTGTGGAATTTCTCTCCATGTAACCCCAATTCCAAAAAAAGTTGTGACACACTGGAGACTTCAGTGATCCGCCTGTCTTGTGACACAAATGCTCTTTTTAAGTTTGTACTCATGCTATACATTGTCGGAAAGCTAAGATTCCTCTGATTGGATTGATGCAAACCATTTCGAGGTGCAATCACAACAGCAGGCACAATCAACACCAGCACCAAAAAAAAAGAAAAAGAAAAAAAAAAGCATATATGAAATTGAGACAACTCACCTGTGAAGTCTCGTCCACCGATTGATAACGCTCTGACATAAACAGTCTGCTAACATTGACAAAGGTCCAGATAATCCAGTCCAGTAAAATATTTAGTCCAGAATTCACCATGATAATACACAGAAAGATGTTTCATCATCTTGAATCAGCTGGCGACATCACCTGTCAATCTGTGTAATGATGAGCACATCTTGAAAAATACAAACAGGCAGGAAAAAAAAAATCATTCTGACCTCTCCTGATAGAGCCTGACAGAAGAGTGTGAGTGTGTGACTGATAAACGGCATGAAGAATGAGCTGCATTTGGAAAAATACTTGGACAAGCTACAGAAACGCTGGTGCGATCTAATGGAAGCATTTCATGGTTTACTCTTAGAGAGAAGCCTTCAAGGATAAGGACTATCTCATCTTTCTAATAGTACTGACCTCATGTGTTTCTGCAACAGCTGACTGTCTTTTAACTTCTGCACTAGTTCTGTTCTGTGTGACGGCTATAGCAAGTGGCACTGGGCAAACAAAACAAACAAACAAAAAAAAATGTGGGCAAGAAAGAAAAACAAACACACAAATCAGGCAAAGACGGAAGTAAGTATTCCTAATCCAGCCTGATTGCGCTGGCTCAGTTAGCTGCGTCTCTGTAGCTGGAGGCTTTTTGATGCCGTGTGATTATCCACACGCTCTGCCACTCACTGACACAGGCTGAAGGCCAACCAATTAGCCTTTGGCCTGCAGAAAGCAAATACACGGGCTGGTTGTGTTGTGTTGTGGTTATCTATGATAGCTAGCGGTGAAACCCCCACTTATGGTGTCAAGAGGCTGTTTGGATCTTTTATATGGCCTGACAGTGCTGGTGAGCCATGACTACTGCGGAGTTATGATTACAAACGCAGAGCAAACAGGGTGATAATGTGCATTGTCATTCAGTTAGTCCTTCTGTCAGTCACATGTATGGTGAGCCTGGTCTCATTCCCAGGGTGTCAGATATCAGCGTTTTGTCGTGCCCCTCGTTGTCTCATACACATACACAAGATACCCTTCAGCACCTGGTTCTGACGTTACGTTAAGCACATGTTGGGAAGGCTTTCCGGCCGTCAGACACAGGCCTTGTGCGTCTGCATGTATGTGTGAGACAGAGGAGCGTGACACAACAGCGGCGGTATTTGATGACCTGCGATGAGAACGTGTTGTAGCGGTACACACAGTATTGAATCACATAATTCTTTGGAAATCTTTTAAGCAGTACAAGTTTCTCATACCAGCGAGTATATGCTGGGGGCCTGCATTTGGCCAGAGAGCCAGGCCACAGTTTGAGAGTTAAACATGTTCCGATGAATCAGTGGAAAAACGGTTTATCGCTTTAATCCAGTTGTGGCACAAAAAAATGAAAAGCAGCTTACACCAAACACAATTGTTTGTATCATTTGTGATTTTTCTTTTTGCGAGTAATCCTAGATCAAATGTTGACGCATGCTGTGTGTGTATCCATCCTGTTTGACGGAGTGAGCTTGAAATGAAAATGTATCACCTGTTCCATAATCCCTGACAAGAGAGTATATTAAATGTTAATCCCTTATTATTAGAAATGGTGACAGTAGGAGGAAAGGGGGAGGAGGGAGATAAAAGCTGGATATGCGACAGAATTCTGAGGTGATAGTGACTTGTGACGATTGATTTATTCCACCGTTTTCTTTTTTCTCCTCAAGCCCATCCACACCATCACAAGTATCACGTTATTAGCTTCCTCTTTTGACTGCGTCCACAGAGAATGTCTGCGATTAGTCTTGGATCAGTGCTCAAAGTTGCTCCCTTCTGTGGCCAAATTGTATTCACTCGACAGCAGTCTTACAAGCAACGGCACAGAAGAAACAATTAGAACCATAAAAGCTGATAGCTCGGGGCTCTGCGGACCAACTCTACCATTACTGAGTTATTAGACGGTGAGGGCTGGGAGGGGAGATTTAAATGAAGGCATGGGTTGGGAAGAGGAGATAGAGATGAGGACTGTGAAAAGCAGGAGCTTGAGGAGAGAGGAGAGCAAAGCCAAGAGCTGTGGGGAAAAAAAGAAAAAGAAAGGAGACATGAGAGGAAAGGTGGAGAGAAATAAAAAGAGAACAGAGCTGAAGTGGGCCTTGTCTTACAGTGGGATAGTGGGAACATCAGGCGGGTTGGGATGAGGATAACATGACAGATCAAGGGATGAAGTAAGGCATCCCACTGAGGCAGCGCACAAGTGAATGCAGACAAAGAAGAACAGCTGTTGAGCAACTTGTTTCACATGAAAACCCCCAACAGAAAAGAGGATGAGAGGAGAGGAAAGTACAGAGGAGGGAAAGCAATGAGAGAAAAATGTACCATCGACTCTGTGATGCTTATTTTCTGAGATTTATTACATCCAGGTCAATTAAATATGCAGTTAAGGGTCTGTTTTTCCCATTCAGCATGAACACTCTGTTTTGTACAGAGTAGACTTCTTTTTTTTTTCCCACAGCAACAAAATACAAACTCAGGACTGAGTAAGAGGCTGAGTCAGAATGTTTAAAGACCCTTGACATTACATTATTTAGAGCCTGTGGCATTAAAACCATGTGACCAAACTCTAAATTACAGTCACTTCAAGTGCACTCACAATAAATAACATTGTCCATGATTAGGCAGCAGTGTTGCTGGTAGAACATCCCTGGTTCAGCAGGTGAAAATCCCATTCATTCATTTTCTCATTAGCCAGTGTATGTGACTTACAGGTGGAGCACTTCTCAGTCTTGGGCAGCATGAAACTGTCCTGGTTCAATCATCACTATAAAAGATGCAATCACATCTTAGGAAAATATCTGGCTCTTACAAGTCGAAGATCCAGCCTGTGAATTTAACTCTGACTCATGAATCATAGAGCCAATAATCCCATGACTTGCGCCACTGATGGCGGATGAAAGCTATAGATAGCCGTGTTGAGAAAACCGACTTTTGGATTCTTTGTCAATTTTGGAGGAATTTTGTTCACAAATTTGCTCCCACCGACTCACACGTCTGACTGGCCATTCAGTCTTGGATTAATTTGATTCTTTCACATCAATAACAGTTTGTAATTTTTTAAAAATCCCAGGATGAGCAGAAACCAGAAGGTTTCAGAAAAGCAGCTCTGACCACATCATTACAAAAGCTTTTGGCTAGTTTGATAGCTTGTGTGTTTCCTGTCATGTTTTTACCAAATTAAGGACCCAAAAGGCTGCATACAGCCGCAGAGACGGGGAGGTTGTGAAGAGCAATGCCCTTTAATGAACACTTTCAATTTAGGGATACGGCTGGAGAAGGTATCAGGTGTCAGACTGCTACCACATCGCATAACAGACATTTCACAAGCATTGGGTGAAACACCGGGGCTTATATACTGAAGAGCTGGTGGGTGTTAATTGGCAGATGAGCATCAGGTGTGATCAGGTGATGAGGATAGGTATTTCCTCACATGGTTCCTCAGTGCCCTGCCATGTCTAAGCACTGTGTGTGTGTTTGTGTGTGTGTGTGTGTGAGCGCATGTGTGTATATATCTGGGAGTGGGATATTGTCCGTCATACTATGCTTTTATTCTTTCTGTTGTTGTTTTCTTTTATTTTGTGAAGCACTTTGCATTGCATTTTAAATGGATGACATGTGCTATATAAATAAAGTTTGATTGATTGATTGATTGAGGAGGAGGCGTGGGCAGGTGGAGCCAACCTGGCGGTGTGACCTGCAGGAACACACCCAACACACACAGGGGAAAAGGAAAACAGAAGCATGAGAAAAAGGGGAGGCAGACTGCCAATCCTAACGGTTTCCTTACCTGCCTGCACAATCTGATCATAAACTATAACACTCCACACTCTGCTGCAGTGTGGCCATGTGTTATCCCAATAATCAGCCACAACACACGCAGCACTTAATGTAATAGATTGGGCTTATTGCGGCGGTGGTGGTGGTGTGGCAGCTGGCTGAAGCTTGTGTCAATTTTCATTTTCCCTTGATCTGCAGGTAATGCATGGTTTAATTTGTGCTAAAAGAGAGGATGCTGTTCCCTTTCAGCCCTGCATCAAGCCTGCCTCGTTTTGCTTTTACAGTACGTGCCCACAGCAGCAGCAAGAGATGATCAGGTTCAGACTTCATCTGCGAACGGAGTGCTGCCATAACAGCCATTACCCTGTTGTTCACTCTTCCATGTGACACTTCACAGCCTTAATTACAATCCACCGCTTGTTTGTTGGAAAAACCCAGACCTCTCAATCCAGTTAAGTGTATGGGAAACAAATTGTGATAACTTGATAATAGACAGTGTTAAGTCTGCCCCATTAACCATGCTCTATTAGCATAAACAGGGGGTTGGTTGACCATAAATCACAATGGTTTCGCTGAACTGCTTAATGTAATGGAGAGCATCTTTTGTGCACCACATGTACTGCTTTCACCTAAGCAGCCGAACGAAAGGCAGCGCCCTGTGATTTGTTATGAAGACCTTCTGAATGCAGAATCATATATGAGTTTGGAAACATTTTATTTTACCATAATTCTACTTTAACGTTGAGCCTTCCATTCGCTTTTCTTTTGTCATTTGTGGTCATTTGGCGAGTAAAATCCCTGTTCTGCTTGAGCAGAGAACAACTCTTTGAATATGGCTTTTGCAGTTTTTAAAAACACAAAAAAAGTACAAAACAAATTCCTCTCACATTTGGTGCCACGCTGTCACACATTTCCCTGTGAAATTACAGAAACCATTGAAAAGTTTGCAGACATATGCTAAAAATAACTCAATGGTTCAGCATTGAGGTCTACAAATTAGCTCAGTTTTACATTGAAACATAAGCCCTGAAACACTTAACACAGAGCATTCAACTCCAAGTGTCTTAGAAACCAAGCAAGTATTGTGTTGTAAGTGCTTGTCCCGTCCCATGAGTCTAAACATCAGGAACTACTTTGCACAACAGATTGCAGGATAGCATGATTTGTAAGGCCCTCAAATGTCCTCTATTTTAATTGGCAGAGGGCTGGCATGCAGTTGTCTGAGCTCTCAGCTTACTGATCGACAGACAGGTAAGTGTTGACAGAGAGAAAACAGAGAAATAAGCCAGGTGTATGGCACAAGTAAATGTTTTAAACAAGAACGGATACCTGACTAACCTCCCATGAGGTGACATGAGGATTCAGTGTGAGACCCTTCTTTTGGGTCAGCCTACCTGTCTGCACAGACACCTGTCAGGGTGTTATACTGTACTTGTATGAGCAAGCAAATAGGAAATCATGTATTATAACCCAGCTTGTAGCACACTGCAAGTATTTGCAATAACCTAGTTACATTTTAAAATGGGGTAAATGGGTGTTCTGTGGTTGGTTTCTTGCCCTTATCAGACAATATATCTGCCATCTTCGTTATTTGTATCAGTTTCCACTGTTGTACACTCTGAATTGTATGAACTGGATGTGTGGTAAATGGAGTTAATTTCAGACCAGTCTAATATTGGCGTACACTGACTTAAGTGTACTCAAGAGAATATCAAAGTAATGTTGCTAAACTGCTGCCTGCCAGGTGCCTACTAGAATTTTACCCATGTAATGCTGGCAAAAATGAAACCAAGGTCAGTCATAAGTCATCTATTAGTCAATAGATTCACCATTAAAAATTTATTTTCAGTGTTGTCAATAGCATTCTTAACTCCGTCAGAGGAAGCTTGTGCAGGTGGTTGATGATATAGATCCATTCCATTACTGTATGCTTTCCTTCCACAACTGGATCAAAGGTGTTGGGAATAATTACAAGACAAATCTTCATAATGACTGAAATCAGTTTTTTGTTTCTTGCAGAACACTTTTTAGCTAATGCATCACCAAGTGCAACAGTGAGTACTTAATACATTTACAACTAAATGCAGATGAGGCGCCACCTCTTGACCTAATCAATCTGAAAAAGAGAAAAGGCTACGCTCTGACAATCAGTATTCATGAGAGCATCATCAGCATAAAAGTATGAAATGTAAATGAGTAAAAAGGTTCTTCAGGATCACTAAACAACCTTTTAACTTCATCGTAATTCCACAAGACGTGAAATAATCAAAAATGTTAAATAACAGAGACAAACTAGAGTTAGTGCCTCGTGATTGTTTGTCTCTGCCAACCGGTCTTGTTGCAGTTTACATCCTTGTCTCGCTGAACTCATATAACACATGTAATGAAGACTATGAAAGACTTTAATAAAAGGTATTAAGAGTCTTTTTGGTGAAATAGAAGTTTTGACGATACTGACATGTATGATTCCTTTTCGAGTGAGAAACATGATGTCTTCAGAGACGGTTTTTCACCTTGTGCTCAATATCAGCAGAACCAATGAGCTTGTGGTGGATGACAATGCTTCAAATATGGCAAGGTGCAAACTGTAAAACGTGATGCTTCACACACATCTTCAATCCGACAGAACAGAAGATCTCTACAATCAGCACAGTTTCAAGATCAGTGTCACCAATTCAGCATCTGACCAAATGTGAAATATGCTCACAGTCTCCCCTTCTGTTCCTGAGTTACGGTGTTGAATAATGGCCAAAGTGTTTTTGAAGAACATAATGATTTCACAGTGAAGGTGACCTTTGACCTTTTGGAAATAAAATGTCTTCATTTCATCATTTTATAGAATGAGACATTGATGTGGAGTTTTGTCATAATTAACCAATAAATTCTTGAGTTATGATCAAAAATGTGTTTCGTGTGGTCACAGTAGCCTTTGACCTTTGACCACCAAAATCTAATCAGTTCACCTTGAGTCTAAGTGAACGTTCGTGCCAAATTTGAAGAAATCCCCTGAAAGCGTTCCTGAGATATCATGTTCACGAGAATGGGTAAGACAGACTGACAACCTGAAAACATAGTGCCTTTATGCAGGGAGGCGTAAAAATGCTGCTGTTAATGCTATCTGTGTCACTCGGGGGAGAATGAAGGAGTGTTGCATGCTTAGCCTTCCTGCTTTTCTCTCCCCTTGTGTCCTGTTTTGTCAATTATTTAATGAAAGCAAGAATGTCAGAAAACAACAAAGGAGTAGCTTCGTATCATCCTGTAACAAAACAAAACAATTTAAATTCATGTCCGGGAGGTAAATTTAAACTCCACATCTCCAGCTTCATGTCTGCCCTCCTCCCTCCTGTTTAGTTGGCCATGCAGCTCTTGGCTTGAGCTCACCTCTGGGACAATCCTGAGTAAAGCTTAGGGTCGCTTATTTTAACAATGTCTGGCTGCACCTTTTATTTCACGTCCCCTTGTGTTCTCCATGCAAAATAACACTCCTGTAAAGCTCAATACGGAGGCCGGCGCAATATACTGATACAGTTCGCACAGTGTGTGGTGTTAGTGAGCTGGCTGTGAAAGAGCAGCTCACATTAAACCCAGTTCATCATCAGCTCAACGTTTTACAATTAGTGTTGGAACTGCACAGCACTGGATGTGCGAGTGTCTCACTGGGAAACAAAATCTGCTGCAACAAAGGAATAAATGGACTTTAAATGCATTCATGGAGGCAGAAACAGTGGTTTGTTTGAAATGAACAGTAACACCAGTGAGTGTTTTCCATTGTTTATTGCATTTTAAGGCTTGTATATTTATAAATAGCTTCAGCAGCGGTTTGTTTAGCTCTGTCCATCGGTTTTGAGGGATTTTAACATGTGGTGCACTCTTTCCCTCTGTCTCCCGCTCCTTCAGTTCACCTGGGCCCTACTACATCTGCCTTATAATTGGCTGTGTTTCAAACCCTGCAGAGAAATTCAACACCTCATTAAAGACTTCGGCAAAACCTGAATCATTCTGCAAAGAACAGAAAATTAAAGGGACGTTGGCATGGGGTTCCTGTTGGCTGATTTATTGATCGGCTGACTCTGGTTGGTTACTTGTCTGTCTTACATCCTTCCTCTTTTCTGGAGGGGTATTTGCATGTGATGTGTGGAAGCATAATGGCATCAGGTCATTTGGGTGTGAAATATTGTGGGCTGTTTTACAGAATACTCTTAATTCTTTTGGCACACTAGCAAACATTTTAACAAGAAAATCACTTTGAATCAAATCTCAAGGTAAAGAGGAAACACAGTGGACATAAATCATGGATTTCCTGGGTTATTTCCTGGATTATACAGAGTCATTTAAAAAGAAATGAGCTCTAAATACATGTTAGAGTCTAAACTATATTACCCGACCTCTCGTCCCGGCCTTCAGCTGCTAGGTGAAGCTTAACAGAAGTTGATCCAAGTCCACCCCGTAACACACGGTTCCCCCACATCATTTGGTTTCAAATCACTTCCTTCCCCTATAGGGATTCATGGAGTGTGAAATAGCGACAGTCGTCGGGTTTAGGTGTTTTCATTAAATAGCTGAAACAAAAACAGTATGTTTGACAATGAAAAACACAGAAACCTGCTGAAATTAGAGCGCATTTTTCCTTGTGGCTTGTTTGCTGCGCCTGTGAGCACGAGGCTCGGTCTTTAATTTGAGCTGCACCCTGGCAAAGATGATTAATGGAATTCCTATGCACTCGGATCGGTTCTCACAGGTGATTTAAAGGTATAATAATCCTTTACGATATTGCTCTGTGGTTTCCAAGCCATTAAAATAACACGAAATGTGTCAGAGGAACACAAGCAGTTCATTTAAAACAGATTGCTGGCCTAGCATGGGACTGGGACCCAGACACCGGGGAGTTATTTCTGAGGTGTCACTTCCCCGGTTGTTTGCATGGAAGAAAAATGGAAAACATTTAGTGTGGCTCGTATCTCAAATTTCCTGGGTAATCCGCACACTTATGGATGAAGCATTTCCCATCTCGAGATTCTGATTTATCCTCAAAAGCTATGTGCTCTGGCGTGTCAGCGTGTGCGTGTCTTTTGTCAGAAAGAAAACGCTTCCCCTGGTGAGTTCCTTAAACACAGTCT
This sequence comes from Chelmon rostratus, assembly GCF_017976325.1. Lineage (NCBI taxonomy): Eukaryota > Metazoa > Chordata > Actinopteri > Chaetodontiformes > Chaetodontidae > Chelmon > Chelmon rostratus. The sequence continues at coordinate 9,691,055 of NC_055658.1, read as the reverse complement.
TCTCTGCAAACCACTCAGTGTTTACGTAATAATTTCTGCTGAATGAAATATAGAATGTAAATATCATCACTGTTAGAAGCCAAAAAACTAGAATCTTGCCACATGAAGAAAACATGTTCTACTGCTAGTTTTACAGCTTTGCAGGAAAACCTTGAGTTCTGACACTTTCAATTCTTCATACTTACAATAGCAAAGGTTGTTACATCCACTAGTGAGTCAGGCGCTGGATACAACAATTGCTGCTGAAAGCTACAAAAGATATCCACCCACTAAAACTCCCTTTTGAAACAGACTACAGTGCCGACTTCAGGAGAAAATTGTCGTCAATGAAAACTGTTCGCACGGAGGTCTGAGGGCTTTCACCTCTCTTTCAGTTAAGTACCTCTCTGTTGAATATTCAGCCGCCTCTAATGTCGCTTTTTGTTTTGACAGGCAGCCAGCCGGCGAGATCCATTAGTGATAACAGTGATTTATGACTTTAAATTTGATGATTCAGAACAACCTATCTATGACTAAAGGATTCATTATCTTCATCTTCCTCTCCTCACTTACTCCTATTGATGAATCTGTTTGTTCCTCTTCCTTTTTGTAGAATTTCTTGTACATTTCACTCTGGTTGGATGGAGTCTGGTTGTGGGTGGGTGAGGGGATTCAACCCTCCCTTTTTATTCTGCTTTCATGTTCTCATATAAATGTTGTGTGTTTAATTTATTTAGCCAAGAGTTTCTCTCATTTAAAATCTGTTTTATTAGCAGACTGTCAGTGAGTTTGAACTGGACTATTGCATGGATTGGCTTGTTTTTACTCGCTGCTCTTTGATTTGAGCTATTTTGTGAAATTTTTGGGTTGCATTAGTATTCAGCGTCATTTTTTCTACAAGTAAAGTGGCTCTGATATTTTAAATTCTTTGTTTTTTTACCTGTTGGGGTATTGAGCCCTAATAAATATTTGATCTTGATTTGATTCAAAATCAAATGCCTCTCAATCACAGAGAATTCATACATCAAATCCAGCAAATTACACAAATAGAACAAAAGTAAAATGTACACATAAATGATGATTAAGTATAAATTACTGCCACCCAGTAAATGATCATGTTGGGATTAAGCGTGTATCCCTGCAGCTACCCTGCTCTTGCATATCATGTGGATATCACTCAGTTCCAGCAATCAGATACAGTATATCCTAATTAAAGCACTTGCCCCCGGTTATAATACTCGGAATATTTCACGGTCATCATTCTCCTCCATGCCTTATTTTTCCCGCTGGGAATTACAGTGAAGCCGAGCAGCAGATATCTTGGTGGTGGGTATACATCTGTAATTCTTGTTTAAGACTGCTGAATCTCTTCCAGGCCTCCTTTCTGTCTGATCTATATAAAGAGCATGGAAAGGTTAGGTTCCTTCCCTGAAGAGCCCGGGAGTGTCCCGCTGAGCTTCGTTTGAGCTGCACATGATACTTTGCAGTAATTGGGCATCTTTGTTGGTGAGAAAATTATTTTAACTGAACATGCCAACGCGTCATGGTCAGGAATTCCACATGTCTGTCTTCAGGACAAGCAGGAACCTGGATGACATGTTATCAACCAAGGGGATCCAGTTCAACATTAAAAAAACAACTTTTTTTTTTTTTTAACATCACAATGGGTTTCTCTGCAACCCCTGGATTTTCTATCAGGACATTTTTGACCATTGACCACCAAAAGAGATCATGTTTTACACAATATGTTTCTCTCAGTGATGTGATTTCAGCGTCAGACTGGAGACAGACCATTCACTTCACACCCCACCCGCCTCCCCGCAGCAGAGCTGTGTACCTGCCCCTTGTGTACTCATACACACTCACACAACCACACTGCAGACCACCAATGTCTCTTCCGAATCATTTGAAGTTCAACCAAGTTTAATTTCTGTAAAAACCAAAAGACGAAGACAAGATGTGCAAGATCACAAGATGTGACCCAAAAGACGGATTTGTTTAAGGATATTAACAATAGTTTGTTTTGAAATACAGACTGAATGTGTTTCACCTCACAGCCACGTAAGCTCCAGACACTTCTGTCAATACTCACCCAAACAGTTGGCTACTACCTGTTCATGCTTGATCATATTTACATTCACACTTAACCCTGCAAGGCCCAAATAACCTCCCCAAAGTTTGCAGATTGTGTGAGTTCATGGCCTGATGGCTGGACCTACAGTATAAACACATTTACCATCCAATAGCATTGCAGGGTTAAACAATAGGACCCACTGATTATGTGAAATTGTCTTTTAAAACAAAACTACAATTTTTGTTGGTATAGCTAAAACTGATGTTGTAATTTTGCAACAGAACAGTGGGCCTTACAGGGTTAAATATCCACACTGTCAAAACATTGTATGTACAGGTGGTCAACAAGTCACATTTTGCTCCTGGTGGTTCCAGGTTGCTGTTACTGGTTAAGCTTGACCACTGCAGGCCACATGCTGAGCTATTTTGCTTGTGATGCGTCCCCTCTGCAATATCTTGAGCTTGTCTTTTAAATCTGTATCACAGATCTAATCGTTACTTTATAATCATCTTAACATCGTCACCTAACAATGCTTCATGAATCCCAAAGAAGAGCATTAATATTTGAGATATATATATATATGAATAAAGTAATGTTTACTTCTGCCTGACCTTTACTCTATAGTATTATGTGGGAAAACTGCCCGAAGCAAAGTAGTTAAAATCCCTCTGCAGAGCAGTGGTGGAGAGGGGAGAAGACACAGGTATTGTACTTCTGGCTGTCAGGCACTTAAAACACTAGACACATCTCTCAGAGAGCAGAGAGAGACAAAGGGGCTAAGCCAAAACAAGACACTCTGCTAAGCCATTGTCAGACTGGAAATCCTGCTTGTAAACTCTCTCCAACACACACACACACACACACACACACACACACACACACACACACACACTTTGGCATTGGCTCACTTTTGAAACTTTATGTGTATTCAGAGCTAGTCCGGGTATTAGATATAGATACATGTCGGGATGACAGAACTCTCACTAATGCTCCTTTTAAAGGAACACTTGAAATGTTTATGAACCATCACTTTCTGGCAGGGAGTTACATGAAAAGGTTGACATGTCAACCAGCACCTCTGAACTTCACTAGTTAACGCGTTACATCTACTTTAATGATAGCAATAACCAAGCTGTGTCTAAATTAGTGAGTTTTGGAGGTGCTGGTAGTTACAGATGAACAGAGGGTTTCCATTGTGCTAAGTTAAGCTAAGATAGCCGACTGCTGGCTGTAGCTTAATATTTACCGTACAGATAAGAGTCAGATATCTAACCCTGAGCCAAAAAGCGTGTTTTGCTAAAATGTCAGAACGTCGCCTAACATGCCACACGGTGGATCTGGCTCCAAGCTGTTTGGACGGACGCTGTTCGATGTTGATCACGACGCTGAAGAAAAAGGAGGGACCATCAGTTTATCATATACAGATTTTTTTTTCTAGGGGCAGAATAAGATCTCAGTTTGAGATAGGTCTGTCCTTTCTGGTTGGGATGAAGTCACCATTAATGCCGGTGGATTTATATTTGTGTTGGCTTTACCTGCGTTTTTTGCAGCTGAGTCGTGATTTCCAGTCTCTCCTTCAAGCGTCTTTTGCGTCGGGGGGACAGACGGACAGAAGGTCAAACAGACGCCAGATGTTTTAAAGTGTCTCTCGACTGTCTTTGCGTGTGTGTGTGTGTGTGTGTGTGTGTGTGTTTTCCAATTGGAAGCCCGACTCCAAAACTTGCAATGCAAGCAAGCGTGTCCGAACTGAACAGAATATCAATAACCCACCTTTTAAAGAAGTAATGGCCACCTCTGCTCGCTCTGAAGGTGACTTTGTCTCAGTAATGGCTGTCAGAGGGACCTATGTTGAAACTTGAATTGATTTGCAGTTATATTTTGTCCCTCTTGCGCTTAAAACCCACGCATCAGTTATTGCTGTATATGCTGATGCCAAGGTCATTTTGAACCTAAGAATGATAGAGGCTGACATTAGGCCCAATGCCTCTGAATGGGCAGATGCTTTGCTTCGGAAAGTAGGTTGCCAAGTGTCTGCTTCGATCACCCGTTGGGGCTGGCTGAGAGGAGTTGGCAGCCTCATGGAGGGAAACTCCCTGTGCGTTTACTCAATGTAGATAGACTCTGCTGCATTACCATTTAGAGCACAATGAACACCATACAGCTGTATTTCACACACAGGCTGACAGACACACACACACACATGCTCCTTGAGCATTTAACCTTAATGCAGCCATTTGAAAAATGCAGCACAGATGTGAGTGTGGACACATTTTGTGATAACAACTACCTAATTTATTTATTTGAAGTGAGATAGCTTGCTAATGAATGAATGAGTGATCTTAAAGGCATTTTAAGCATGCTGAGGCCTGGGCAACACCATCATGACGGCTTTTTATATCGGACACCTTTCTTTTCGGTAATCCACTCAAAAACTGTGAAATAGTAAAGAGAGAAAAAAAATCATGCAATGAAAAATAATAATAAAAAGAAGGATTATGACCAATTGTGATTTTTCATTACCTTTCATTCATTATGGCCCACTTGCTAATCCACCGTAGTTTTATTCCATCTGCCACTTCCAATAAAAGCTGGAAGTATTACTGCCTTTCCTCGCTTCCTTAAAAAATTGTCACCTTGGAGTTTCACTGTCAAGATGTCATTCAACTCACTTGAGCTCCATAAAAGCACAGAGTGTTTGGCATTTAAGGCATCCCTCCTTTCCATCAATCCTGATGTGAACATTCAGGGTTGTCACATTTAATCTTTTGCTGTCTTTCTATGACCAAATTACAGTTCATTTCCTTTGTCATTCCCACCACACTCTCTACTCTTTCTTGGGATTTGGACCGTTGTGTTTACATTATAGGGCCAGATATTTAGAATTTAAACCTTTCGATGAGCAGATTTTTTTGTTTTTGTCTCGCTCTTCCTCTACCATTCCTTTACACCTCATGTTCACTTCCCCCACTCTTCAACTTCTCGGCTCTCACTCGTTGTAAACCTTCCTGCTGCCTCCTCTTCCTCTGCTCCGGCCTCCTGTGTGTGTGCTGACCTCCTTTGTTTCAGTGACGGCAGTCGGCAGCAGCAGTGAGTGCAGGGACAGAGACGTTGAGATAATGAGAGCTGACGGTTAGAGGGCAGGCCTGAGCCTCTATGATGCCTGTCTGTGCTGCCGCAGTCTTTGTTATTAACCGCTCTCCATCCCTACAGCCGATTTCACAAATTCTTATTCCTGACACTGAGAACAACGCTCGGGGTCACGTAACGCCCACTTTGCAAAAATATGACTTTCTTTAACCCAGGGCTCAAGCAGTCATCATATTGTGAAATCAGATAACCGTGCCACGACTGGTGATCAGTTTTAATACAGAGTAAGTATTCTTCTGATTTTGTGAAGGCCACTGCAGTGTGTTTGGTTGATAGATTATTAAATAAGTACTCCATTTAGAGGAAATAGTTATCATTATTGCATTTTAGGGTGACTAGTGTAATCTTTGCTTCTTTATGTCTGTGGACTACAAGCTGCAGCTGCAATGTGAACAGTTCTGTCTATATTAAAGCTGTGTAGTATTTCTTTGACGTAATTGGGTAAAATTTCTATAATAACCAAATTCAGCATGATGTAATTCAAGTGGTCATAGAGAAAAATAGGCTTCTGCACCTCCTCTTGGCTCTGATTTCAGGCTTTACACGGAGCTTTGTGCTCATTGTGGTAATTTCCATGGCGCTCGTATCGATGAGTGGTTCAATTGTGGCCACAGCAGCTTCTGGATATTCTGTTTCCATCAAGTCCATCAGGGCAAGCAAGATCATCAGGCAGGTCAGGTGAGTTCAAGCTTAACCCAGCTTCCTTAAACATGTGTGTGGAAGTGAAAATGAACCTGAATGCACCATGAGGGTCCACTGCTTTGTAAATCAGATTAACTAACTAATGTTTTTATGCTTTAGGGAACTCAAAGACAGAGTCAGTGATGTCTAAAGGGTGTCTTGTTTCACTTGTTCAATAATCCATCAAAACTATGATCTATTCTATCTTGTACCAAAGCACACACAGGCAACAACCTCACTCAAAATCCTGTTGTTTGTATGTCCCCCCCCCCATCCCCTTCGTCTCCTGTCGCCCCTCTTCTGTCCACTCTCAAACAAAGGCCAAAGAAATACTCAAAAGTTAGTGAATAACAGTAGATAAACAGTACTGACACAACATATTAGAGGAAATTGAAGCAAGTCCTTTGGCCTTGCTCAGTTCCTCTTGCTATCCCGCTCTTTCTCTCACACACACACATTCAAACTGTCTCCTTTCAACATTATTCCAACCTAAACCTTTTACAAACAGTGTTTCTGGGAACGTGTATGTGCTGTCGTGTCCTGCAGGCTGTGACATTGAGATACAGATCTTTCGTCTTGTCAAATTAATTAGCTGGACAGCGGGCCCTGCTTCACTCAGTTTGACCCTGGCTGTGTGTGTGCATGTGTGTGTGGCTGTGCGTACGAGAGTGGGTGTCTACATGTGAGAAAAAACCTTGTTTTAAAATGCTGAAGTGCTTATCTTTTGTGTTCTTTGAGTTTGCTTGCACAACATTCTCCATTTGATGGAACCATCTCTTCTTAAGGCTGAGCTCTCATGGACTGGCGGCTTTTACTGCTGCGCTGACATTCTGCTGATCACCGCATTTTCTTTTATATTCCAGATCTGTGACCATCAACCAGTGCACACCACTAACCTCTGCAACAACTTCTATTCAACCCTTAGCCTCACTCCATATGGACACACTGATTTCAGACTTCTTTAACTAATTGGAGTTAGTGATTTGCTGATCATCACTATTCACAGCAGATATTCAATAATATTCAATACAGCTTTATTAACTTTAACTACAATAGTGGTTGATTTCAGGAGCTAACAGAGCCGTGTGTATGTTGACTTTGACTTGCAAAGCAAGAGTTTTAGTTGAATTTGAATTCATTTGTACTTGCATCTTTGATAATTAACCACATTGTTCGGGTAACACCCTCATATTAATTAAGTTTTGAATTTCTAATCAAATCTAAAGTTGTGTCATTGAGTTATTTTTGCAAAGGCTCCAAAGGTCAAAAATGAAAGAGGGGCCAGAAAACTGGTGAATTAAATTTCTATAAAGGTTGTCCTGCAAATGCCATGTCACTGCGATAAAACAGCATTATTTTTATTCACAGCTCTGCTGATCTTTCTGATTCATGACTCATTCCTATACCTTACTCCCCAGAGTATCTCCCATTTCCCCTCTCTCTTCCAAATCTCTTACTTTGACAGGAAGTGACTTGTAGGAAAGCTAAAAAGCCAACAGTTAAGAGGGACGAAATGCATTGCAGAGTGTCGGGTTAAAATGTCAGCGTTATCAGGACGTATCCTGTTAATGGCAACATGTTGTCTTACCTTAGATGGACTACACTGACTGTCAGTAGAGACTTCATATAATGCACATAATTACCTAACGATCAGTCTACAGCTGTGGTAGCTGCTTTGTGAAGCTCTACTGCAATGCTCTAACTTGACTGCTAATGTCAACATGCTACAATGCTCTCAATGACAAGACAGTGGCAACATGCTAATATTTAACGGGTATCAAGTTTACCATGTTAACGTTTACATTTTTGGTGTCATCATGCTAAAACTTGGTGAGTAGCACCAAGGGAACGTGAATGTCTGAGAGAACTGTTCAATCCATCTGAGAGATGTTGAGATGTTGCTTTAGAAATGGCCGAAACAGCGGTTTTCAACTCCAGCTTCCAGCCGGCCCGTCGTGTCCCGTCCACATCCAGCTCATCCTCCGTGTGGCTCATTTTGCGTTGACCTTCCAGTGGCCATCTCCAGTGGTGAGCAATAATGATCAAGGCAATCGCAGAGGGGAATGAAAACAATGACATGGATGAGGTGGAGGTTGTCTTTTATTTGCTGCAAAGACCTGAGTGATCTCAATAAGGCTCAGGTAAGACCGGCATTATTAGAAAAGCTCAAAAATGGGGGAAGGCCAGTGTCACCTGGATTTTCAAGGAGCAAAGCCCATCATAACCAATTTCATCATCTCTCTAATCCGTGCGGTCGTCTGGTGTGTGAGAGCAATAGGTAGGAGTGTGTGCTTTCGCTAGGTGTGTTTGTGTGTCACCTGTGCATGCTTGTCCCTCTAATGGCATGTTTGCTGAGCAATGCACCTCTCCCTCCAGGACCAACGCTTAAATCTTTGGTGTGACCCATCCATCTGTCTCTTGCTCTGAGCTGGCTGAGCGGGGTGATGGCTCATAATTCATGCTGGATAACATAATACACAAACCAGTCACATTAGACTAGATTTACACCTGCTCGCCGAGGCTAAAGCTGTGGCAACAAAACATTGCAAGCGATGCCAGACAAGCAGCTGAGCACTCGTACAAATACCTCCTGCTTCGGATGAAATGACCGTTATTTAAGCATTTTACTGAACACACATTTCAACAAGCACATGGCAAAGTAGTCTTGGTCACACACACACATTTGCACTCGTTCGCTGTTTCGCAGTCACAGTGCTGATCGGTGACCTATCCCGCTGGAGTATTTGGGAGTTGAATACGGCGCATCAGCTTGTCCTTGCTAGGAAATAAACACATTTTCTCATCCACTGTTCCCCACTTACATCAAGGATTCAAACCAGAAGTTTAACTGTTGGTTGTGGAGGTCATGCAGCATACTCGCTCTGTTTTTATTCCCCTTTTCTCTTATCTCTCCTAAAACTCTTTGTCCGACCTGCCACCACATCCTCCTCCTGTTGTCCATTTTTTTGCTTATCTTTCCCCTCCATCGTTTTTGTTTTCTCTCTCCCGCTCTGCCTCCCCTCAACTCTTGCCACATCATCTCTGCCAAAGGAATCTGGCATGGCTGCTAATTTGATTTGGTTTGGAACAACGGAATATCAAAGAGCCGTTGTCACCAGGATGTCGGCACTACAGGGAAGCCACCGCGCAGACAGACTCCAATGTTTTGGTATTTTTTCAGCCCGCTGACAAAGATTCGTAAACGTGCGTGCATGTAAAAGTGTTTCATATTGAAGTGCGTGGAATTGACATTCTTCAAAGCTTCTTTCTTACAGTGTGTGTGTGATTGTGGAAGAGCAGCAGTGGGGGATGTATCTGCCCCTGCCACTGATAAGAGATGACACCTTGCATGCTGACCAGTAGCGCTGCAAAGCTATGAGATGCTAGTCGCACACACAAACATATGCACTCATAGAAAACACACATGCGAGACTTTGCCGACCGCAGTTCTGCTGTGAGATTACATCTCCCTCTGATCTGTGAAAAAAGAGCCGTCCCCTCCCACGGGCCAGACGGTAAACAATAATCACAAATGCCACAGTGTCACACAACAACAAACAGATGACACGTCCAAGAGACCAAACAAGCATCTACACATCATCCATGCTCTGTTTTAGATCAGTGATTCGTCTTCTCTTATTACAAGTCATAAAGCAGGGATGGACGGGAGAGAGGGATGAGGGGAGAGAAAGTAAAAGATTGGAGGGCTGGGCAGAGATTTGAGGAAGGGGAGAGGGATGAAATGAGAAAAAGACAGAGTTCAGTGAAAGTGTGTGGGCTGATAATGAATGTAATCTGCATTCAGATGATATCAGGCTATGTGGCCATCGCTGATGTGAATATACCAGCTCTGATTACAGACCTACAGCTAGTGGTGTTTGGAGAGACAGAGCAAAGCAGTTCTCCTGTTCAGAAGTGAACAGTGACGTGAACATACCTGCACATCCGGACTAGCTCTGTGAAGTATTTATTTCAATACTGTAAACTGATGTACAGTCTAATTAAATTAATACAATTTGATTATAGTCATTTAAATCTAATATTTAGCTAATACCAGCAGCATAACAGTCACTTAATGGATTACTGCCAGTTACTGTATCTGCGTTCCTGCTATGGGCTCAGTGTTTTATGGGCCTGATAAAATACCCCCTATTTACCCAATCACTGCATCAGCTCCAAAGCCTTAGCATACTGCGAACCAGCATCGACCTCAGTTAAAGTGGTCTAAAGTGTCCCTGTCAATAAATGCTGAAGGTTGTCAGCTATGTAATCAGAAGACTCTGCTTCGTCTAAAACAACAGAGAGGGAGGCAAAAAAAAAAAAAAAATCTGTCAGCTGTGTTAAAGGTAAAAACCTGAGGCCAATCACTTCAAATAATGAAAGCATGCTCTTCTGAGTTATAAGCTGTTTATGATGATGTACCTCTCAAATCATTCATTTCATACTGTACTGCCTACAATTATACACACACACACACACACATACACACCTTTTAGAGTAATGATTAAAAAGAAATCAATCTGGCTTTAGAAAAATGACACAAATGAAATACCTACTTTACTGTGGTGCAAGATCTGGGTTGTAGCATTTCCTTTTTTTTCTTTTTAGATAATGCTTTGATTTTTGCAATCTCTTTGCAAAAATCAAAAATTCCCTCTGAATAGCTCCTAACACAGCACTGAGTGACAGTCTGCAGGACTGAAGCAGCTGTAGCTTTGGGACGTGTACTATCGTCTTTGCTTTGGTGAAAAAGGGCAGAATGGCTTTATCTGATCCACACAACTGCAGTCTGATTAGATGCTTGATATTTTGTTCTTTAAAATTTTGAATACAAATTTGATCGCCATCTCAAAGTGTATGTATACGTATATATGTGTGTGTGTGTGTGTGTGTGCGTGTATGTGTGTGTATACATTTGTGAATCAGAATAGTATTTTGCAGCAGACAGAAGCAGAACAAAAGCATTGCACACTAGCTTAGCATGAACGGAGCAATGACCGCGTCTACAGGGAAATAAAGTCCCACTTAAGAGGCAAGTGAGTCTTTACTGCTGATTAAACTCTTTTATTTAAGACTCATGAATATGTAAATCAACCAAACAACAATGGATTCATCAGGGAGCTGGCTTAATTTGACATATTTTTAATCTTAGTAACAAAAGAAAAAGTATTAATTCTGCTTTTCTTGCTTTTGTGTATTATTTATTGTAAGTGACTCCCTAATTGGCTCTTCATAATTCAACCACTTATAATAAATCATGTCTACGTATTATTTCCTGTGCTCTTTTAATCAACATTACTAGTTTACATCAGTGATGCGTACTCTAAAACTCTATTAACAGTCACACATTTGTGACCACTGTACACAGACATCTGAAAATATTTTATTAAGTTAATAAAACTGGAAGTTTTAAGTTTCCATATGCATGACAGGAGACAGTTTTAACTAAGGAAACTAGTATAGCAGACTAGCCTGTATTCATTTAAATAGAAAATTAGCATTTTTTTCCCTTTTCTGCAGCTTTGTGCCACAACCTTCGTTCTTTGCTTGTGAAAAAATGAATAAATCAAATATTGGCAGCAACATTTTGTCCAACAAAAATAACAAAACAGAAAACATAATTTTACACAAAGAAAAAGCCCAAAACGTAAGACACATTTCAGAAAACACAGTGACATTTGAGAAAATGCATTTCTCGTAATAGATCAGAGAACACAGTAACCCAACAGACAACAATCCCACAACAAAACAAAAAAAGAGGAAGAAGTGACATTCTAGAAACAGAACGGCACTGAAGAACGCACAGCAGCCTTTGACTCGCTGGAAAAGGTCTATTTACCTTTTTCTTCTTTTCTTTCCATCTTGCTCACTTACAAGAAACAATAAGAAAAATGCATTTTCATCTCTTTAAATCATGGGGTTAGGGTGATGTTTGAAGAAGGGGGGAAGCAGCGCATCAAAAATTAGGAGATGTTTCTACCAGAGTCCCCCAGAAACAAAAATACATTTTTGTAGTCATTTTTTATCTTTATTTAGTTTTTAGCCATACAATGGTTTACATAGGCCAGATAGCATATTACAGCACATGTACTTGAAGGAAATCCAGGTCAGATATCATGATTTTCCGCAGTCATCCAACAGCTCACAAACTGTGAGGCCGGAAGCTTTGTAGTACTTTGTAGTACTCTGCATCTAATCCAGTTATTGTCAGACACTTTTACATTGTTTTTATGGGCAACTGGAGAGCCACTCAGCTTTTTGACATTTCGCTTTAACAATGAGGACAGAAGCCCTGTACCACAGCTCCTGGCTCTTATTTTTTACCTAGTATTTCTTGAGTCTTAATCTACAGCGGTAGGTTTGACTTATCATTTCCCATGCAGCTGATAGGATGTTTGATCTTTGCTTTAGCAAATGAAATGCATGTCTCTTTTCTGCTGGATTTGTTTTCAGGTTAAATAGAAATAACTGCTTGCTGGTACTACAGGTTAGCACTTGAGTGGACTTTTTTCTTGCTCACTGTCACCCTCAAAAGACATACTTTGCCAGCGATGAACCCCTTAACGCCGATTGTCGCGAATTCACATCATACCGCTTTAATCCACATTGCAGCCGAATCACGAATGCATTCCTCTAATGCCGGTTTGTGCATATTCAACACACACCTAGGAACCTTTTGCAAGCACTGGTTTCTCGTCAGACCGGTCAAAGTGAAAACTACATCCGTTGTGTTGTTGTGACAATGTAATGGTTGTAAGCCAATTTTGTGGCTTTTATGATGCACAATTATGAATTTTGAAAAAAACATATTTTTATGCAAACTAGCGACAACAGGCGTTAATGCTTAAATGCAAGCATAAACACCTGTTGTCACTAATTTGCATCATACCTAAATTTTCAATCTATTGTATGTGCTACAGAAAATTTAACAAACTCTTAATTTAGGATCATTTTGAAAGCAAAAACACAAAGAATTATTTTTTAAATATAATTCTAAATAAATTCAGGCGTCAAGGGGTTAAGTCTTTCTCACGGTCTCCATGTTTCATCCTCTTTCTCATCCACATTCACAGTCTCTCTCTCTGTCTCTGTCTCTCTCTCTCTCTCTGCAGTTGTCAATCAGTGAGAGGAGCAGGCCGGACACACAGCCGTCCTCAGAGGGTCGCACAGAGCGGTCACTGGCAGCAGGGCCTGTTGACAGCTTGGCGCTCGTTATCCACAGCTGATACTGGAGACAAATGAGATCCCTGCAGGGCAGGGAGTTGGTCAGAGGCTCCAGGTGTGGCTACGTAGATGGTGAGGGTGGTCATCAAATCTAAACTGGCAGACAGGATGTTGATACTGGGCATTGCTGCAAATTCAGTGATCTTCACTTCATAGAGCGTAAATGCTACGTATTTTCCACTCATGGAAATGTCTCCTATTTCTCTTTACAGCCTCTTTGTGTATGTCTGCATGTCAGTGAGGTGTTAGCACTGTCAGTGAGGTTCATTTAACATTATAACTAATAAAACATTCTTCAAAATAACTAGCATCTAAACAAATACTGCCCTTTGCTTTCACATCTTTCATTCCTGAAGCCATTTCACTGTGTGATGGAGTTTGCTTTAATGGTGATTGATGCCTCGTTTGTTACCATGAATGATCAATCACATGAACTGTGTAAAATGTGCATCCCTAACACCATTACTAACATAGTCCAATAAAAAGTGTGCACAATTAGATTGCAGTATGCATGCATCTTGTCTTGAGGGATGGTTCAGATGGTGCCTTCATGCAGTGTTTTGAGGGAAGGATGAGGAATTTAGTGAGGAAAAACACAGGAAATCAATATGAGATTTCACAAAAAACAAATTAAACTTCAGTCTTCTGCAATTAATTTCAGAACACAATATTCACACTATCTATTAATAAAATTTGGCTTTGATTAAATCTTTCCAACTAGAAGACTGGATTAATCAAACGCCAGAATCTCTGAATAATAGTTGACATTAAACAATGCAATACAACTTCCAATTCATAGATTGTGTGTCAATTTATGTTTAAATGGCAATGAAATATTAAAAACTAGTTGATAAACTGGGTAAGTTTGGGGCGTGGATTCAGCAGCAGCTCACAAAGTGCGACGAGGGTCAAAGTCTAGAGAGCCGTTCTTCAGTAACAAGATGTTTTTGTATGATATGAACAGAAATGCTGAGAGTGATCCATTGGTGTTGCTTCCATCAAAGTTGTTAGGATGTCATACTGTGAATCTCTGCCTTTACCTTTGATTTACCTTCCCCTCTTTCTTACAACCAAGCTTGTTTTGACAGCACTTAACATCCTTGTAGCTGCCCAAAAGTACCTGAGGAAAACATTTCTCTTCCCAGAAGGAGGACAGACCGCTATCCAATAGGGAACGGAACGACCTGAAGAGAGAAAACAGGACAGAGAGCAATGGGTGCACCATTAAGAAATAGCCCCTAAACTACATCTGACAATAGCCAAGATTGCACTTGAACCCAATTCATCGAGGTAAAGTGGCCATTTGAGGAGGTGTAGTGGGGAATTGGTGTTCCTGGATTGAGATAGAGGAATGCAGAGAGTGTGAGTTTCTAGATATACGCGTCACCGCTGTTCACGGCTACACACTAACATTGTAGCTTCGAAAGTCACAGGGTGAAACACACTAACACCCAAATCCACGTCCATGCACCTACGCAAATAAAAGTGATAGAGGTACGCAGAAGGGATGAGTGAAGAGAGGCCAGATAGCAGTGTATAGCTGTATCCTTACGCACATATTTAATCTAATGTGTACTTCTTTAGATGCTTAAACATGGCGGAGGGTATGCCAGTGAAGCAGGGCTACACACAGCTTCAGACTGGCTAACTCAACACTTCTCTGTTAAACACTGGTACCAGCATTGCCTCCTGGATTGATGCACATGTCAAACTGCTGACACTAGCATTACATGTCGACATGAGAATTAAACTGGTCAGTACCTCCATCCACAGCAGTTTGAGTGAAACTCATACTGCCAAATTTGAGACACGATCCCAGCCTGACTCACAAATCCAGTGTGATATTGGACCAATGAGTGAGTATCCGCCCTTGCAAAATACCTGATGTTCAGCACATTTTAGCGTTAAAGTATAAGGAGAGCTTCTGTCGATCATCTGCGTCCTTCTCTCCGTTTTCTTACTGTTATGTCGCTCAATGCTCTCAAACTCTTTTCTCTTAAACCCTCCATCTGTCTATTTCTCATACTATCATGATATTGTATTAAGCAATTTTCAAGAGTCCAAAGCAATGCTGTTGGCTCTGTGAGGCCATCCTCAAGTACAGCAATGCTTAAAGCTAAATGCTAACATTAACATGTTACATACTCATGTCATCATGAACATGCTGATATTTAGTAGGTATAATGTTTACAATGTTAATCATCTTAGTTCAGCCTGTCAGCACGCTAATACTTGCTAATTAGCACTATTCCAATTAGTCCTGAGGAAAACATAAACATCTGTATGAAAATTCATGGCCATCCAGGCAATAATTGAAGGGCCATTTCACCCTCAAGTCAACTTCATGGTGGCCCTACATGAAGTGTCAGGGGATCACCAACACTGTTAGGATTCATCATATGGGAATCATGAATGTCCCATAATTCTGTGCCAACGCATATAGAAAATGGAGAGATTTGTTTGTGTTGAAGTTCTGAAGAGGGCACTTGTTCTTGTTTTCTCCCAGCAGTTGTTGAGATATTTCAGCCTGGATCAAAGCGGTAGACTGACCAGCTGACAGATTGACAGACATACTATAGACCCGCATTCCCACAGCCACACCACCGCATGGCTAAAACGATCGCTCAGTCGCTCTGGATGAAATGGGCTGATTCGTAGTCGTGTGTCTGCGTGACTCTTACTGTAGACTGCTGCTTACATGCTCATGCATTTGTCAGCACACAAAATGACACAGCGTTGCTACTTTTGTTTTTTTTTTCTGTATGAGTGCATTCCCTTTCATTTCACAGGCTCTGAGGCATAACAAAGACCACTGGAGCTGGTATATTGGCAATCACACAAATCTGCCTTCACCTCAATATTTAATGAGCTGGGCAAATTAGCCATACAAAGCAATCTATTGAGCCTTTCCTCCCCACTTTGCTGATACACATGCAGAGAAAAGCACCCCACAGAAAGCTTATTACAGCTGAGCCAACACTTCTAACACTTTGAATCTGTAAGAAGTATAGGGTACAAGCAAGTATAGAGAATCTCACACACACACACACACACACACACACACACACACACACACACAGGCCAGCTTTACTGCACAAAGCACACACTTCATTATACCACATGTTCTTGTGTCATTAAATGTCAAATTATGCTAACAAAGCACCACTGATTTCACAACATTTCAGCTGTGTGAAATAGAGTTATTTAAAGAGATAATGATAATGGCTCCTTCAGTCAATCGAACAACACACACCCTGATCAGTGATCCATGTGTGATGATGGAGCCGTGTGTTTCTTGACTGTTAATTAAAATGTTGCCTGAACCTTGACAAGCCTATGACTCAGAGAGTAACTTAATTAGCTTGTTAAAAACCTGGTTAAGAGAACATTTAATGGTGCTACACACAGTGAGAGGAGGCGAGATCGTGTCATGTTTGGGGTTTATTGGACAGTCGCCGGCCATCACATGTACACACTGAATCTAAATTAGCGAAGGTTTTTCAGATATCGAGTCGGCCTGACCCACAGCTTTCTCTGAATTGGTGTATACAGCAAAACGGACGTGGATAATGTGTCTGTGGTGTTATCTCCATACTGTTCCTCTGTGAGTGCGCCTGTATTTATGCAAAAATGTGAACGTCTGTGTGTCTAAGTAAGACATGGAGGTCTGGCAGAGAAATCCCTCTGTTTAAATACTCTATCCCTGTCTAAACAACTACTCCATTTCAGCCTGCAGAGTAATCCCTGCACTCACTCAGCTAAAGCTAATTCACGATGCTCAGGGGAGGTTTCTCTCACCCTCCACAACCAAGTCTCTCACTTTCACCCACCTTTATGGCATTACTGGATCCTCATTTAACAAGATTTATCTTTTATTTTACCAAAGACATAAAGGATAGATAGATAGATAGATAGATAGATAGATAGATAGATAGATAGATAGATAGATAGATAGATAGATAGATAGATAGATAGATAGATCCCTCCAAATTAACCATCAAAATACATTGAAGCATTTCGGTTGCTATGGTTACAGTCTGATTAGGTTTAGTCACGAGAACTATTTGGTTAAAGATAGGGGAGGATCATGGTTTGGGTTACCATGGGTACTTTGTCAAGCTTAAGAGACTTTTGTTGTCATGGTTAAAGAGATAAACACTAAAGCTCTTGAATGAAACCAGCATTGACTGTCAGTTGGAAACCAACTGTCGACCCACACTTCCTCTCAGTGGTGTCACCTGACCTCCTCCTCCGCTCCCGTCGTTACGTCATACAGTATGTTTTTTGGGGGGTATGTGCTGAAACAGCTGTTGCTGTGGCTGAGGACAGTCTTCTTTCCTAGCCGGCCAGTGTCCGTATGTTGAACTGAGACATTGACTGAGAACAATAAGAACAAAAATCATTTTACTTGCACCTTGATAACTGCAATTACAATCAAGAAACTCCAGAGACATGTTGTTTGCACCGGAAACAAGTGGAATTATCTCACTCCTTCAGAAATTCTTGTCATATTTCAAAAAATTAAACAAAATGCAGGTTTGGGTTTCTGCTGGTTTGCTGCCCACCACCATTCCCCTCCCTTCCCCTGGGTTTTGATGGACCACTCATTAACATGTAACTCCGAGGCTGAGTGTGATGCTCACTGTGCCCCTCGGTGGAGGCTTGAACGGAGACGAATTTGCATCCTCTGCCACAGCATAATTCCTGTACGACTGCCTTTGAAAAAAAAAAAATCACACGTACAACACATTTTCAAAAGATGCGGAAAATTGAATGCCAGTTTGAAACTTGGGCTTTGATCCACCCCTCCATCATTCTTCCTATTTTCCTCATCTCTATCTGGCACTCCTTTCTTTCCCTGGCACCCTCTTTCCCTCTGTGCCACCCAGTTCTTGGCGGTAGCCCTGCTCGCTGTCTCACCCATCTGTTTCCATTCATTAGGACAGGATTCGCTTCTCTGCTCTTCTGACACCTTTTCACATCGGGCTGCACAATGTAATTAAACAGGGTTGGGAGGAATGATTTCTGAGCTGCAGCTCGCTCCTTCCTCTCCCATCTACTTTAACTCTGCCTCGTTTGTTTTCATATAGATGGAGACAGCATGGGCCTAGTTTGTTGAGGTACTGTGAACTGTCTTCATAGTTAGATGTCACAGGACACATGGTTATGTTCTTGCATTTTAGTGGGACCAATAAAAGAAAAATCCCTATATTATCACTTGCATACGAGTTAACATGGGTATGCTGTTGTCAATAAATAAGTGGGAACAACTGCTCTCGCAGATTTCTTCTTACCCCATACAGTAGGAAAAATATTACCTTTCCCACAAAGTATTTGGTGACGGCTTGATGTAGCTTTTACCGTTGCGTGTATGATTGGATCGAGCCAAAGACGTGTGGCGAGAGTGCTCCATCAGCGCAGTAAAATCAGTCAAATCCATGCTCAAAAAAGGAAAAGAATATGAGCTGATTGATTTTTGCCTCAGTAAAAGAGTTGACACAGTGTATATTTTTCCTCACATCGGCTGTATTCAGATTGTTTTTTGTTTTTTTTTTGCTGTAAATGACTTTGTGACTTACAAACCAGTGTAATGCTGTCGGGGGTAACTGGAGCAGCAATTAACTACTTTTGTGACATGGAAGCAACAGTTCATTAAAACAGCTACACGTCCGCGGTCCACCCACACAGGTGTTTTCAGTCATTTGTCTGATTACAGCTCTTCTCATGACTGTGTGGGCGTGTACAGACTGTGAGTAATTGACATCTGTTTTGTTTTGTTGCAGGTGTTTGATTGTTGCACCTATTTGGGCAGGACACCTTACACCTTAATTACGAGCAATGAGTTTGGTGACCCGAGAGCGGAGGTTTAAACAACAGTAACTGAGCAAAGTGAGCGCTGGGTTCACTGTGTTGCTCTGTTGGTGTGTTAATGTTAGCAGCCTTGTTTGAGAACACTGGAATATGTACAGCTAAAGTACATTATCAGCAAACATGATATGGCGATGGGTACTACGTTATTACCTGATCTTGAGTCTTGAAGAGGGGCCTTGTGTCAACCAGTATCAAGCCTTTCATTATTTCAGGCCCATATTTCTAAATGAGTGTGTTTCAGGGCAAATCTGCTCTCAAAAATACGAAATAGACGGAGGAAGAACAGGGTGTCACTGGGGCCCCAGCTGCTCCTTTTTGCTCAGGCGGTCGCTCTTAGATGCTTCATCTTTTCAACAAATCGACACAAAAACCAAAGACCTGTTCATGGTGTTTTGATATAGGCTATTTTCAAGGAGAACATGTTGACATGTCACAGTAGGAAAAGCACAGGTGTGAATAATAAAATGAATGCTGGCTGAATTCCATTCAGCTGCTTCACTTTCAGGGTTCTGCTCTTGTTCATGCTGGCTCCCTGTCACACTGTTTGGCTTACAGGTACACTTGAATAGAACTAAGCCATTGATAATATTATGAGTAACACCTGTGCTTCTCCTACTATGAGTCAAAATGTCTGCTGTCACAAAGGTGCTGTTAGGTGCTGCTATGAGCTTTAGTTGGTCTTTTCTGCTGGTGGCTTTGTATAATTTTGACATAACATGGTGACAGAGAAAAAGAGTGTCATGATTTTAATGGTATACTGTGTATAAGAAACTCATGTTTTAAAGTTAGATTTAGATATTTCTTTTCACGGAGCATGCTGTGTTGGGAAAAAACGACAAACAACAAACTAACCAACCACAACCTCTTATTTGTGAAAACCGTGCCCAAATCGCTCCTGAATACATACACATACCCATGAATACATTTGAAGTTTGGAGGGAAGTAACTGAAATTGTTTGTCTGACACATAATGAGACAAGCAGCCCACGCAACTACAGCGTACACAAACTCTCTCCCACCAGTGGGGCGAAGAGAAACGTATAGAAAGAGCAGCAGATGAAAGGAAACAGATAGAGTGCTGCTGGAACTGGGGCTGAGTAAGTGTGAGTGACCTCGCCAGACACACACAGGCAGACAAACACAGAGAGAAGCATATTTCTAATCACACTGTGGGCATTGAGCGGCGACCAGCAGCCAATATGACAGACTGGTGAGAAAGACTCCTGGGGTAGGAGGGCAGCTTGTGACCACGGGAGGACTCTATGACTTGATTTCTTCATCAGCAGGTGCCAGGGTCCCCTGACACATGGACACATGCCGCCAGCATGCACACATAATGACAAACATGCATGCATAGGCACACACACACACATTTAATCCCATCCAAGTGAAGGTCTGGGACCTTGTGTCTAGGTTACACGCTGAGGCAACCCCTGAACTGTCCATATGAGCACTTGGACATACACCTGACCTCTTTAGCATTTTCTGCCCTTCGCTTATATTATCAGTAAACATTGTACCTCATACTAACATTATTTAATTGCACTTGAATGTTGATCCTGTGTTGCTCATTCGTCTCTTTGCACCTGCTGCTACATTTGCTGTTTACATTTGACATTTATCTTGTAGATAAAGACAAATGAGTAGGGATTGCATTTGATTCAGGAGCTCAAAGGGAAAAACAATTCATCCTCTAATATTATACATTCGAGGTCGGAGTTCATTCTTATGAGGAATCTAGTTTATCAGAGCATGAAAGCAATCACGAGGGAAACTCTTATATCTACCCCTCAAGTGTCTCTTTTCTCCTCTTCTGGGCTTGCAGAGTTGTGTGTGTGTGTGTGTGTGTGTGCGTGCACTTATATGTATGCATGGAGTTATCCCAAGGACTGACCTGACACTTGGTTATCTCCTCTCTCCTTTGGCCTCTCTGTCACATACAGAGTAGGGAGTGGTGAGTGGCACAGGGAGTCCCTCAAGTAAACGATACAAACCATGCATTATGGATCCTCACGTAAGTAAACAGCACCAAGTGACCTTTTGGACCAATGGAGAGGGCAGCAGAGAAAAACTCCCACAGCAAAAAAAAAAAAAAAAGGACGCCAGCTTTTATTCTTTTATCGCACCAGGATGTGAAAGGTGCACCAGGACGAGGGACTGACAGTCTGGATGTGTATCTGTAACTCTTCCCATTATTACATACTGGCTCTTCCTGATTCAGTCAGTGTATGTTGAAAGGCCCGTGGGGCCCGGAGGAGTCAGGACTCAAAAGCAGGACACAAACAATTCCAACAAAAAACGAGCACGATGGCTGATTTATTTACAAAAAGGAAATAGGCTTTACAGGCAAACAAAGGGCGCAGAGGTAGTTTCAAAAGTACAACAAACCCTAAGGATTTCAAAATGTAAACTAAGGGCGCTAGGGAATCAAAAATACAAAATCAGTGGCACAATGACCAGGACTGGTAACAAGACGAGATAGGAGCACAAGACGTACAAGACAATCTGGCACAGGACAAGGGGAGACGCAGACTATATATACATGAGGTAACAATGAACAGGTGGAGACAATTAGGGCGGGGTAGGCAATCAGACAGGCGGGAAACACATCAGAAAGTCTGGAACGAGAGGAGAGTTAGGGTTTCACAATAAGACAGGAAGTGCAGGACAAGACCTGACACTGTGAACAGACACATCAGACACGTCAGGACATGACATATGTGTCGTAAAAAGCTATAGTACCATCAGGGGAATTGGGGAATTGGGGAATATACTGTGTGTGCTAGCTTCAACATGATAACTGTTCAACTGTTGAATCTGGCAAAACATTATTCAAGATTCAAGATTCTTTATTGTCATTGAGCATGACATGTCAATGAAATTTGCATTGCAACCCCCATGTTAGAAACAAGATAATAAGAAAGATAAGAAAGATTAGAAAGAATAAAATTAAGATAACTACAATAAAATAAACCAACATGCAATAAAAATATTCGTGAATGCGATGAAAAATATACCAGAATGAAAATATACTAAGGCAATAAAATATACTAAACAATAAACAACAAAATATACCACCGAAAGTGAAATGTGCCAACAGAATAAAATATACAACAGGATAAAATATACACAGTGAAATGTACCAACAGAATAAAATATACCAGTGAAATGTACCGACAGCAGCTGAAATATACTAAAATGTATATAAAAAGTAAACGATAAAATATACCAATGAAATAAAATTCCAATGAAAATGAAATGTGCCAATAAACTAAAATGTATATAATTTAGTTAAGTGTGTGTGTGTGTACTTAAATGTTAAGTACACAGAAGGTGGAGGTGTAGGTGTAAAAGTGCAGTGTGCAGTGGTTCACAGTTCTCACAGTCTGTCACTCCAGTGAGAGACTGTATAGACTAAAGACTATAGACTATACTCTCAAGGGCAAGTTAAGAGGTGCAATAGACATGTTTCATGGCTGCAGGATCAGTGATTGAGATGTGACTAGCCCAAGCTGTCACTTTCAGGTCAGTAGAAAATTAGCCTATGCAAGTACTGTACATATGGTTAATAGCTCATGGAAAACAGGTCTATCTTTGTCGACCTTGACCAGAGCAGTCTAAGTGCTGTGGAGAGAACAAAAAATAGGTTTTTCCAAAAATTTGATCATTGTTCAGAAAGAATATTTTTTTCCCTTATCCTCAATGAAAACGCCAGCTTAGATATGAGTCTGAAATTACTTAAAATCCAGAGAGGACTTCTTTAGAGGGGGTCGACGATGGCATGTCTAAAAGTGGAGGGGCAAAATACCAGTGGACAGAGAGCAGTTATTACTGACTACAATATCTGAGCCAACCACATGAAATACTGCTTTTAAAAACCAAGTGGGGATGCAGTCTCAAGGGCAGGAGGATGATTTTGAAAGTGCAAAAGTGTATTCCAAGGCCGACTGAGAGATTTCACTGAAGTGGGTTAATGCTGAAGGTGATCAGGAGTCATCGTCATCAAGTTCTCTGAATTCTGTATTAATGTGAAAGAATTTCCTTATTGAAAGCAATAAGGAAATTCTTCACATCCTACTGGGGAGGATTTGATTGGCTACTGATTGGTACTGGATGCAATTGCCGCCCACATAATAAGCTTGCTGGTCAACAAGTTTGGCATCCTGGATATGCAAGAGTTTCCTCCTCCTTCCAGCAGTCAAGTCCTCTTCCTCCTGTTGCCACAGTGACCAGGAGCTCTGGAGGTCTGGTCTGGTCTGGAGGGGGCAGATGGGTCTGTATGTGTGTGTGTGTGTGTGTGTGTTAAATCTGCATCATCCGCCTCAAGGGAAGGCAAAGGAATACATAGTCCTTTGACATTCCCTTGAACAAACTTAATTTAATTTGCTGCTTCATTTTTTCTCTGCATCTACAGCACACCACACAGTACAGTATACATATATATATATAGAGAGAGAGAGAGAGAGAGTGACAGCTATCTGTGAGACCAAGGACTTTCTGAAAGAAGCATGCTCAATGTCGGTGTTCTTTCACCAAAAACAGAACTGAAAAAATCCTGAACCCAGCACACTCGGCCATGTGCAGCGTGCGAAGATCTTGTCTTATTACTGTAAGACCTGGAGAGATGGAGCGAGCGACATGGAGACTGACCCACTCCAGCCAGAGCACCCCTTTGGGATCAAACCCACCCGAGAAAGCTCAGGGATGCAGCAGAGCATTTCCTGTGATGGGGGTTGATGCGAGTGATTAATAAGAATACTTTAGGAAGCGGAGAATCTGTATAATAATTGTTTGTCTATGAAGCTGAGTGCTTTGTCTTCTGTATCTTACTTTCAGTCCCTTCAAGTATGCCAACTACTTTTTTTCCTACCTCAAATTCAAATGATTTATTCCAGAAGTTAACCTGTGCAATATAAACCCTCATGCCTGTTCTCCAACAGACACAGTTTGTTGATGTTATTAGGTGGTCAATGAAATATATTGGTGGATGAAAGATTAAAAGTGGCTCCACCTAATAAGTCTGATTAACGCCATATATAGGACTATGTTATTCTATATCCCCAACCTGAGCTAAAATCTTACAACACACACACACCTGAATATCCCTCTTCTTCTATGTTTTTATCTCAGACCACTGTTTCCAGCACTCGGCCACTGCTGCCCTCCCCCAGCATTAACATCTTCATCAGTTCATCTCCTTGTTCAGACTTGCTGTTGCAGATAGGGCCTCCCCGCCTGTGAGACGTTCTGCTGTATGTGGTGGATTAAATTCTCACCACCTGTGCCCCTTGGCTCGGGCCCCCAGGATGCTGCTGATGAACGCTCACTTCCATTGTGAGTCCTTCATACTTAACAATTTATTCATCTCCAAAGGCTTGGATTTCCGGTTTCTGACAGAGACTTGGCAGAGGAGCATGAAATCCAGAACCGTAATCATCTACAAATGGTCAAGAAAGAGTTTTAAAGAGGATTCTGGGATGATATGACCCTGTTAGCGAGTCCCTTGCTTCTTTTTTCACACGGCTAAGTAGACATCAGGTCTTTGAGAGCAACACAGTCTGTGTTTGTCCCCCCCCCATTTCAGCTCTGCCTTCCGACAGTGCCTTTTTTAATTCACTATTTCTTCATTTAACTATGGTAGAGAAGATGATTTTGGCTTTTTATATCCGACAGGAGCTACAGAATCTAAAATATTCATGCAAGAGCTATTAGAAGCTCTGGAGTCAAACCCCCCAAAACTAAAGTCACATGACTGACTTTATTGATCAGTCATTGCTACTGTACTGTCTGTTAGTTTGGATGTAGTAATAACGTGGATGCATTGTATGTACTAAGTCAGAGTGACAAAAATTACAAATTAAGTCAGACTTGGTACGTAGAGTAGCAGTCTGTACTCCCCTCATGCATTTATTCTGAAACAATGAAGGTACGTGATGAATGAGGTAACACAAAAGTAATATTCTTTGCTATCCAGAGATGTTCAGATGGGAGGGGGGAGCTTCGTGGAAGCCAGAGAAAGGATTGGTGTCAAAATTTAATGGGACTGTGAGCACAGGAATGACATTTTGATTGGATTATTGTTGAAGATCATTTAATCAGGTTTAAAGTGTCACTTTCTCCCTGAGTGATGTGAAATTAGTTCAGCAGTTCTTTCTAGCTGCTTTTCAGATCTAAAAATTACTTTCTGCGTCCATATCTAGCACCCACAACAGGGGCTGGATTTCAGTTGCCAGCCTGTGAGCCCCTGCTGGCTCGAACATTGTCAGCTGGACTGACTTCTAACACGAATGAGATGGGGTGAGGGTGTTACCTCTATGACAAAATGATGCCCAGTCCTTAAATTATTTCATGTTAACAGAAGCCCAGCCCCACATTTTTTGGTATCTACAAATCTCACTTAAGCTCCTATTCATATCTTATTTTTTGCTGTATTGGTTGCTTGAGAGGATTGCTATTCCTGAAAAGTGATTGAGGAAAAAAGACGGTCGTCAATACTCAAGCTGAAGTCAAGGGCAGTGTCAGACACCATAGGTGTGATGGTCACCTGCAGAAAAATAAATATATTTAGAGCTGTTTGAGAGCTTTATGAGAAATTAATAGCATAGTACAGTCAATGCCTCCTGGTTTAACACAGACAAGCTGTTGATCCAATGACTAGTACCTGCTCTCAAAGCTGATTTTCCTGGGATGCCAGAAGGAATCATCCATAGACACATACCTAACAAAGGTCACCTTGTTTTATGCCTCAGTGTGCTCCTTATACTTGGGTGCAATGCGAATGACATTCCTCTTGGCAGTATAATTCATGTTGCTCAGAAATATAGACCCAGTTGTTCACTTGTCTGTAGTTCACATTTTTACGTTATATTTCCTGGAGGAGCAATGTGAATGGCTGACAAGTGGAGGATGACTGCTCAGAAGTAACCTATCAACTTTTAAGATGGCAAGATATTCCTTGGCTTTGCAGTCAATGTTTGGGCCTTTATTGATCATCTTTTCCATCAGTGCATAAATGACTTTAAATGTACAACACTGTAATGTCAAATGCAGGTACAACTCATGTGAGGCATGGTCCTGGACAAAATCCATATGGACTACTAACCCAGTTATTAGAGACATACTAGTTTCTGGGGTAAACTTAGAACAATGGGGCCCAGATTAAAATTATGGAGGAAAGAAAAAACGAAACTACTTGCAGGTATTTGTCATTGTCATCCATGAGGAAGCCCCAGATCCCGGGGATTCATCATTGCTGTAACAGACTCCAGTGGATACATTTCCTGAACCTTTATCTAAAAGGAACAACCTACAACAAGACCAGTTCTCCTCACATTAACTACCACTCAAGGGTGTAGTGGAGGGTAAACCCACATCTCAAATTTAGAAATAGCATTTTTCAAAATCTCCAAGGCATTTTCAGAGTTTGTGTTCGACAGTGCTTTTTGTCTTTGGTAAATTCTGGTAAAGTATAGTCCTGCACTAGATCATTCTCTGTGAGCATGAACCAGCTATAGTACCAATGCACCATCCGCTCATGCGAGACGGAAATACAGTACATGAATGGGAAACGAGCATAGGCCTATTTACGGGGTGAGCAAGTTACATTTGCCATACCACACTGACTCACCTAATACATCCTTTGAATCCACAGAACACTCCAAAACACTCAATTACAGTGTTAAAGTTACAGAGTTTTCTTTGGTTCTTTGGTAAGCTAATGGCATTCCCATCAGCCTCAGCTGTACTTGTGTTTAATGTGTGTTTAATGCTAATTATTAAATGGTAGCGTACTAACTATCATGAACATTGTAAACGTTATGCCTGCTAAACATCAGCACAAACATCATGTCTGCATTATCATTCTGAGCATGATGACGTTAGCATGTAGCCACAGCAAACCACTGCTGTGCCAGACCATGCCAACCATTCTGGTGATGGTGGCATGTGCAGAACTGTGACAACAGAATCTAGGGTTTGCATCCAGGCTCCTGTCTGCAGATTGGATTAGGCAACAAAAGCACTTTTGGGAAGGTTAGCAAAAGCTAATCCTCATACCTAATCGACTAAAAAGGTTGATTGCTAAAGACTTGCAAAAATGATGTATATAACTGCAACAGGCCCACAAAAAATATAAAATAAAATCTAAATACAAAATATATAAATAGAAAATAAAGAATCTTATTTTTCGAGTGGCTGCTGGCTTTTTCTGGATTAAACCAGATCGTAGTCTTTCCCAAACCTTAACCAAGTGCTGCCAGTACCGAAACAAAACCATAGAATAGCAGACTAATGTTGTAGTCACTGTGGATAGTGCATTGCCAGACTGGCCATTTTTGTGGAAAACAAATGAAAGATGTTGTCACTGAACATACAGCTTCAACTTATAGGAATTAACAGCAATGATTTGTTAAGACTCAGACTGAGCAGACACTGAAATCAGACGGTTTGAACTCAACGAGCATTTTTGTCTTGCAAAGTATTTCCTCCAACCCTCCTTTCTTCAGCTTTACTTTTCATCCCAGAATGACCTTTATGAATAATGAGATGCTCCAAAGGTAGCCGTGACAACGGGTCTTCCTTGGAGACTGCAAATAGGCCCTGAGATAACGTAATTCAACACCTGACAAGGAAGTGCAGTGTGTTCGCTTCATCCTCTGAACAGAGGGACGGAAGTCTGCTGATTAACGCTGACAGTTTGAAGAGCACATTGTGCCAGCACATTAATAATAAACTCTTTAAATACCTGTGTATGCTTTTAGAGAAGGTTATACAGCCATGAAAGGAAGGTAAGAAGCAGGAATGAAGGATGAGCGAGGGATGACAGCAGGGTTAAAAGATAACTTGGCTGGGTTTCACACACTTTCTTTACAGTGCTTGTCCTATTTAAAGGTCTTAATAAGAAAAATTACTAATTTTGGGGGGGTGCTAATTAGCTATTTTTTCACCATTGGAGGATATTTTAGTATGTACAAAGTGCATAATTAATAAGCCAAGAAACTTAAATGGCTTCCGGGGTGTTCAGCATTAATTGCCTCTGCAAATTAACATATCCGCCCCATCACTTTCTCCCACTGTGACTTTAACACTCCAGCATACTCAGTGTGAGAAAGAGGCTTCCTCACAGGGGGACCAGAGAGGGTCATGAACCTGAAAAATTCAGAAAACGTGGTATATATACGCAGTAGATAAAGTATGTTTTTATGCTGTCATGCATCAGAATGTTACCTAAAGTCAGGGTCTTTTCCAATTTCCAGTCCTGCTGTAAAACATGGGGGGAAAAAAATGCATGGATATTTGTCTGTGTGTTGGCATGAAGGGCAGAGAATGGAAGATGCCTCCAGCACAAAACAGCACTGTAGTAAATGAAGCTGCTCTGGCACTAAACTGCATTCAGTTAATGTATGAATAGCAATGAGAAAAAAAGAATGGAAATAATAGGCCTAATGCCGGTGGTTGCCCGCTGCATTTCTTAGATCACATTAAAAGGCTTCACAAGAAGCACTGGACTGGCTGAACCCACCCCCACCTTTTAATAAGAACCACTCACCCCAGTACTAGTACCTAGTACTGACTAATATAGCACTTTGAACAGGTATACATATTTTACATTTTCATTTGAGACCATACAAAAAGGTTTAATTAGTTCTATTATATACTTCTGCCATTGTTTCTGATATCAAAATAACAAAAATGTGTTTTTGCCTTATCAGTATCAGTGGGGGATTTAAAAAAAATAAAAAGTTGTACCTCAATTTTCAGAGAAAGCAACATAACTATGACATTAGGGAAATATAAAAGCTATTCAAATCCATTTGTCCAGGGATTTCAAAAATATATTTAAGGAAATGACAGTTTGGAATAAAACTTAGTTGACCTGCACCCTGCATAGATGGAGTGATCTGTGCCAAATATGCCAAGCCACTGTGCCAGCTCAGTGGGTGCAACTCCCCCAGTGTCAGATGACCAGGTTGTGAATCATTGATCTGAGCAAATCAATAGTCAGCACGTCCATCTCCCGGCCACTCTCAGTGGGTCGCCATCTGTGTGTGTGTGTGCGTGTGTGTGTGTATGAGAGCATATCCTGTCCGAAGCCATCACAGGAGCCCATCAGCACACACCAGGTGGCAGCCATCTGGGTCCTGCCGCTTAACACACAGCATGCCTCCCTGTGTAGGAGAGTGTTGTATGTACGCATGAGTTTGCGAGATAGTGACCATTAAATGTCACATTTGTGGGTGTGTATCCTCAGTGACTGTACTGTGTGTAAGCGCTGCTGAGCCGAGTCACTGTGTGCATGTGAGAACATGGCCGTGCATGGCGTTTCTGTCTCTGTAAAATCTGCGGAGATGGAGATATAAACTGGCGGTGGAGGTGTTGGCCACCACCGAAGAAGGTGGGGTGATAGCAAAGTGGTAACAAGGTACTTGCTGTTTTGGCATGCCACTATCATGGCGGTTGGCTGTGAAATATTTTGGAGGAAACACTCAGCTTGCGAGCATGTTTCGCACTAAGTGTACAAACACGGAAGTGTGGTGCGTTGGTGTGAGTTTCTGACACTTCTTGACAAGCTCATTTTCTCACTCTTCAGACTCACAGGGCTCTCTGTATGTGTGTGGGCTTGAGTCATGACACTCTTGACAATCGTTGCACATGAACTCATATTTTGCTGTTGAAACTGGAACAAAGTCCTTTAGGGTTAATTTAATATTTTCGTGGCTTAACTTCTTTGAAAAGTAACCGGAAATTCACACTCTATAATACTGGACTTCTGTTTAGGAGTGTTGTTAGTAGCACATCTAAACACCAACATGTATAGTTTTATAAGTTATACTGTAGCTTTAAAAGTACAAGCTTTATTTTTTTATGTTTGTGTGGACTGCAGATTGGTTCAGCGCCTGCATGTACAGTAAGACCTGTGGAAGAGCCTGTGATTTATTTCTCCCCAGTGCTTTGAATTAGGTGTAGCGTGGAATTTGTTGCCCTGAGTTGAACTTCTCAGGCAGCACTTCTACACACAAATCCTGCCACCTTGGCTTGAATTGATAGATGCAACCCCGAGCCATGGCTGCGACTCTAACCTCAACTTGTCACGGCTATGGCCGTGGCCCACTTTTTTCTCTGGTGTTTCCTTATGTTTCCGCCTTTCCTGTATCTGTCTCTGTGGCTGTAGTAGAAACCGTACATTGTACTAGTATTGTTTGTGCTGATTTGGCCAAAATGTAACATGTAGAATGCAGTTTGCAAACAAAATGTCATATTGGCAAAAATCTACAGTATACATCAGTCCCGTCCATCTCGCCTACTGTGTCCCACATGTAAAACACTAGAATTGTCACAACAACCAGACAAGCTGACAACAGGATGCTATTTCGTCACTAAATTTACTTGTGAGAATTTCTGAGGGGAGAAATCAACTGTGTAGACTTTGAGTTTTGGCAGTTGTCTGAAAATTGATGATGAATCGAAAAATTGCTCCATAAGCACCTGTGGGGGTATCTAGCTAGGCAGGCGGTGAGTTACACTTCACTCCACAGTCACACAGATCACTGCAGCCAACACAGCAGACTTCAGCAACCATGGCAGACAAAAGGCAGGTCCACAACTGTGTGTTTGTGCTGCTGTTATTCTGTCATTACTTTTGTTGTATTTTATTGAAGTTATGCAGCTATTGCTAATATGATTGAATGAATATGACCAAACCGGCATCAACAGTAACAAAAATACCATCAATCGACAAGTTTTATGAAAATACTCCCACTTTGATTGAAGTATAACAAGGACAATGTTGAGCTTCCAGAGCAACAGAAATACTGAGAAGACAGTCATAATAAAACAAACCACCCGTGATCTGGCTCCTTCCAACTGTCAGACAGGCGTTATTCATCTCTAAAGTGAAAGCTCATTCATGAAAATCCACATCTATAATTTCTCTTTCGTTAAAGCATAAGGAGATGCTGCACAGCAGTGGTGGTTTGACATTAGCTGTATTGTAGCATTACTTCTACTTTCCAAAACCATAAAACTGGCTAAGCCTGGCCTAGCATACTGCAAAATAATCAATTTAAAAGTTTCATACTACTACGAAAAGCTTAATGCAGTGTTTGTCTGAAGTATGTAATGGGCATTTCTGAGTACAGCCTGTATATCTATGGTGACGGCTCTCCCAGATCCTGGATCCCTGCTGATGAGACACACCTGCTGTCCATTAGCCAGGCAGCATATCGCCCCGGCTCTTTTCCCACTCATCAGCGGATCATTGCTTCTGCTTCAGTGGATCATTACACGTCGGCCTGCCTATCTGCACGTTTGCCTGGTACCCGCTCTCCTGCTAATCCTCACAACCCTCTGTCTGCCCAAGCCACATTCCCATCTCCACTCATCCCCTCTCTGTTGCTCTAAAATAAACCCTCTGAACATCACCAGTTCCCTTGTCTGTGCCTACATTCGGGTGCATTGCATACGCATCCGCTCAGACACCACTGGAGGATCTGGAGGAGCTGAGATCCGCCATTGATAAATTCTCCTTTTGTATTAACACTAACGTGGATGTTAAGGATAAGTTGGCCATAACCTGTATTGAAAGAACAATCAACTCTCAGTCCTGGTTTATGGAGGCCCCAGGCATGGCCAAGTGATGGAAGAAGTATTTAGATCTCTTACATCAATAAAAGTAGCAATAAACTGTGAAAATATTCCTCTACAAGTAAAAGTCCAGCATTCAAAAGCTTACTTAAAAAAGTATGTAAGCATTATTAGCAAAATTGACTTCAAGTTGTAAAAGTAAAAGTACTCATTTTGCAGCAAAAAAGAAGGTTGGTCAGTGTTTTACTATCATATATGCTGTGTTTGGATTAAAATTACTGATGCATTCATGTGCATGTAGCATTTTCCTGCTGTTGTATGTTGTGCCAATTCTAACAACTTTATATTCACTACAGTTTGATGGTTTAATGTACAGCAATTCATTTTCTATAATGGAAGGATATATTAGGATATATTAGTAGCATCGCTGTGCTGTGAGAACCACATATCTCTAAAAAGTCAACTGTTCATGAGATAGGAAAAATAGTCCTGTTTCAGCTTTGTGATGATGCATTTCCAGCTAATCCAAGAGGTTTTCCAAACAGTTTATTTATCTTAAGATGTAACGCAAATTTCTGAACTGATAAAGAAAAACCTGATCTGTCAGTTTATCAGAAAAAAATCGATATCAAATTCAAATCACGCTTGGTGATACCTGGCTTTCACTGGACAGGAAAGGTATGAACATTTTTTATCTGAAAAGTAACTAGCAACTAAAGCTGTCAGACAAATGTAGTAGAGTAAAAAATCCTGCATTTGCTATTGAGAACATTTGTACTTAAGTACAGTACTTGGGTAAATATGCTAGTCAACTAGCCTTCAGCCTACTAGCATTCAGCCTGATTCCCCGCCTGCTATCATCCAGCCTGCTAGCCTCTAGCCAGTTCCTGTACCTGTGTTGGCTAGCTTCCTTCCTGATTCTACCTCTGATGAGTCCAAGGGTTCTCCACACTCATCCAGCTCCATGGTCTTTTTCTGCTAGACCTGTTCCTGAGCCCATTCCTGAGTCTGATGTCTCTCTAACTCCTGAGTTTGACTCAGCCGACATCACTTCAGCCCCTGGGTCAGAGGTCCGGCCGGCATTTGTTCCTGATTTCCAGTTGGTGAGCTAGGTGACACCACTCTCTTGGTTACCGGTTGGTGCTGCGGCAGCCATCAGTTCCTGAGCTGCTGCAGCAGTAACCTGTTTCCCCTTGTTGCAGAAGTTTCCTGCTCCTGAGCTGCAGCTGCTTGCTGTTCCTGTGCTGCAGCAGTTCACTTTTCATGCCAAACTGCATCAGTCCCTCGTTCCTGAAGAGCTGCATTGTCCTGTTCCTGTGCTGCAGTGATCCAATGAGAGTGAGCTTTAGCTGTTACCGGTTAGCTAGCTGCAACGTTCCGCTGTCCCTGTGCTGCAGCAGTCTCCTGCCGCTATGTTTTTCTAGCCTCCTGTTTCCCTGTTTGAAGCAGTTGGGTGACTGGAAGGTGAACTAACTGCCAGTCAACCAACTGCTAACCGGCCCCCAATCCTGCAGCCCTCTCATCTGTCCAGTCCTGCACACATGTTGCCGGCCTCGTACTCAGCTCTTCTGGTGCCGGTCTTCAGACCTGCAGCCCTGTCGAGCAGTGCTGCTTATGTCGTTGGCCTTCAGAGCGATTCCAGCTATGTCACCAGCCTCCATCTCATCCTCTGGATGTCAGAGCTAATAATGTAAGTGAAGGAGTAGATACTGTATGTCAGAATTCCCCACAGATTCTTCTTTCATGATGCAGTATTGGTACAGGCATAGTGTCCTCAAAAGAACACAAAGTAACTATGCTGTATGTAAGTATGTACTGTATAAGCTCTGCACCACAAATGGTTGCAGCCCAAATTATGACTCGACTTGCATCCCCTTCTCCCTGAAAGTAGAGACAAACCCTCAGAGTCAAGATACACTGTAGTGTAGTGTTAAGGAGTAGTTTTACTGCCTGTTCAGCTTATAATAAAACATTTTTAGATCATTACGTAGAGCAACTGAAGACACATTACAAACCTGGATGTGGTGGAGGTATTAAATAAATACTATTCAGAACTAACTATTCACCAAACTACAGCTAGAAGCAGATTTAAAGAACATATCACATATAATATTGTGTGGGTGAGTGTGTGCATGTGAATGGTGACAATCCAGCTCATGGCTATAGTTTATTGTTTGTATTGTAGGCAACCCAACCCATTATCTGCAGCACCTATCACTGCTTAAACCAGCAAGGACGACGCACCACACGCACCCCTCCTCTTGGGTTTGTATGCTTCTGAGTCGATACATACACATGCATATCCATGTGGGTTTGCAGGTGTGTATGTGTGCACATTAACATGCACATACCCTGTGCTTGCAGAGGCTTTGTCCCAAATCCCCAAACAGTACTACCTGCTATCAGAGTTACAGTTACACAGGCTGTGCTGTGGAGCAGAAAAGTAAACACACTGTGAAACACTCAGAGTCCCTTGGTAACACTAGCAATGGCCATACATCATAAGAAACTGACCTGAAAAAAAGGAAAAAGGACAGATTTGGGTTCATAGGCAAGAGTTGTTTCACCAATAACCGAATGGAGACGCTTGGGGTTGAACTGTGAATACAGTTTAAAAGGAAACAATTTCTTCAGGCCACAGAAAACAGACAACCAGCAATGGTGTTGTGTCATGCAAGTCCAATTACACACTGATAATGATATTCCTGCAAAAGGAAAGACACAATAATGGTAACATGCAACCTCTGCAGTGTATCAAACCATTCTATTTTTACTCCTTTAATGTTTGTTCGCCACTAGGGGGTTAGCCACATTTGTATTATGGCTTTTGGGATTGTAATGTCCACCACTTTGGTCAAGACTGAAATATCTCTAACTATTTGATTGATTGTCATGTAATTTGGTTCAGACAGTAACTTTTAGTGATCACTTAGCTTTTTGTCTAGCGCTATCATCTAATGAGAAATTGCTTTCATTTGGTTTATAACTGAATACTTGCAAAATTCACGACATTCCCATCAGCCCTGGCGGTATTTTGTGTTTAGTGCTAATTAGCAAATGCTAGTATGCTATCTTACTAAACAAAGATAGCATAGCCTCCATAGTAAACATCAGGCGTGCTAAACATTGGCATGTTAGCATTGTTATTGTGACCATGTTGACATGCTGCTGTTAGCATTTAGCTCAAAGCAAAGCTTTGCCTCTTGTTTTGATGAATGTAGCATGCTCTGGATAATAAAATTAAATTTTTCTCTGTTTGTTGCTTGAGTTTGCTCGTTTCACATGCGCTGGTTATGTTTGGCTTACTCTGAGTTCTGTTCAGCATGCCTTTTCACCAAGATGACCTCCATCTACATTTGCATGGCTGAGCAGGTCTGCCTGTCCTTCCTGCATGATTGAGTCTAAGAGGATTGTACACTGCCTATTTTTTTCTACAAGTAAAAAGAAGTCCTCAAATAGCAGGTGATTCACATGCATATACAGTAAGTGTACGTCTATGTGTGTGTGTATACGTGTGTGTGTGTGTGTGTGTGTGTGCCTCTGTCGGTGGATACTTTGCGTAATTTTCTCCCAGTTTCACAAGCCGTTCTACCTTATGAAGCTGAGATGACAGGGTCGTATGTCGTCTCTCCTCTCTCCCTTCTTCAGGTGTCAAACTTGGACAGGAAGTCAGAGGATTTAAGCCCTGTGCTTCCTGCCATAGTATGATTCAGTTATCGTTCATGCACAGCTGTTTCTGCTGGTCTTGTCATTCCCCTTGTTGCCAGGATTATTTTGATTTAGGTATCTGTCCCACATGCTGATGCATTTTTGAAAATAAAGACAGCAGAGTTCAGAGAGAGCAGCAGGAAGTGCTGTTGTTTAAAAATCCTGGCCTTCAAAGTGCACAGTATAAATTTAACACTTAACTAAACAATATGTTGACAGTGCACACTATGAATCTCACTCATTTCTCACATGGAAAGAGAAGGATCCAATGACTCATCATTGTTTGTGTTCATTATAAAAACTAATGCAGCATCTAGACCTCATGGGCTTTTCTAAACAAAGAGACTGGAACAAGTACAAGCTTTAAATACAATCAATTTTCATCCCAAAATGTCCAGCCTCAATCTGATCCTTTGTTTCACTCAATGGTGACATTGAAATGGTCTTATTCCAAAGGTTGGATATAGAAGTTGTCCATGTTTTGCTTTGAACAACCACACAGTTTTTCATTGAGCCAAAGCAAAACTGTAATGCTGCACAAGGTTCGAGCACTTCCTGAACATCCAGTATGTTCTGCTTGGCCTTGGTGCCTGAAAAGCAGCCGATCATGCTAAATAATAACAACTGTACAAGGACTTTAGCACTAAAGGAAGCATATATGCTCATATATATTTTTTTTTTTATCAGTTTGCAAATTAAGCTTGGGGAACATCTTTTGTTAACTTGCATTGGTCATGGTGTGAAGGATGAAGCAGGTTACTATAGAGACTTTCTATAGCAGAGCAGAGCATTAAATGTGAATCACTGCTCATTGTCCACTACTTGTTTTTGTTTGCTTGGGAACTGAATGTAGCATGTGGCACATGCACATGCTCTTGTAGCATTAACAAACACGAAGCATGTGTTTTGAAACTACGATTTGACACTGATCGGTCACTTTTGTGACAAGTGTTGGTACCTTTGTGCACATAAAATGACATTTTTAAATGGCCATTGAAATATTTTCTGCTGTATTATAGGGAATACTATGAAATTATAAAATAGTGTAACAGTATAGTGCTAAAATAATTACTTACACTAAAGGAACAGGAACAGATGACATGAAAGGTTTAAATGTTAATGGTTGCTAATTGTTGTCACCATCTGTAGCATCCATGCATTACTATTTGAAACACTAAACTGTGCATGTAGGCAGTGGACTTGCTTATAAGCACTTTGGGTTTCATCAGTCCAGGACTACAGCACATGCCGAAGATCAATGGTTTCTCATTTAATGGGCCACTGATCAATGGGTCTGTATTGAAAGTAAAAAAATCAGTGAGGAAGCTTTTTTCCCATTTTCTTACATAAATTACTCACTTGCCTGCAGAAGGCATGCAAACCATTTTGTTTTCCAAAAAAAGGACATATGTGATCATCAGTCAAGAGGTTTTACATACAATTTGAAGCATTCTTCTGTTGCACCCTGAAATATATCTGAAACTAAACTAATAATACAAATGCTGCATTCGTTTTTCCCATAGTGCAATCTCAGTAAATTCAGAAGCACACTGTAGCCCCTGCCCTAAAATGCAAGTGCTCTTCTCAGCTCCTCCTCCAGCTTAGATCAAATTCTTTCTTCAGGTGTTGCCAGCAGCCCTCTTAAGGCACAGTTTGTTTTTTTGCTTTAAGTGAATGGGTTATCATTACCACTATGTTCATCTCAGGCAGGTCATTTAAAACCAGCACAAGGTTAATTAATTAATCAAGTTTAATGGAGGACCTTGAAGTGCCCCTTGAAGAAATATGTGTTTTATAAAGGCCTTAATGAATGTGACTTCACTGTTTGCCAGGAGTTTATTGATCGGGGAAACTCATTCTTTTTAAAGGTCTTAGTAGGCTCACATGTTTTTCTTTTTTTTTCTTTTTTGTTAATTTACTGTTCTCAGTTTTCCACCCAAGTCACTAACATACGGCTAAAGAAGTTGCGTGGTTTGAATAAGCTGAAGAATATTTATATGAAAACATGTGTTGTGTGTATTACTGTACAGTGAAAGTAATTGCTCAGAGCTAATCAGTGTGACTGTTTGACTGCTTTACTATTATTCTGTAGATTTATAGTGCATTTCACATAATTGCCCACAAAGACTGTGATATAATAAAATATAATAATATCTAAAAATCATTCTTTACGCAAAGCAAAGCCTGTTCCTTTTAATGGTTAATAGTTGTTATGGAACTTTGCAGACTGCTCTGGGTTAAATTGGGTAATTTAGCAGTTTTAATCAATTTAACAGCTTCAATTAATCCTCAGAGCTCAGGATGTTGTATTACACAAACACCGTTTCCACTGAATTTCTGCAGCTGTATCAAGGAAAATAATGGTCGCTGTCTTGTCCTTTTCTAGGATATCTTTTAGGTGTTCTGGTTCTGGGTTTATTTCTTCCTCTCTGTGTGTCAACAGCCAGTATGCACTAAAAATATTCTCTATCATACACATCTTCACAGGGTTTAATAAGTATTCTGGCACCTGAAGTATGTACAAGATACTACAGCATGAAGGGAGGTAAGGAGTCTGATGTCACCTCTGCACTTGTTCTGGGTGTGCCCAGAGTTTGTGGAAGAAATCTAAATCCAAAAAGTCTAATTGTAAACATTCATTCTGGGATTGTGGCATTAGCATATTTCCCCATTAAGCCTTTGAATATGATTGTGGTAAAGCTGAGGTTAAGTCATTATTACACTGTTGTCAGTTTGCTTATCAGCAGGGGTGAAGTACAGATGATTCATTGCCACATTTGGTCTCCAAGCACCGGGAACGGATTCACCGCGTTCTGGCTGCGACACGCTTATGATCTGTCCTTCGCATGGCTTCATACCCCATCACCTGATTTTGTTGACTTGCTCAGACTTTGTTGATTTGGTAATTTTTCCTTGACGTCTGGGCTCCTGTAAGTAGACAGCATAGTTAAGACTTTTTTGTCTGTTTTAATCGTGCCGTTCCTGTGTCTGACGTCCTGTCTGGCTCAGTCTGTTCTGTGTAGCTCGACACGGCTACCATCAAAAATAGAGTCTCTGACTCCTCCTGTCCTGCTGAGCCGAAGAGCTGCCTGACGGTATTGTATAATTTCCTCATTCATACAGTCAATATCACAGCACATATATGAAGGGTTTATGTTTAGCGTTCAGAAAGATCAAAGTCCTGTCTGGACATTGGGGATTCATCCATCTATACATTGTTTCTTTCTAAAAATGACTCTGTGGACATTAAGGCAGCTGTCAGGCTGTCAACCAGCTCCCCTGCACGAAAACATTTACCAGATATTTCTGTAATAATCACTGAATAAAACCAAATCTGTATGAAGCTCTGGGCACATAAGACACTGATCAGTGAGCGATCATGTTGTGGCTGTTCATACTGATGGGACCTTCCTATCACAGTTAGCATGTTGGATGTCGTATGAATATTTCTGTATGAGGATGACTACGGTGCAGCTGAAAAGACTTGAAGATTCTAAAACTCGACTAAAGTTCAGAGTTTGCAGTCCCACATCTTCATTCAGTAACTGTAGCTTTTATCCTTTTTGCTATAAAATGGTAGACAGTGGTATCATTGTTTTTCTGCAGCATTTACAGGTTCACTGTCAGTATGAAGATCAGTCAGCGTGGGTTCCTCCCAGCGTTGTTTCAGCCTTTTTGGCTCTTATTTACATTGTTCACCGATGCCTGCGCCACTAGCCAGGGAACTAAATCATGCTATCGGATTCTCTGATGCCACTCTTGGCTTCATACACAAAAACAGTGGTCCATCAGATTATCTCCTTTAAATATGTTCCTGATGATAACAATGCGATTCAAACCAGCAAGATGATGCGGGAGATGGTGCTTGATCCCAGAGCAGTGAGCGAACGCCGGCCAGTTATCATCTGCAGCCAATCTGTCACTCAGCTCAGCTCTGATAAATATCACAGGCTCCTCGTTGACGATGCAGGAAGCTGGAGAACCCCTGATGAATTTCTTGGTTTTGGTCAAAGCTGAGTCAGCAGACCATCGTTTTTACACATGCTTAAGATTTAATCTTGCAAGCATACTCAAACGTAGAAATGTAGTATAGTGTGGCTGCGTAATGCATATGTCATTAAAACTGGGTACATCATTAGCCATTATATATATGTCTTGATAGGCTGCATTCAGTGGGCAGTATATACTTAAATTTTGAACGCTATTTTTTTTTTTTTGTTTGTTTAAATCTGCACAGTTTCTCCTCTGTCAATCAGACCAATGTGCGTTGCTCTGGGTAACTTGAGTCTGCCAGCCTGCGACCAGCTGACCACATCAAGGTGGGTGGTCATGTCGTCAGCCTTTCAGTGCTGGAAATTCAATAATATTTTCCCATCAAATCAACAAAGGCCTGCAACTTTACTGTACAGTGTAAAGCACATGTGACATCAGTCACATAACATAAATCACCTGATGCCCCACCATGTTATTTATGTCAAGTTACTTTGATGAAGTCGCTAAAATAATTACATTCCATATTACATTTTTAACAGGGTAACTATTTCATATGCAATAGTGACCTTCCCGACTGTGTTTATACCTGTGGGAACTTATCTACCAAACACCCAGAGGTCAGGTGCTCTGGCCTCTGAGAGGATGAGATCGTTTCAGGCGTTGTTGGACATGTGAGTGTGTTATGTATTGTGATTGTGTGAAGAACACGTTGTTGACCTGATGGCAGGATGCTTTTGAGTCAGTTTGGTTTTATGGTTTGTAATTATGGTGGATCACCTCTGTTGTGAGTCTCTCCACAGGGACAATATACTGTACCATATTCACTCTAACACACAATTACATGTTTGTAGGAACCGGTTTTGTTTTCCAGTCACTTGACTGACTGTGCTCGCAGTTTAGCTAATTCCTAACTTCATCAAGTTACTCAGTTTCAAGCGGATAATACAGTCTGACTCGTGATTTTAGTCATAAAGTAACCGAGTGTACTGTGGCAACAGAATTACTCAATGTCAATCTTGTTTGAATTAGACAAATTGGTTCTCACTTATTTGCCAAAGGCAGCATCACTTCGCAGATATTTTGCAGATTTGGTAAATAGCTTATCAAGCTTTGACAGTAAGGAGACACACATCATCCTTGTTGAATGCACTGGCAGACACACTCACTTATTTCATAAACACAAGAGAGCATCCCAGCGTGAAATGAAAAGGTGTCCCTACTGGTAAATGTTTGGTTTATTTTCCGAATTAGCATGCAAAGTGTAATTAAAAATTGAAGCAAACTACCTGCACGTGGCCTGTGAAATGGAGTGTGCTGATGAAGCTGCTTTCAGCATTGATTTTTAATTAGCAATTCCCAGGAGTGACATGAGCTGAAACGTGAGTCTGATTAAATATGGTTTCTGATTTCAGCTTCTTATTTATGTTGCAGACATTTTCTTTTCATATTTGAAAAAATATATATTATTTGTGCTAGTAAACATCCTGTTTCTGTTCATATGACAAGTTACTGTAATTTTCATTTCAGCAGCTCATCCTACATGGGCATATTGCATTTTCTGCCAGTTTATTAAATACACAATAGTGTCAGCATAGTACATTATTCGTCCTGCTTTCCTTATATTCATTACCTTAATGTGACTGTTGAACTCTTGTGATAAAAAGGGGATCCTGGTAATGAGAACATCATACTATGCAGCCTATAACCATTGAGGGACTGCTATACGTCACTCTAATCCACTCTCTGCATTATTCACATCCTTATAGCTTTGGCAACAGCGTAGTGCTGCTGCAGCGTTTCCTGCCATTAACCTACAGTCATTTCCAAAGCACGGCCTCACTGGTTTGTTAAGCCAACATGTCGTTTCTCTTCCACATCTAATTCTGTGTGAATGCTGTTGTTTTTTCCCCCAGTCTTTTTAACAGCTCTGTCTGGTCCTGTCAAACGCTTTGCTGGCTTGTATTTTCGAAGCTGTTTGACGGCCATCACTTCAAGCATTTCACTTAGAATGAGGCGGCCTGTGATTCAACCAAATGCTTTGGATAATGGTTGACTATAAATTAAAACCCCAATTCCTAAAAAGAAAAAACAAAACAAAACACATAAATATAAAACAAGATGTTATAATTTGCTAATTCTTTTTGACATAAGCAATTGAAAACAGCACAAAGTTGTAAGTATTTGCTTATTCTGAATTTGCAGAAAGTTGTGGAACGCTCCAAAAGCACCTGTTTGGATCATTCCACAGGTAAACAGGTTGATTGGTAACAGGTGATCGTATCATGATTGGATATGAAAGGAGCATCCTGGAAAGGCTCAGTCGCTCACAAGCGAGGCTGGAGCGAGGTTCATCACTTGAACACGTGATTGGATTAAGGATGTTACTACATGACCTCAGGAACACTTCGTAAAACTGGCGTGAATGATGTTGTCTGTTTTTATTTATCTTTAGCACAGAGTAGCGACTGTTTTGGAATCGGGTGATCATGGGGACAAGAAGGCAACTAATTACCAGTTTCAGGCAAAGTCAACAAATGTATTACAATATAGAGTTATAGCTCTAAATGTGGTTATTCATTTTAACTTTGTCCCCATAAGAAAGGCAAGTCCCCACAACATGAGAAGTTCATGTCCACACACAAGCACGTACGCATCTGTTCCACCCTACTGCTTTAGTAGGACAGGTT
The DNA here is from genome assembly GCF_017976325.1 of Chelmon rostratus. Taxonomy (NCBI): domain Eukaryota; kingdom Metazoa; phylum Chordata; class Actinopteri; order Chaetodontiformes; family Chaetodontidae; genus Chelmon; species Chelmon rostratus. Next base: position 9,649,109 of record NC_055658.1, on the reverse strand, counting down.
AGGGTACCAAGATGCTGATTGATTGAACAGCCTTATGCATTTACTGCATTGTTTACCAGTGTCAAACAAATCATTCTAATCTGAGCTTGCCAGTCACAGTGCAACTGACGTGGAGTGCAAGAGGCCTTCCTCTGATCTCCACACACAAAACACATTTCCAACATACACAAACACATGTGCACTCATAATCATGCGCACACGTGCAGTCAGTTGGAAAATTGTTTGGCGTTCTTCTGCCGTGTGCGTGAGGGAAGACAGATCGGCAGAGAGACAGCGAGAGTGAGAGGAAGCAGGGGCTGTCTGTTAAAATGCTGACAAATCCCTGACACTTAGTCTCTTATCTCTCCCTCCTCTCATGCAGTTCGCGTTCGCGTTTTATCGTGTAATATTTTTTACGGATGGATTACGAAAGCGTTGGCTTGATTTTATTAACAGTGATTTAATAGTGCAAAATGAAACCTTTGAAACCGAGAAGAAAGGTCCAGCTGGTCAGGATTATGTGACACATTATTACCTAGCTAACTATTTCTAAATGTGGGAAGTGTCTTTTTCTTAAAGTCACAGTGAAACAGACGTTACAGCGTCTTTATAGCATCTGCATGTGTGTTGTGAGACCAGGACAAAGGAAGATAAGGGCTAAGTATACATTTTAGACCTCAACCACAGCCTTTGTTTTCACGGCTTTACCGGCTAAAATCCAAACATACACCCATTGATGATTGATGATTCATGGTCAGTGCAGTTTTATGTGAAGAGTGGACCCAAAGTCACATTTGATCGGATACATTTATATAACCATCCCAAGTTCAAGACGAGGAGGGAAGATGATCAAAAATGTTTTATTTACCATGGTACAATAGATAAACGAACAGTTATCACAGGGAGACATTGTTAAGAACTTTGGAAATGTATTTTAAGATTTTCTGTGTCTGTAATTGCCAAATTTGTGCTGCTCTGTTTCTCCACAGCTGGATTAAAAAAAACCCCCATAGTAATAAATATTACAGGATGCAGTTCAAGTATTCTGCAATTTAAGCCACTTTTGATCCCAAAAAACAACCTCTTTCATGGAATCTGCTCAGTTTTTGTTGTCTAAAAATTGGCAGCATCCTCCAAATAATCCAAACTAATTCAGTGGCACTTTGTTTACTCTGAATTGTCATTCCGAACATTTCATTCATTTCACCTCAATCAATCAACAAGTGACTTTATAAAAAAAGACATGAATTGTAGGCCTATTTCCCATCATTTAGAATATGTCAAACCTGTGAAGCATGCTTACATAACCCAGACTCACTATTAAACATGATACATCACAGATGCTATTGTCGGGCTTCCTCATAGTTGCTAAAATGACTCATCACAGAGGAAAAAAATCATCTCAATTGGTGGGTAATAAGTCACCCTGTCAAAACAAGCTTTTCATAGCGTTGTCTTCCCTTTGTATGCTCTCCCAGAGATTTCCTGCTGGAATTTGTGTTTCAGGAGGCATGAAGCAGAATGGTGATTTTGTGTTTTTTAATTAAGGCCGTTGGTTATGTCTTTGGTTTGATTATAACAGTGTGGCACAGCTCCGTCTGCGATGGAAGAAAGAGGCAGCTCCCTCACATCGCTTCTCATTAGAGACACTCCCGGGGCCTCATCAAAGATCTCCCTCCCTCACTCCCTCCTTTCTGCCACTTCCCTCCCTCCCTTCTTCCATAATGTGCCGTTTTCCCACTACGCCGCTCCCTACAGCTCCAGGACATGCTTAACAAACACACCAGCAAAACACTCCTCCTGATGCTAACTTTTCACCGTTTTGCTCCACCACAGAAAGAAAATCACAGCAACTCTCTTCCACTGCGAAGTTCGCTCTCGCTTCTTTGCCAACAAATGAGGTTTTCAGTGATGGATGTTTGATCTGTGCGGCACGAAACGAGCTCCAGAGTTCCCTATGCTTATGTTGTTCTAGAAAAATGGGCTCGGGGGGGAGAGAGACGTACACTCCACGGGCGCAAAAGCCTAAAACAAGGCACTTTCAGGATGTGTCACCACAGTGTCGCCAGGTTTTTCCCAGTGATGCATCACAATAGTCACAGGCCGATAGCGTTTAATGGTCATGAAGCAAATATTTTGTTTGAACAATCATTGGCTTTATTACACAGCATGTAAGTGATTCTTCCTAAGTCCTTCCTTTCTCTCATCAGCTGTTCAATGAGGAAAATTGACAAATGCAAGGAGATACTAACTGAGAGGAATTGATTTTTTTTTTTTTCCTTAAGAAATTGCACATTGCTTCCTGTTCTCTGGTTTCACTGATGCTTGAAAGGTCTGGGAGGAATCGAGTTACGGCTGGTCTATCTATTATTTACCACCTCAGTACCACTGTAGCATCACAGCAGTTGCATGCGGGGTTAATTGTCCCAGCTGGCTTCAAAACAGTTAACTCTGTATGTAAACTCATTTAGTGACTAAAGTCAAATCCAGAATGGGATTTTATTATTACAGCTACTTGTTGTGCAGGGGGGTCCTCTGCCATTTCATTTCTGCTGTAGGTTCACACGTGTGTGTGTGCATACATTACAAAATATGATTAATATAACTTAACAAACTGTGAATAAAATAGAACAAGATGAGACAACCCTCTCCTCTGAACACTAAAACACTAATCAAAGTCATTATAGATACTGTTGGCTGCGTGCAAAACTACAGCTGATGTCAACAAAGCCTTTCTATAAGTGCACTCTCCTATTTATCTGAATCAAATAACTTAAGATTGCCAGCTAGCTTTTCAGTTACATGCACTTTTCCACCTTAAAAAGACCTTAGTGTGCAGATTTCTTATTTCTTATTAAAGTGATATTAATTAATATAATAACTACAGTTTAGTTGGTCACTGACAAATACGTGATGGCAAATGGCTTTTTTATTTCCAAGGTATCTGAGCTATGGCTCCTCAGAAGCCAGCAATACACTGAACCAGTTTAGTCAAGATCATTATTTATTTTTAAGATACTGATGCTGACAAGGTGGAAGCTCGGTTATTTTCATTTTCTACATTACAGAGGGACAAACTGGTACACCGTTATAATCGGAAAGGGTAGTTCAAGTATTATTAGTTTTTATTATTCATGACGTGAAAGAAGGAACATTATTTACAGTGGAACATGGCTCATGAGGTCACACCAAAGGGCTCAAACTGGTGCTTTATTCTTCATTCTGCAGGATTTATGTTCCCTCTTCTGACTTCCCCGCCCAAAAAAGCTGGAATAGGAGAAAAATTGCTACCTGGATAGATTTTTTTTGCACTAGTTTCTTTTGGTGACACGGTGCACCACATAATGCAATTCAACAGAGGGCTGATCTGCCAAGGGCAAGCCCTTGTACTAACATATTTCCGTGGTGTGAACAACTTGCTGCCACCCAGCATTTTGATGTACATGTGGAGGAGACGTTCATCAATCTTAACAGCATGAATGTGAAAACAGAGAAACTGAAAATAACAAAATAAAGAGATTAAGGCAGTGCACCTAATGGGACCATCTGTTGTGTGTGTGTGTATATGTGTATATATGTATATATATATATATACGTATATATATATATATATATATATATATATATATATATATATATATATATATATAGGTATGGCCTTTGTGAGTCCAATCAGTGGCTTTCTAGCCTCTTCGAGGTATCTTTAGCCATGCTGGTAAATCTGCCAGTCAGTTGGTCCACCACTGTGGTCCAGATTGCAATATCTCAGCCGCTGCAGATGGATTGCCATGAGACGTTTTAGAATCATAGTCCCCAGAGGATGGATCCTGCACACTTTTGGTTTCAACTAGTGGACATTTTTTTACTGAAATGTCTTAACATCTGTTGGATGGACTGGCATCAAACCCCTGCCTTTTCCTCTAATGGCAGCAGCAGGCCAATTTCTTTTCACTTATTCTGTGTAATACGTCAACATCGACTGGATGCACTGGCACAAAACTTGGCACAGATGTTCAATGTTCCCAGATGACACATCAGTGATCCTTTAACTTTTCTTCTATCACCATCATGAGGTTGACATCGGTAGTTTTGACTGAAATATCTCAACAACTGTTGGATTGCCATGAAACTATCTGCAGGCAGGCACACACATTCAAGCCCCCTTCAAAATCAATCCTAACGACTTCTGCGATCCTTTGACTTTTCATTTTGCACCACCATCAGGTCCAATTTGTCCAGTACTTTGATTTATGACCAAATAGCATAAGAATAATGGCATTCACGTCAGCCTCATTATAGTAATATTCATGAAGCAGCCAAACCAACAACCAATTTCATAGTAATTATTCATTAAACCTTTATTTGTACAGGGTAATTCAATTTCCCTGTGTACAACAGGACAATAAAAGGAAAAGCTAATTTCCACAATGATTAAAACTTTATAAACGGCAAAGAAAAGATGAGGATAAAATGGGGAAAATGTATAAAGGGGCATCGAGAGCATTAAATACATTACAGCAATGAACAGGGCACTTACCACCGATCCTGACCAGAGCATTTGTGACATATCTAGATGTACGACACTCTGCTGTGGACTCATCCATGACACATGAGCAGGCATTTAAACCTCTGTGGCTCATTCACGCATTAATGACACATGAGAGTTGTTGAGGTCACGTGTGAGTTGTAAGGTCACGCTGCAGTCATGTGAAAGTGGTCTGAGTCAGATTACTTAAGGTGTGAAGTGTTGTGAAACCACTGGGGATGTTGGAATGGCATTGCAAGCAGCCATGCTGTTTGATATTCTGCTAAAAATAGCACTTCAAAACTCAAGAAAGAAAGAAAGACAGAGAAAGAGGAAGAGGAAGAGAAAGGGAATGTCCAAGACTACACAATTTGCAGTACTTGGTGTTCTGGGAATTGTCTCACACAATGTGGCCTAATTATCTTCCATCCTGTAGTTTGGCTATAGGGTTAGATGGAACAGGAAGCGTTATTTGAAAGAGGTGGAGGGAAAATTGCAAGCAAATAGATGACAGAAAACATGATAAGCCATCCGTTATCCATCCTCTCTCTCTCTGTCTCTCGCTCTCTCCCCCCTCTTTGTATTCCTCTCTCCAGTCACAGCAAATTGCTCTGAGACTTATAAAGCTCCTCCAGCACAGCTCACCTGGGAACTGGCCTGGGTCTACGATCTATGCCTCATGCACTTCTAACTTTAAGTGCGTTGCCATCAGCTCGGCCAATTAAGCCTCTTGTTTCCCCGAAGTCCTGCCTTCCTCCTCTAACACTAGTCATTCGAAATGAAAATAAGGTAGAAGTTTTTCCCCAGATGGCAGAGGGGAATAGCTTCTTCAGGTCTGTGCCTGCTGTTGGACAAATCAAGCTTCTGAAGTGTGCCTAATCTGGAGTTACAATATTACAACCCCGAAGAAAACTGTCAGTTTTTCATCATGTGAGGTTAATAAATATCTTGTCAGCTAGGCCTGACGCCACGCAGTCTCCCGCTAGCAGAAGACTAATTATATACAATCCCAGGCCTTGCATGGAGATTGGAACATTACAGGATGTGTTAACCCCTTGAATACCAAAACATTTGCAGGTAAATTGCAGTCAAGTGCTGAGGGAAGGATGAAGCACAGCAAGCATATTAGGCTCCACATTTTTAATGATCTCCTCTGAGACTTAATCGGAATTCCGTTTATCCAGAACGGGTCATTGCTACTTCAGTTCATTGTAGATAGATAGAAGAAACATAAAACAGATATGGCCAAATGTGTTGTACGGTCAAATAAAATATGCATCTTTTATTGCCGCAACAGAACTGTTGACTCAGCTGAAGAAAAGCAAGTTAGTCGCCTTCCTTCTCTGGTGGTCTGTCCACAGCTGTTTTAATGTTGCCTATATCCTGCTGCTTACGTGAGCTTGGAGAATAAAACGTCCGACTGATATAAAAGTCTCATCTGCAGTACACTCGAGGTCAGTGTGCGCAAGTAAAACTGCATGCTCACCAAAAAAGAGAGAGACGGACAAAATATTGTTTACATCCCTATGTACAGCCTTCTGACCGTTTGTCCATATCTGCCTATTTTACTCCATATGTACACATTTGCACAGAAATATGTCATAATCTCATGACCTATAATGCAATATACCGAATGAATACGCCGCTGTATACTGTGTATAAAGTAGGTCAACTAGTTCTACCTGGCTAAGATGCAATGTATATATATATACATATATATATATATATATATATATATATATATATATTATACAAACACACACATGCATATGTATGTGTGTGTGTGTGTGTGTGTGTAATAAACTGTAGGAGAATCAGGTGAATACAACAATCAATACATTTTAGAATCGTCATCCTGCATTATTAAAGCTGTGTAGGCCCTTGTTCATTGCACCCTGCTGCACATGGTAAACAAGAGTTTTCACACAAGTATCACCTGAAGCTCTTTCCAATCCTGATAAACAACCCCTGACAAGCTGTTACATGGGCATAATGCGACCCTTCTGAAATCAAGCACAACAACTTTATTCTTTCTTTGAGCTCAGACTGGTTCAAAAGTAGACTTCTTAAAAACAACCATTAATTATTCACGGTGCTGGAATTACAGATGTGAAAAACAGTGTTATTCAGACACCTTCACTTCACTTCGGGAGCAGGTTGCAGCTCTGCAAAGACTGCATGGAGCTATAGGAACTAAACACGTTATCCCCTTGATTGTCGTGTGTCTTATCAGTTCAGAATTAAAATCAACCAGCTGGCACATTTCACATCTGTTCTGTTTGCTATATGAACTCCACAGGACAGTGATGAAAAGCATAGTGGCAAACCTGATAGGACATCACTGAACTGATGATCATACATGTGTTTTTTTTTTTCTTTACAGACGGTTGTGTTTTCATTACATTAAAATGTCAAAGTTGACATCTGTGTTGGTATTCAATACATGTAGCAGCGATATATTACGGCCTGTTTTTTATCTAATAATTAGCTGAATGTTTCAGCTTCTTGACAAGTCACAAGCACTTTTTACCAATAAAGATTTCTGCACAAGCTGTTTCATCTACAGACCTCTGCAAAGTTAAAGCAAATTCTAGCTCATAAATTTACCATATCCTCGCCATACAAACACCTATTCAGGTCATCTTTGCAAGCAGGTTAAGACAACATTTATTGTAAGGCAATGACACAGCAAAGGCAGAACTTAGGCGACATAGTATAAGGACTTTCACCCAGGAGACCACTGTTCATGTCCTGTGAGAAACTGTAAGTACATGCTGACTTTTTTTTACTTATTTAACATACTTAAGTTACGTAACGTACCTAACAATAAAAATTTTAAAATTAAAACAAAAATAATAGTAATGATAAACTTCATTTGTATAGCACAATCCATGCATAAAATGCAACACAAAGTGCTTAACATAAAAAAAAATAATAACGTGATAAAAAACAAGAAAATAAATAGCATAAAAGAGAATTAAAACAACCAGATAAGACTGGATAAAACAGCTATTAGGTGAAAAGAAAAGACACTTCAGGAGGAAGTGATGTTAAAAAGATGTGTCTTAAGATTTTGTTTCAAGGTGTCAAGAGATTTACACCTTCAGGGAGGCTGGTCCAGAGTTTGGGATGTAATTAACAAAGGCTGCCTCCTCGAGCCTTTTAGTTCTGGCCTCAGGAGCAATCAAGAGCTTTGAGTCAGAGGATCGATGAAGTCTGGGACAGACAGGTAACCAATGTAAAGATTTTAAGACTGGAGCAATGTGGGCTGGGTCTGCATAATTATGGAAATTGATGTAACCACTTAATAATATTGCCAAGTGGTGATGTGGGGCTTCAGTAAGAGCAGCAGGTGCGTCCGTGTTTAGCCAGGCTTCAGTTAAAAATCATCAGTCAGACAGATGTTCAGAAATAAGATCATTAATTAAGAAAGCTTTAATTAATGAGGGACCTGATATTTAAAAGTGCCATTTGCAGATTCACTGTCTTGCTTTGTGGTTGACAAAAGTCAATGTTAACCACATGACAACAAAGGTGTGGTGCACCTATCGCTGGTACTCTCCAACAGTCAAGTGTATCCTTGTGAGAGTCACTGCCCATCAGCCCATTAATTCATTGAGGTAAGAGGATGTGTTGCAATATTAGTAGTTACCTTAAAAGAGAAGAGGCAATTAGCTGAATTCAGTATTTTATTCTTAACAGGACTGATGAGCATCAAAGGAATAGAGTTCAAAACGTTAGGTATACACTGTGCAGTGTAGTACACCACTTGACCTGCTGAGGAAGAGCTCTTCAGATTCAAATTAGGATATTGATATATGCACCTTTTAGAGTCTCGACATGCCCATTAACTCAAAACATGAAACCTCAAGTTTAGTGAAGTTTACCTGAGTTTTAAGGGTAAAGAAGCTTCAGCATTAGGCCCCGTTTTTGTAGATGAAGAGTGTGTGTGAGGCATTTGCGGCTCACATGGTTTCAGACTACCTGATGTACCTGATGTATGCAAGCTAATGCTGACTCAGTCACTTGTTACTCGTGACGTCTGTATCTTCATCCATTTTCTAACTTTCTGAACATTCTGAACTAAAAGCTTAATTATATTTCCATACAGTCGCTTTCAATGCAATTTGATTTGATACTTTGGCTGTTGCTGTGTGCAGCGTTGCTGTGTTAATTGCTGTGTTAGTGCAACTAGGGTGTAGTAAAGTTATTGAAGCCTACCTGCTTCTCCAACCCACCTGAGCCTTTAACACACAGTAGAAACAAAAGCTTTTTGCCACAATGTATCATCTTATGTCTGAAAGTTACACCATTGAAACTAATTTGGAGTCAAGAACACAATTGGGTTCGCATGATGATATTTGAGCAGCATTTTAGGGATTAATGACTGGAAGCCAAAGCAATCATACATTTCTAATTTACAAATCGTGTTTATTAAAATGTAGGATCTTCAACATTTGATAAAATGAGCACTGGTTCAGCAAGTAAAAATATAGGAAAGAAAACTGAAAATGGAATTCACATTATTTGGCTAGACATTATATTATGTGCATCTTTTTTGTTTTTGGTGAACATTGGATCTTGATTTTAATAAAAGAAGCAAAACAATATGCTCAAACATTCAGATGAATTGCCTCCAATACTGGTACGGTATTATCTGGGGAAAAAAAAAAAAAAACATTCCGATATTACATGGCAGTATGAGCTTTCCGAGCTTGTGTATGTTTGCATTCAATATCCACCCATTCCCTCTCCTCGCCTCCTCCCTTTGCTGTGACGTTCATTTGCGCCCTGTAATTAACTCAGCATATCTCTGTCATGATGTAGAAATAAACCGCAATTTAGATCTGAAGGCAATTTAAGCCTGCGCGTGTGTGGAGGGGTAATGGTAAAACAAACGATAGCAAGAGGTTAATAGGAAGAGAATTAAAAGTGAGATTAGACACTGATTAGCTCGTATAGTGCGGCTGGAACCAGAGGAAGGGGAGAGGGAAGGAAAGGAAAGGAGAGCCGGGAAGAGGACTAGGAAGGAGGTAAGGATAGGCATTTAACTGAGGGAGGGGCTGGAGATGAGAGAAGACGTGCAGAGCAAAGAGGAGAGAAGATGAGAGCAACAAAGGTTGTAACTTGTGCAAATGGAGTATTTGTAGGCAATAAATCCAAGTTCAGCTGTGTCACACTTGACAGGCGAGTAGAAAAGCCTTCAGGAAAGCGACAAGGTAAGGAGCTTCCACTTCCACTTGAAGGTCTGATGTTGAGAACATTTACGTGCAATGAAACTGCAGGCGCTTGCTCTCTGTCTGTATGAGCGGCACGAAAGTTGTTACAGTTGGAATCAATTATGCATCCTGGACATCCAAGTTAATTCTCACACTTTCTGTTTGTTGCAGTCAAAACAGTGCACACAGTCAAATATGCACACATTCGTCTATCCCATGCAAATGTCATCAACGCTCATCTGTAGAAAGCTTTTCATCTGCTCTCCCAAGAAAACTCATTTGCTTGTAGACGTACACTCCGAAGCGCACGCACACAAACACCCTTTTTCAAAGTGTCCCCCGATGCCTCTGTGTGTACTCACTGAGAGAGCATGGTGTAAGTCTGACTTCTCTTCATTTTCTGCCTCATCCTAATAGAGACCACGTTCTCCTCCTCATGTCGACCGGTGAGATGCAGAGTTGGATCAAATGAACCCCACCGAGCGCTGGTCTAGACGAGGCGGCTTGAGTCTGGATTTGTCAGCGTGAACTTGGATGGTCTCCATTAGCTGTGGCTGAGTGGCTGTGGCTGTTAGTAAGGGGCTGAAGGTAATTGACAAAATAAAGGAAATAAGAGACATAAAGGGCTCTATGTTCATGCCAAAGACACAAAAGAGCGGTGGAGGTGCAAATGTTGGAAGATTACCAATTTCTTTTGTCTGCCTGTGCCTGTTTGGTAATTTTGTAGCTCTGTACACATGTGGTGAACCTGTATCAGTGCAGGTGGTACACTTGAATTTTGTATTAATTTTGATCTGTATGTCCTCCTGTGATGACCATATCCTGCTTACACAATCACGCCGCCTAAAGATTTGGTTTATATACTGCTAATGTTCAACAGAAACTATGTTTTAAGAGAAACACAATGAATGTGTCTACTAAGATAAAGTCATCTGCAAACTGTCACTGACAGTGAATATCATTTGTTTTATCTACCATATCTGCTGTTAAAATACAATATCAGCCCCGTAAGCACAAGAAGTAAGATAAGATAAGATAAGATAAGATACTTTATTTATTAATTCAGTTGTTCCAGTGACTGAATAAAAGGAGAGAACAAAACAAGTACAGCAAAATAGGCAATAAAAAAGATACAAGATAAAATCAACAATACATAAAAAGATACTAGATATTGTGGGATAACCCTATATATATATATATATATATATATATATATATATATATATATATATACATCCTATTACAAGATATGATTGAGAAAATGCTAAATCTGTAAAGTAAAATGAAAAAGCAGTAAGCAGATCTCATAGATTCATCATTCCATTAAGTACCCTGTGAAAAATCCCTCCTACCAGCAAAGACTTGTTTTACAAGAAGTAATGCTTGCGTTTACGAATAACTAATTGGACGGTAACCTGAGGAGATCGAAACAATTCCAGCAAAGCCGCCTTGAACAAACTTTGTGTCGTCAGTTTCAAAGCACTCTGTCTATAAAAGCAATCTGTCGTCGTCCTGTTCAATTGCAACATTATCATTATTTCCATCCTTGACTTAAATGAACACGACAGCAAGTGGTGGAAAGGAAAGAAAAAAAAAACTTGAGTCAAACCTCTTCATCTACTCATTTTCAGCATGCAAAGTTGTTTTTTATCAAGCACATCTGAACACAATCAGCCCTAAAGCAGGTTTGTTCGTCTTGTTTTATGCATGCAGCCGCCTTGTTTGTTTTGCTGTTATTTGTTGATGGGCTTTCTCTTTTGTATTACCAGAACAAATTTAATTAGAGCTGAAGGAATACAAATCAGTGTTCACCCACCAAATGCTATTTGGTCCCCTAATAAAGGACTTCGGCGAGAGGAAGGCAAGAATTACAATTGTGTTTTCAAGAGCTGGGGAGAGGATTGCTTGAAGAATGTGAGCCTTTTAACAAATGAATGTAATTTTACCAACTGGCCCTATAGGCTCAAGTGAGTGGACCCAGCGGAGGATGAAAGGACAGTTTGTCTTGTTATTCACAATGTTTTGATATCAGAGTATAGAAAACGGCTGAATCCTATCACTGGCGGCTTTTGAGCCATAAGCTCCACTTGTCAAGCGTAAATTTGGTCTCACCTTATTATCTGAGGGCTTTCTTATAAAAACACTGGGACACACTCACACAGAATAAATCCATTCATTAATTTATAGCGACGGATTGATTCATTCACGTCATTTCCTCTCCACACATCCCTTTAATGTAAGGTAACCAAATGCTTCTTCACTCTTCGTCCCGCTGCAGCTCCCAAATTTTTATCTATATACATGGCAAAATCTCAGCTCTCAAAAACAAGAACAAACAACAATAAAATGGTAGAAATATTACTTAAACCTACCTTTATGTTTTTCTCTTTATCTAAAACACAGCGGTGTAGGAAACATCAGGATTTATTTTGGCCTGGAACCCAAATAAAGAAAAACTCCCACCCTGTGCCCCACAGTCACACTGCTGCTCACTGGCATTGATGACATCAGGCCCCATTCTGGCTCATGATCCAACAGCAAAGTTACCCAGTGGCTCAGTATTTACTCAACACTTATTGCTTCATTCAGTCTTTTCTGGCGAAAGGTCAAGGCAGCGGTCATCAATCAACCAGTCAATCAATCAATATGTTTGTCTGGTATCAAAGGAGTGTCTACCACCAGAGTCAAAGGCAACCTAAGGTGAGCTCTGTAGAATAAACCTGTTGGATGAGGTAGCTCAAACACTGCTGAGGTATTTTTTGGGAAGAAAAGCAGCAAATAGTCTGTGCAGTTTCAAATCTGGGTTTCTAAAGCTTGATACAAAGTCAATTCAGCTTCTCTCCAACTCCAACTAAAAGATTTTACTTGGACCAGTTATGTTTCAGTCACAGTGTGGTTGCAGTTTTGAGCAAATTTGCAGAGCTTTGCATGTAGAATATCACATTTTACTTGTTTTTCCTTTTTCTGTTCGTTTGCAATCATAGAAATATTTTGTGATGTATTAAGAGATAAAAAAATGGCAAGCAGTCAAATGTTGGTGTTAAGATAAAGCTTCATATTACATAAATAATTGTTTTCAGTGCTGGGTTCAAACACAATTCTTAATTTGAGGAAAAGGATGTAGTAATGCTAATTTGTAATGTAGAGATATCCCCTGATGTAATTAACTTAAAATTTATTTTTTTTAAATGAATGGACCATCGTGAACTGAACAATAACCGACGGACAGCACTGAGATTGAGTTTTAGGTACCATGACATTCATCTTCTTCTGCCTTTGTGTACTTCCAGTTAGGACAAGATGTTGGTGCAGGATTTAATGCAGTCATCAACAGTGACAGATATTATCAGAACAATTGGATGAATTCCTGGTAGAACGGTTGTGTTTCAGGCTCATTACTGTGGACTTAGTAATGATACTGTGTCTGACTGCAGCCCTGTGCTCATAGAGCTGTGTACAGGCTCTCTTCGCATACCAACGCTCTCATACACCCTCTTTTAACCACCAAAACAGGATGAGAATTGGGGAGTAAAATTCTCCCAAACCGTCCTTCCCTGTCTTCTGTCCTGAAGTCCTGAGAGAACAGCAGAATGCACATGGTATTGAAGACAGAGAGCAAAAAATGAGCAGGGTGCTCACTGGACGTTACAAAGGACAATCACAGAAGTCGCCTCTTCTTTCTTACCCTGCATAAAACTCTTTAAAACTGTGTAAAAACACTGCAGGGTCTGTTACATATCTCAAGCAAAGACCCCACAACTAATCTAAAAAAAACAAAAAAAACATGAAACAGCAGACAGCCTGAATAAACAGTGACTCCAGAGGCAAACTGGTCCCTTTTTGAACCAAACCACAACCAAAATGCAAGTGAATTTTTACATTTGTAACGTGGTGATAAACACGACTCCACTAGGTTTCCGATGTTGCCCTGTGTCTGTGGAAGTAGATGGTTGTTGCCGCATGCCTATAACAGCTTTGCCGTTACGACCGGCAGGGCCTCAGTTTCTGTGTTTACCTTAGCGACTCTCCGCCCCCTACTGGTGCCAAATTGCTTCATGAAGTTTTAAATAAATGAAGTCAGAAGAGGTGTTAAAGGTTGCATTAAATTAACAATTGTAAATACACTAATGCTACGTTGAAATTAATTGCTATTGCTCAATTATCATTCTAAACAGAATGTTTGGCAGGTTAGTCTAGCGTGCAATGTATTTTGATCTGAGTTTGTATACCTGCCCACATGTTTGCGTACTGCAGTTCCTTGACGGCCCAGACCTACAGCCCCTCTAACCTCTCAGCCATGAAATAATTTATCAATGGACCCATGAAGCAGAAGGAAGACCGGGCCAATTAATGCTGAGAAACAAAGCTTGCCTGTGGGAGAATGAGGCAGGGAGTTGGGGTCAAGGTGTGTGTTTGCGTGTGTGGATGGAAGTGCGGTAAAATGGGGGAAGACAAAGAGAAAGGAGGGGAGAAGGGGAAAGTGAGAGGAAGAGCAAAGGAGAAGCGCGGGGGAACTGAAGAGGAGGGAGGTGGAGACGGCACAAAAGAAGGGGAAGTGGAGGGACACAGTAAAAGAGGTAATGAAAAGTGTTGTGAGGGAGTAGAAAGGGAGCCAGGGGAGAGAGAGAGAGGGGGGAAGTTAGAAGGAGAACAAGGGCTACAGAAAACAGTTGGAAGGAGGAAGAGGAGAGCTGCAGTGGGACGAAGAGTGAAGAAGCATTTGGTTACCTTACACTAAACTGATGTGTGGAGAGGAAATGACGTGAATGAATCAATCCGTCGCTATCAATTAATGAATGGATTTATTCTGTGTGAGTGTGTCCCAGTGTTTTTATAAGAAAGCCCTCAGATAATAAGGTGAGACCAAATTTACGCTTGACAAGTGGAGCTTATGGCTCAAAAGCCGCCAGTGATAGGATTCAGCCGTTTTCTATACTCTGATATCAAAACATTGTGAATAACAAGACAAACTGTCCTTTCATCCTCCGCTGGGTCCACTCACTTGAGCCTATAGGGCCAGTTGGTAAAATTACATTCATTTGTTGATGAAGAGTGGCAGGACGGGCTGGGCAGGGTGGATGTACGTGGCTGGAGAGAGCAGGTTGGTAGGAGGCATGCGAGCAGGCAAACAGGTAAATCTGCTTTAAACAGGCGATTGACTCCTTTTCAGTTGCCAGTCGATGAGTTTGCATGTCTGTTGTATTTCTGGTGTGTCACGTCGAGCAGCACGGAGACCTGTGAAAATGTACTGATGCTTAGGATTTTCATGTCCACCCAGCTGTCATGTTTCCATCACTGGAGCTGGAGCCGATAAATAGCCGTGACGGCTGCAGAGTCATTTGGCCGGTGAATGAAAGCCGATTGTTCACTCACCCACTGAAGACAATGCCAGACTACTGGATGTAAGTGGGTTTCTTGTGTAAAAGAAGCTTAAAAATACGAGAGATGTCTCAAGACACACAGAGAGACAGACAGGGGAGAATAGGAGACACAGGGGAAGAGGGGAACACAGGAAAGACTCAAAGGAAATTGACGGTACAACCGGGGCCATGACACGCTCACCTGAAGCCTCTGCCGTACTCGCGGCCGTGTTCCTCTGTGCATGATACCTTTTTAAATGCATTAAGCCACGCTTTGTTTGAGAAGGGCTGCAAATTAAAGTGGCGGATGTCGTGTTTTTTTCCCCTCTCTTTCCACCCGCCATCTCTGTGTATCTGTCTTCACTCTCACACAGCAGAGTGTTACATCGAGCATGACTTTGTCTCTGAACCTCTAATATACAGCCTGGACCCTCTGCGCTCTACGCTGTGTGTGTGTGTGTGTGTGTGTGTGTGTGTGTGTGTGTGTGTGTGTGTGTGTTCTGTTGGAGTCTGCCGAGGAAACTCAGCCCAACTGAGTTCTTTCAATTCATTAGCTCCCCACCAACGTACTCTGCTAAAACAAGCAGAAGCGGCACTTGTTTACTGTGTGACAATACACCACAGACTTAATAAACAATCCGATTCAGCAAATCAGCATTCAGTCTTTGTTATTCTGTGTACGCTCTCCGCACACACCTTATGAATTGGTTGTTGAACCGATGGAGCCAGCTAAGCAGATTTCTGACTGTTTTCCATCTTTCTTTTCCACTCTCCTGTTTTCTTGCAACATTACCTCAGTACATCTTCTGTTTTTCACATTTGTCTTCTAAACACAGCACAACATGTATACATCCGAAACATGGCATATTGGTTATTTGACTGTGCATCAAATTGCTGTGTAATTAACAAGACAAAGAGTCTACAGTGCCATGCCACTGACTCCAGCACTGTATATAACTGTGCTTTTGGCTAAATGGTCACATCTTCATGCTAACAACTTCACAAATACATGCCAACATACTGATCTTTAACATAAATATTGTTCACATGTTCACAATCTTGTTTTAGTGTGTTAGCATGCTATTTACTAGTAGGTTGTTTGCAGTCACATGACGTTAAATTCAGATGCGAGCCTGTCTCATGTGACACTGTTAACGCTGTTAAGTGTTGGTCGTGTTGCTTGTAGCTATTACTTTAAATCTATCACCATATATTTAAAGTAATAACTAATATTACACTATTTCCACCATTATAAGGATAATTTTCCACCATTATCATTTTTTCAGGTGGTTTTTGGTCAATTTCTTGCTTTTTTCACCCTTATGAACAACAACTTTTGGTACTCGATAATAGCTCCTTGGTTTGATCGATTTGAGTAACCATAAACGACACAAAACAGCCATTGTGAGTGTGTGTTATAATGCTTCCTGTCCTCCATCTGCAGTTCGCGCCACAACAAAACAGTGACGTGTCATATGCAAACACTATTATTAGCACTAAACACAAAGTACAGCCAAGGCTAATGAGAATGTCTCTGATTTTGCATGAATTCAGCCAAAATGTTGGATATGCTAATCCATCCAGTGCGTGTAGAGATAGTCACTGTAGAAGTGAAAATTTGTCATACATCACCATCCCTGCAGCTACAGCTCCCACGTGGCAGAAAACAACCAAAAAACAAATCATATTGCGGAGGTTGTGCAGTTGTAACAACAAGGGCATACCTCAATTGAATAAATGCATTCATGTTAGTGCCAAATATATTTGACTAATGTCACAGTGAAATCCAAAACAAATAATCGTATTTCATACAGAACGCATGGAAAGATTTATTGCATTCTTCCACATTTTATACAGCAGGCCCCTGTGCTTCAGGTAAGAATAATCTGTTTAATATCACCTCCACATCCTTTTTGCCTCCCCACCATTTCACTCAATAAATTTGTACGAACTACCCAATTCAGAAACCCAAACAGTCTGGTTCAAACTTCCACAGAGAGAAGGTAGGCAATATATAGTGAGAACATTAACTCAGCCATAGTTTTTTTTTTCTTGCTCTCCGCCTAAAAACCCTCTTTGTCTCCATCCAAACAAAGTTTTGCTAAGCACTGAGTATGTACTCAGAGCATTTTAATCTTTGTATTTTCATCCACTAGCCCTCACCCGTCGGCACTGATAGAATTTTGTTGCTGCAGTTGAACAGCAGTGGTGGTAGCAGACAGGCATTTTAGTGAAGTGGACAGAGAGGAGGAGGACGCCGGTGGTGCCACAGTGCATCTCTATGGAATGCAAGTCAGGTCTAGCCAGGGCCATGCTCTGTCTGAGAACATCTCTGCTAATAAAGTTCTGAAAGAGGAAGACATGGAAGACAGAGAGGGAGAGGGAGAGAAAGCACGAGGCCAAGAGATACAGTCCGACAGACCAGAACATCCAAGGAGGCAGAGGAAGAGCAGACAGGGAAAGAGATAGAGAGAGACAGGGAGACACAAGAGAACTACGAATTACGAAAACTTTATTGTCCACAATGTGAAAAGTTGCCTTCAGTTTCACCATCAGACCTGCCATGAAAACACACATATGACAATTCATACATAACAGAGGAGACACAGAACACAAGAAAAATACACATTCATAAAATCCAACTCAAAATGCACAAGTCTGTAATATGCACAATGCACAAGTGCTCAGGAAATGACTGTGCAACAAGCTGCAGCAGAGTCCCCAGAGCACCACCTTGTATTGTAGTCGTAGGTGTTCCTAATTCCACAGAATAAAGAACCAGCAACGCTTCTTTGTATTTCGATTTGACTGGATCTCTTTTTGTTTCCCCTGTGGTCGACACTCTGGTAATCACGAATGCCACTGTTTAGCTGTCGAACTTTTCCAACAACTTTTCAATAACAGAGCTGAAAGATAAGACAGCCACATTGGTGATTGTATTAGCTGTTATCTAGCTGTTAGCACCATAGGAGAGCAAACATACTTACTGCAACGTTCTCTATCTGGTCCATGCTGATGCGGACTCAACAGTTTATACTGATTGTGCCTGTTTGTGTGTGTGTGTGAGCACATTTATGCAGAGACTGTGCAAACACAGGCACAGATAAGCAGGCTGTTCAGTTAGAGGGGGTAGGAGACTAATTGGCCAGTAATAAAACCGCTGGCTTAATTACTCACACAGATATTTAGCTTGTCTGAGGCAGAAATCAGAGAACTGCAAAAAAAAAAAAAAAAAAAAAAAAAATCTGCACAAGGTCAGGAATGAACTGTAGCAACTCTGCAGTTAGACCACAGTCCATTATATGTCCTCAGTCTGTGCATCTTTCAATCTATCTATTTATGCACATCCAGCAGAAACCGGGGCAACATTAGTATTCATTTATAGCCAACACTCACCATCCTTTTAGCTATGTTTTGGTCTCCATCTACTCCTGACGGAAATATGACACTCTTCAGTTGCTAAATGCTTCAGTGTGTCTTTCCTGTCTGTCTTTTGGTGTTTGCACAATAATAAGTTGCTGGCCCTAATGACCAAAACAATGAGCTGAAAGATGTTACGATATGCAGAGCATGCTGAGGACGACTGCAGAGTGAGGTAAAATATGGGGGTTAAGACTGAGAATAAAATCAAAGGAAAATTCTGAAAGGTTGTTCATTTGTGCAAAGTTTCGCTTGTGGGGCATGGGTACAACCCTATGGGATATGAAAATATATTCATTCTCATAAAGGCCAACCAAGGCTATGGTGGTGTTACCTGTAGTACAGTACTGGGGCAGACATTCAAGGTTGTTGTTTTTCCTGATGAATCAATGAAATATACAATATATATATATATATATATATATATACAGTATATATATATATATATATATGTGCACATTAAAAAATGAAGGATTACTGTTGTTCACAGTTCAGACCCATAAGAAGGTCAGTATTTATTTTTGCACTTGTACTCATTCATTACAAGAAGTATATTTCATTTTAAGCTCCTGCTAAATGGCAGAATTACTCTTAAATAAAGGAGTGCAAAACACTATAGACCATTTTGCACTTGTTTCTGGCCTCCGTCCCAGTTGCACTGATGTGACTTCGGCAGTCTACTGGGTGATTTATGTAAGAGCCTCCTTCACAGCACGGTCAGTGTATGTGCATGTGAACACAGCCGTGGAAAACATTCTACTAAAAAGCACTTGGTATGATCGACTCAGAGTTTGATGTCATCGTGTTTTCAAAAAACAATTTCTGGCAGAGGACACTGCAGATGACCTAAAAATGTCCGACTATGTGTAACTAGGCACTGGGGTAAACACAACATAGAAAAGCAGAGTAATCCACAGGATTACCATACATTCCCCTTTATTGAATCTGAAAAAATAAAAATGCGTTTCCTACACTTGCATGCTCTGCTCTGAGAATCCATCGGGCTTGGTGAGAATTTGTGGGCTATGAAACATTAGTCTCTCTTTATTGACTTTTTGAAATGAGTGAATTAACACTCTGCTTCTAAGCATGGAAACTATATCACTTATTTCTTCTCTCTTAGCATATCCATCACTCCCAGACAGCCTTTTGTATAAGGGCCTTAAATGTAACATATATTAACCTAAATTAGACATTGCATATTGGATTGAATATTATTAAATAGTAAATTAAATGTTAGCTGCTGTGATTTTTCCACTGAAGTCTTACCAGGTGTTGAACACTCATTTGCTGCAGAGTAGGTGCTCAGTGGTCACCAGTAAACCGCTCTGACGTAGCTCCCACAACGCCATTTCCATACTAACCCAAAATAAACAGGTTTAAAAGGAAACAAATAGTCCTGCAGCCATCTCAAGCTGCTAATGCAGCCTCTGAGTACTACAAGCACTTCACAGTGAGTTGACACACCGCGTTATTAGCCTCATTAATAGGACATCCAGTGCCCCTGCTGCTGAGAGTGCGTATACTGAAATCTAGAAACTTGCTCTTCTGGTGCATCCCAGAGAATCTGTACTAGTTTTTATATCTCTTTAAAATTCATTTCTAATAGCTGATAGTCTCTCATGTCTGGAGTAGCTACAGGCAACAGAAAGAGTGAAGAATGGATAAAAGAGAGTGCCCTGCCCTGGTTTTCTGAGGCTTTATTTAAGAGGGAAAATGTAGTTTTGTGAAAAGATGAGCCAATAAAGGCACCTCTGGGAATGGATGTGCTCCACGTCCTCCCCTACTAACCTCTGGCTGTCTCTCTTTCACCCCATTCGCACACGAACACACACACACGCACACACACACACACACACGCACACACACACACACACACACACACACACACACACACACACACACTCGCACCATGAAACACGACTGCATTTACTGCTCTAACTCAGTAAGTCAATGATTTTCAACTTATGGGGTCCACGATAAGGTGCCAGGTGGTCCACCAACCATTTTTGAATTCACAATGAAAATAAACTGATTCACAATGAGAACTTTTTGTTTGTTTATACCAATTAATCAGAGCTGCACAGAGGGACAGATATGGCTGTTCTGTACGATGGGATAAATTAGGCTGCTGGTCACAGAGAAGGCTGATGTTTGGTGATGGCCTTTTAGGCTGTGCAAAAAATGGCAGGATCAGACTGTGAGCTATGCAGGGGAAGACTATTAGCTGAAGAGGAGCAGAATTTCTGCAGACATGAGGATAAATCTATAATCCCATAAATGTGCATATTACACAAAAAGAGCTTACATATGGTATTTATTCTGTTCCTGGTAGAAGCAATTTATGTTTATGGTTCTTTTAAGATGGCGCCACACCAGTGGCAGCCTGTTGCAGCAGCTCTCATTCACAGGTGTGCTTTCCTTAGTTTCCTTAACCTAGCTTGTTTTTTAGTACCTTTGTTCGTGCAATTACATTTTTAAGTTGTCTGTGCACTATGGACACTAAGTGTGCAGTGGTATTTCTTCTGGTTTTTGCATTGTTTACAATTGGGTCCGGAGATCCTGAGCACAGTACTGGCCCCATTGTTTACACCAGGGATCAGCTGATAGTGATCACACAGTGGTGCTACCTGGAGAGAGACCTGATGTTCTTTGCAAACTGAGGAGGAAGAGACACTGAAGCCATGTCAGGGCTAAGTCCCACACTAGGAAGACGTCAGCATTACGCTGTTCACAGAGACATGGCCAACCGTGCTAATTCCACACATGTATGGGACAGTTAACAGTTGATGAGGGTAGACAGGACAAAGGATTGCAGTAAAGGGAAAGGAGGAAAACTTTGCAGTACGGCCATTGCATGAGACCATATTACCGACTGAGGAATTCTTGCATGTTATCATAATAGGGATGTATGGTCCCCCCTCTGCAAACACTAACAAGGCCTGTGATGTCATCCGCAAACAGGCTGCAGAACAACACCTGCATGCCCTCCTTCTTATTAATGGTGACTCTAATCATGTCTCTCTACCCTCCACTCTGACCACATTCACTCAGTATGGTACCTGCTACACCAGAGAAATAAAATACTGGATTCATTTCATGCCGAAACCAGGGAAGCATATAACTCATCACCTTCTCCCTCCTCTGGGAAGACCTGATCCCAGCCTGGTTCACCTCCTGCCTGTGTGCAAACCTCTCATACACAGATGGACAGCAGTCATTTGCACAGTGAAAGGATGATCCAATGAACCTGAGGAGGCTTTGAAGGACCATTTTGATACAACTGTGTGGGAAGTACTTTGTACTTCAACAGTGTCGCACACTGTACATTGGACTACATCAACCTCTGTTTGGAGGGAACCATGCCCACCAGGATTGTATTGTGTTTTTTCAACAACAAACCCTGAATTATTCCTGACATAAAGGCTTTCCTCAAGGAATAAAGAGGGTCAGGAAATAAAAAGGATCTGAAGAATGGGCAGAGGGAGCTGAGGAGGAGAATCTGCAAAAGTTTTCTGACGACTCCACAATCGCTGGCCTCATCACAGATTGGAAGAACAGGGAGTACAGGGAACTATTCCAGGGATTTGTGGATTGATGTCCACCTACAGATCGATGCAGGGAACAGACATGGAGATGGAGGAATCTTACAAGTACCTGGGTGTTCACCTGAATAACTGGACAGAACTGATAATACAAATGCACTATCAAATAGGCCAGATTTGTTATAAATTATGGGGTTTAAACTGACTCTGACAGAGGAGGCAGGAGACAGAAGTATGGAAAGTAATATTTTAATAAATGTTCAGCAAGCAAACCAACAGCGAGAGAGTTCCAAAGAGTTCAATGGTGCACAGTCCCAAAAGCTCCTGATCTGAGTCTTCAGGGTTAGCAGACAGATGAGATCCAGATAAGGGTTGGAGTGGTAGGTTTTCCAATCAAGTCTCACAGGGAGAGCAGACAGGCAGGACACAAATGAGAGCAGGTGAGTGGAATCACCAGACCACAAAACACAGGAACAAGTCAGGGCACCGAGCTCAATAGATACAAGACAGACTGCTAGACAAGGTTCATGAAGGTCTGTGTTGCTACCACACTGGTAGGCTGACAATGCAACAAATACTGGTTGTTTGTCTGGGGTTCTTATACTGTGTGGCCATGTGGGCTTGAGTGTACGATTGAGAGCACCTGTGTTAGCCCAACCCTGGAGTGACATCACTCACTAGACAGACAGGAAGGAGACGGACAAGAGACCCCAGGAAGGGAAAAACACAGGAACACAAAAGGGAGAGAAGGACAACACGAGCAGACTGTATCTGCTGAAGAGACTCAGACCTTTTTATGTATCACAGATTGCTTCTTTTCTTACTGATGCTTCATACTGTTGCGCCATTCCATTTGCTGCTCTAACACTGTGGATTTCCCCACGATGGGATTAATAAAGGATTATCTTATATGTTTAGGAATCATTCCAACATTTGAGTAATTGCATGATTGAAGATGTTCCGGCTATGCTTAATGTATGTTTGAGATGAACTCTTTCAAATGCAACCAAAACATGTTTATTTTCAAATTTAACCCTTTTTGACATTTAACAGCAGTAAAACACCCTAAATGTCATTCTTTTATTCCCGAAATTAGATGGCTTTTACTAATGTGACCCAAAATTCTCAAGAATCTAAATATTCAACAATATTATACTTCAGGTGCCACAATTGAGAAAACTTTGGTTTTGAATCTCAAAACTGTGGGAATCTTGAAATGCCCTAGAGCACATATGTCAAAGTGATTCCTCCAAAGAGGAGCACACCAGGCCAACCAATCAACATCAAGGGATCATTAGTTATCAGCTGAAGACTGAGATCAGCTGATTAATTGATTCCAGCCAGGTGTGCTCCTCCTTGGTTGGAACGAAAACCTGCAGCCACACGGCCCTTTATGGAATCACTTTGACATGCCTGCCCTAGAGGGACCCTGACACTGTCACAAGAACCTCCTGTGTTCCCAGCAAATTTGCCCAGCTTTCCATTGTGACAGGCACCTGCTGTTCTTTCAGCAGTGTAAGAGTAGAACAGCATAGATCTGATCATATGGTGCACATAAGGAACAGTGGTCATGAGGAAGAGATGCAACATCTGCTCTGCAAAAAAGCACAACGAGAAGGGACAACTTGCTGCAAATGTGACGCATGTGCAAGGGCCACACACTGCTCTGAATGCAGCGAACAGTTTGCAACTGGCAAATATTTTCTTGCCTTGTTTGTATAATATGAAATGTTGAATAAATTACTAAAAAGTCTTAATTCAATTTTAAGTTTAGGTTTTTGAAGATCTTTCTTATAATGTAGCAGTTAAGACAGGGTTTGATGTTTCTAATGTTATGAATTGTTATATAATAAAACCCACAGTTCACACAATGTTCTTCCTTTTTTAGTTTTCAAAAAAATACATTCAAATTATCATGGCTTTATCTTTTTCATGTCAAATTGGTAAGACATGATATTGTGCAAAGATGTTTTTTTTTCTCCAGAAACGAATAGTATAAAAACCCAAAAAATACACTTTCCCTGCTCTTGCATGGAGTTAGATCTACTCTTACTTGGCCTTGTATTTCATAAACAATGATGACAACTGAAATAAATGTTTCTATATAATAATTACAGCAGTAACACACAGCACTAAGTTAAAAAGACTGAGAAATATTGAAGTACCAACATGATTTTAGCACATTTTCATTATTTAGGATGGAACTCAAAAAGAATAAAAAGTTGAACAAACTTGAAATGTTGATGCGAGAAGAAGTTGAAAGAAAGCCACAACTTTTCAAATCATTTCTTTTATATCAACAATTTCTTTCTTGTGGCTCCAGGACTGAATGCTTGTCTGACCCTGGGAGATGTGAATTCAGACTTTTCATGTTTTTGGGATCCTCAATCCTTTTGTTCTTATTTAAAAAATTAAAAACAGGGTTGCTCAGCAGCAATCGTGCCTTGTTGTTGGCCACAGACGCTGTCCTGCATCTTATATTGACTGCCAGTTGCTTCAAGCTGCAATACCTTATAAAACATGAAATACCACTTGTAATTGGTGTGCCCCATTTAAAAGTGTGGTGATTTAAAGAAAAGAGTCTATACACGGACTGTAGCACTCAGGCATGCATTTAAAATGTCTATACCATATTCATTCTAGATTAACCTGTTCTAACACTAAACTAAATGTAAAATGGATTGGGGTTGTGTTGCAAATCCAAATGTGATTAAACCTGCTTCCTAAACAGCACCACTTTTGCCTCTGTTGTTCTCAGTCATACAGTTTCTGCTTGACCTTGCCTTTGCGGCACAGGCCAATCGATAGCTGTGATTATTACAGCAATGCGAGTCACTTTAATTCCATCTAGATGCCAGGGATCATCAGTATTCATGAGGACAGGTCATTCTGCTTGGTATTCTTCAATCTGACATAAAACTGTACTGATTATCTAACCCTCTCTTGCTCTTCCTCCAACCTCCTTTCTCATATGTCATTCAACAACGACTGACATACAGAATTCAGCTTAACATGGACTTACACAAAGGAATCAGCAAGATTAATAGTCTACAGCCACACTAACAGATGTGTGAGGGTGTGCTTGGACCATTGTTAGTTGTGACAAGAATTAGAAATGCAGTTTTTAAGTTTCAGTTGCTTCTTAAAAAGTTGTAGTTGGTTAAAAGTCACACTTTGGTGTTTTGGTTTTCATGATACTGTAATGGATTTTGCTGAAGGATATTTCTCCTGGCTGTAAAAACTCCTGTGAGAAGTAAGCTTACCTTGAACTATGCGTATTCAAGTCATTTTGGCTGAGAATGTATGACTGACTAATGTCCTTCTTTCACATCATATAAAAACAAATACCTAAGGCCTGTTAGAAAAAGCGCAATACAATCACATTTCCTTCACAGGTCGTATTTATTTTCCAGATATACCTTCAACACAACAACCCTTTATCAGCCTGTGAAGCCTCTGTCAGCATCACGTTTCCCTTTGCAGAACTACAATTAAACAAATCAGCAGCTACAAAAATGTGTAAAATGAATCAGTAAGGCAGACTACCATTACCTGGGAAATGTTTATTCAATTTACATGAAGCTAAAATCAACACTGAATTGTGTTAAATGTTCACCAAATGAGCTAAGTGTCTGTTTATTAGTCCCAAGTAATCTTTGGCTTAATTATCTTTTTTAAAGCACATTACAAAACACATTTCATCTTTTTTTTTTTTTTTTGTCAATGTATTTTTCATTTACAGTGTCATTACAATTTAGTCATGAAAAAGGAATGTCAAACAAACACGTATTGTCAAAATATTCTTCATTAAAATGAACACTGGTTGGAGCACAGCGGTGCCTTGAGCTACATGCTATCATCATTGGTCATATTTCAGAGGGTATAATATTTAGCATGTTTAGCACATCTCTGTTTTACAAGCTAGCATGCTAATATTTGCTGATTAATCCCGATATTCCATGTTGGGAATTGTAAAGGTTGACCCGATAATAGCACAAGATAAAAAGTCAAGAAATACTATAAAGCTGTTACGATTCATCCTGATGGGGACATGAACGTCTCCACCAAATGTTGTGTCAATCCATCCAATAGTTGAAGCATTTCATTCATTTAAAATACCACATATTTCTACCTCATGGTGAAGTCAGATGATCACCAAAGTCATCAGGATTCATCCTTATGGAACCATAAATGTCTGCACACAATGTCACAGCAATCCATCTAATAGTTATTGAAACACTTTACCAAAACTAAAAATGTGTAAGCTCATGGAAGCACTTGAGTGATAGTCAGAGGATCCTCAAAATCATTATGGTTCATTCTCTGAGGAGCATGCATTTCATAGCCATCCATCCACTGCTCACTGCTCTGTTGGCATATGTACATTCTATCATCTAGTTCACTTTGCTGAACAAGCATTTCCTTTCCTTGACCTCAGAGCTCAAGAAGGCCATCAGAGGTCAGGATGTCATCCTGTCAGAGGTACATCATGTCCTGTACAGGCAGGGAAATGATGGAGATGAGAGTGGAATGAAATGTGCAGCATCCTGATTACTTCTATAAACTAAACAAACCCATGTGGCAGGCTCCAGCGATGCTCGATGGCCAGAGGAGGAAGGATCAGGCCTTGACCACAGGAAGTGGTCCATATGAAAGGTTAGGCCAGAACACTTTCAAGACTGCGGAGAGTCTGTACAAAACATTTCAGGTCGCAATGAGTCGACTCATTATGTGATGAAGTTTGTAGGATTCTAATCTCCCTCCAACTAATTAAGCCTCAGACATGCTGGACAGCCAAGATTGTATCAGTTCTGTTTAATATTTGAACTGATATTTGGACCAATCTGACCACGATCCCATGTCTGTAATTTGTAGAAATCAGGTTAAATTCTGTGACTTTCCAAGGAGCTTTTTAAAGTCTACTGGACTGTTTCCAGACAGATACAGTGAACAACTGTTGAGACAGTTAGCTGTGCCTCTTGTTCATCAACAAAATCACTATCAATCGGGCTAATAAACTATTTATTTCTTAGGTAGGTCAGAAAATCCTTAACTCATGTACTCATAAACTGTGGAATGAACTTCCCAGTGCAGTTAGAGCCTCACTTCTACTCTGAATTATATTCCCTCAATGTAGTTGCTCTTAGAACTTCCCAATCTCAACTGACTCTCTCACTCTCTCATCAGCAATACAGTAAATCACCCCATGATTATTCAAAGGTCATACATACATTTAAACAAAGATTTCACCTCTTCCAACCATGAATAAGTCAAAAATAATAAATACATGACTTGGGATATTTATGATCAGGATATAAAGGAGAATTTAAAAAGCTTAGGTCAAATCTGACAATGGATATATATTTCTCTTTATATGGAATACTGCATGCAAGCGAATGCAGTCAGGACGCTGAAATACGAAAGGAAGAGGTGGAAGATGTGACCTTTGTTAGATATTCAGGTCTTTGGGAGTCCTTTATAGTAAATCGTCCTCATGAGACCCTGAAACATTTATCAGAACAATTCAACATTTTACCTTCAGATTTCTGCCACTGAGGAAGCATTTAAAGAAGCCACAGAAGAGCTGCCTTTGATGAATAATGTAAAGAGGACAGTCGTAAGGATGTAGATTTTTTTTTTCCTTTGTACTCAGAGTGCCTGGAATAAAGCAGAAGCACAAGAGCTCCAGTGGCTGAATAAATGGAATTCAGTCTTACAGCATAACAGGAGGGTTTCTCAGTAAGTTTGTCACTCCTTTGAGAGCGATGCAGATGTTAATGTGTGTGTTTAAAGCTCTCGTCCACCTTGGCTTTCTAATTTTGGAAGGATGGAGGTAAGGGAAGAGAAGGAGGAAGGAAATAAAAACCTGAGAGACATGCGATCACTTGTTATTATGATGATTTTTGTACTCTTACTCTTCCCTGTAATAATAATAGTCATACTGTGATAAGGTATTTAAAAATAGCAGCAGAATCTGCTTCATTACCATCATGAAAAGATTCTGCGGTGCCACGTGCACTAAAATACAGTGTTTTTCTAGCACCACTGTCAGTGTGGTTGAAGATGCTATGAATGAAATGTAATTTTGTCAAAAAAGTAACCTGTCAAAAAAGACAGCTATTCAGAAGCGATCATAATTGCACGTCATGTGACAGCTTCTCGTCAGCATGGAGAATTAGAAAAAACAGATGGCGGATACAAGCGAGTTTATCCCCCCCAAAAAATGCAACTGCTGCAGTATGGCAGCATTTTGGACGGAGATGAAGGTCCCCTTCTCTGACGGAAATCAAATGCCAGCTGCTTTTCACTGATGTCGACGGTGGCCCAGGGGCATGTGTGCATGTGCCACGAGCTCACCGTCGCCTGCAGCACCGCAGCCAAACTTGTGAGTCCATTTCTCACCCTGCTCAAGTTTAAAAAAGTGAATCCGCTTGTTTTTCTCCTGATAAAAACCTCGAACAGGCTCAAAGATTAGCCTAACATTGTGGTGGATAGGACAGATTTTTATACCCATTTTGTTTTCTTCTGTTTTTGTTATTATTTGGTAAACCTACCGGATGCAATAGGCTGTAGACATTTGTTGTTAATTCCATTCTGTTAAGTTGACAGAATGACTACCGGCTGAAGTTTTATATTTGCGTTTAATAGATATCATTAATGTTATTAGCATTTGCTATTCTGTTTAAGATGAAACCGGAACATGTATCATGTTTTTGTCCTGTGAAGATAATAACAGCGATAGACTTTATTTGTAAAGCACCTTTCATACAGAAATGCAGCTCAAAATGCTTTACAACAAACATGCACTGATCACATGCACTTGGTGCTTCACATAAAAATAGATTTGAAATGAACATATCAAATTACTGTTGTCATGGTTACAACAATGTTGACTGTCTAACAGAACAGCTGCCCGTGTGTTAAAGTATGATGTTTTGTGACCCGCTCCTTTGCGTCCCTTATAGTTACTAAGAGGCTTTTTCACTTGAATGTAAAACAATCTTGTCTCTTTGAAAATCCAATCATATATCATTATTCTTATTATATATCGGTATCGGTGTATCAGACCCTACCTGGATCATGTTTAGAGGTAATGTTACTTTGGGCAAATTAAATGCTGCTTTCATTTCTTTGTTCTCCATTATGCCGTAGTTATAGGGAGGTGGACGAGGTGCAGACATGAACACAGCAATCAACATTTTGTGACTGAGCTAGTTAAAGAATATCTTCTCATTATGGTAACAGAGAGTAGTCCATGCAGCATCGCATTTCCCTCAAAATATATTTTCCGTTGCTAATTAGTTATACAGAAATGTAGTTTTGTTGATATAAACATTTGTCATTTTGGGACACTTGCAGAAACGACTGATGCTTTGGTTCTTCTTGGGAGGAAAGTCTCAGTATAAAATTGTGTCAATCACAGAAATGGGAACTTGAATCAAACCTTAACCAGGGTATCGGTCGGGTGCCGGGTTGGTTTGTGCACATGTACATAGACTCTGGGCAAGCATCCAAATGTCATAAGAACTTCTTCGGAGCAAAGCTCGGACGTATCAATAATGAACCCGGGGTAATCTTTGAATCAACAGGCGCAGCAGCAAAGCCCTCCACCCCTCTCGGTACAAGTGCGAGACAACTGGAGTCACAGGCTCATTAAGAAATCCCACCTCCCCGGTGACACAGACAACAAATGAAGCAGAACAGCGCAGCTCTGAACCATTCGGCCCAAAGCCCTCCACCCTGCGCTCCACAAAGAGGCGGCTCGGAGTAGAAAGCACACATTAATTAGACTTCTATCTGTACATCTCTGCTTTGCTCAATTGAGAGAGAGGAGTGTGGAGGAGAGAGTGTAAAAAGAGAGGAGATGAGAAGGGTGAGAGAGCTGTGTACACGTCTCTCACGTCTGATAGCATGCATGTAAGCCATTATTCCTTCCCGTGGTTGAGTTTTTCTTCTTCCTCCAAATTTAAGTATGAGAAGGTGGATGGATGAGGGTGGATTGTGTGTGCGGGAGTGTGTGTGTGTATGTGTGTGTGTGTGTGTGTGGAGAGCAGCCATGTCTCAGGTGTACCTTGCCGTTTGTTCTGAGAGGAGAAAGCTCTGTCAGAAGTCAAAGGTCAAAGCTTACTGACCAAAAATAGCCGAACACCTCAACTATATGACACCTATCACTTTTCCCAGCCCTCCAGACTGAAGTGAGCGAGCCAAACCGCAACAACCTGTTACGAGAAGGTCAAAACCAGACAGATCCTTATTACTTACCGTATATTTTTGGCCTGTTTCTATTTTAGTTGTGACAGAGCAGAAAGGGGAGACAGTGAGGGATGAAAAAGGACGAATAGGCTGAGGGAAAAAGACAAAAACAAATGGGGGGAAGCAGAGAGCAATTGCAAAACACATTTAGAGGCAGTGATAATGTCAGAGCAAGTGAGAAGATAATCGCACGCCCTTGGAGTGTAAATGAGTTCCGATTACTGTATTCGTTGTGATGGTACGACTTTGCGGTGGCATCCTACGCTGAGGTGCTGCGAGATGGGAGAAAGCCATTTGTGTGAGTTCATTACACTTTTACGCAGCTCGCAAATTAAGCATGCATGAGCTGGCGGGCTTGGCAGTGAAGTCATTAGCGAGCAAGTGCTGAAATTTGTTTGGTAATTTTTTAATTCCTGAGAATTCTCATTAATTGCTGCGGTTGTTGCGTCGTGTGTCGTCTCAGGCATCCGGCCGGAGCGCAGAGCACGAGGTGTCACAGCAAGACAGACACAATGACAATTAAACTATTAAAGACGCTCTCCCTCCAGAAATGTAATTATATTATCTACTCTTACCTACGTCAAAACACCACTGAAGTGTGTTTGTCGGCTTTGATGGTGCAGATTCCATGAAAAACCCTTCGGTTTAAGCTACACACTCTATTTATGTTTCTGTGCACATTTGTTAAGTAGTCCAAACATGTTGGTCTATTAATCACACATAATGAGTGATTAAGTGTGTGTAGTAATTAGCATCTTTAGGCACCTGTAGCACTTCTGTAATTACCCCCCTGCTGTCGTGATGTATTTTCCAGTGAAAAAGGTCACAACAGGCAGCGGCTCAGACAGTCTGCCGGAGCTGCAGGACTGATTTGAAACACTTTGCCAGCGGTGCAGTAAGTCACACATGTCCCACAGCTATTTAATCTCTCGATATGCTTTGCTTTATTGCGTGAGATGTATGTTCTTGAACTGTATGCGATTGAAACAACTGCTTGAACTCCATTTCAAAGCCATGACTTGAACTCAGCGACGAGCCTTGTGACTCATTAACGTGTGGCAATAAGATCACAGGCTTCAGATGGTTTTAGTTTTTGAACTTGAGGACAGCTGGACATACTGACCACTGTCATTTACAGCCATTCTTAAAAAAAAAAAAAAAAAAAAGAATTTCCCTGGCATGGGATAAAAAGTCTTATCTTACCATTTTCATATCTGTCTGGTAAATATATGGCTCCAGCCAACAGCCGGTTAGCCTAGTTTAGCAGAACAGGAAGCATTTAGCATTAACCCTCTGGAATCTGAGGCCTGTCAGGCACTTCTGAGGCAGTTTGACATGTCGTGACATTTTTATATAATCCAAAAACATTGATGTCAAAGTGGTACAAATGCTTAATCGGCACAAACTCAGCACCTGTAATGTGAGCACATGTCAATAATCTATTTTTTGTTTGACTCAAGTGTGAACATATACTTTTCAGAAAAAAAAAACAAAAAAAAAACACACACATTATAAACATTTCTGGCCAAGACTTTTGAGCTCTGCAGCAGGATAGAGCATGTTTATTAGCGAGCATCACAGGTCCTGGTAGGCAGATTGTGTTGCCTTTGGACAGAGCCAGGCTTGCTGTTTATGCAAATGCAATCTAATTGGCTGCTGGCTGTAGCTTCATATTTAGCATACAGACATGAGAGCGGTGCTGATCTTCTCATTTAACTCGGCGAGAATGCATATATATATATATATATATATATATCAGTACATTCCCTTTTCATACAAGAGCAACTGCAGCAACAAACAATAATTTTTGTTTCATTAATGTTTATTTATACCTTTCAGAGTCATATTTCAAATATATTTTCCTCTAAAATACTTCAGTACATGACAGATATACAACACCCAGCACTGTTTAAGACCCTTCTTCCCTTTTCTCCCCATTAAAGGTGCATTTCACTTCTTTTGTTCCAAAATGGATCAATACATAGAGCGCTGTATGCTGTAGAACCTGACAGTGAGCGTGTGTACCATCACTGTGACCGATGCACTGTTTCCCAAAACCATCTTAATGTGAGCACGATGCTTGTCACAGTGAGTTACAATTGCTAGGTGAGTCCTAAAAAAGTATTTTATAAGGTTTTAAGGTGTATCCCTTTGAAGCTGCTTGGTGAAAGGTGTGTTGCCACAGAGACTCCTCCATGTGTTTTGGTAAATCATCAAAAAGTCCACTTGAACACGAGGATTCAGTTGTGGACTTGAATGTGGGATCAGACGGTTGCTTTTTTGAGAGAGAGAGAACAAACTCACTCGAACTACATTATATTGAAACAGAAACATTTTCCTAAAACAAATCAACACTGCTTTTAATTTTTTTCTTTTTGGGAAACCATAGCAAAGGTCACAGTGTTTTGTGGAAAAGGTCATTCAGCTCTGTGAAGCAAGGCTGTGATACCCTAACAATGTTCAATAACATTCCAGGGAAGCATTACTCTCAGGTTGATTCACATTATCTTATTTCCAACAAAAAAAAAAAAAAAAAACTTCTGAACATGTACCTCACTTTATTACTGTTGACAGGAGGAATACTCCTACTGCCACTCAGTTGCTCAGTTATTGGCAGCTTCCGGACAATCTCTTCCAGGTCAACTCCAACCAGTTCAAGACAGTACAGACAGTATACAGTAGATGGAAGATTAACAGTCAGTTTGTCATTCCAGTTGTTATTGTTTACCTTTATGATGGCAGAAATCTATTTATCGGTAAACGGATGAATGAGCAGGTTGAAGTGGAAATAACCAAGTAGCATTTAATGGACACTAACAGGATTTTGCAACTTTTTGAAAGATTACACGGACTGTGTGACCGACTCAATCTATGTGAGAGGATTGGAACTGAAGTCAAAACTTATTAAACATTGTGGAATAGACTCCAGTAGATTTACTGTGTCACCTGCCTGATCAGAGAAAATCTGAAACAGTTCAGCCCATTTTCATCACTAATTCATGTGGTAAACATTTAGCTGGTTGTCTTTGGTTTGTCTTTATCAAAATCATTTCAAACTGCTTTTGAAATCCTCCAAGTGCTTTATTTTTACTTTTGGACAATCCATCTAATTCTATCAAAGCACTAATTTGTCAAAACGCAAGAGGCAACTAATGATCCAGTACGCTTGCTGGTTAAAAACCACAGAGCTGTACAGGTAATGACTTAACTGAAGTTGGGTTCTCTGGGTGCTGTTTACAAAGTTAATGTCAAAGACGTCTTGATGGACTTTCAGCCCTACACTCGAAAAGCATCAGTCAGGCTCATTACGTTTCTGGTGCTTGAAGTGAAAAAACTCACACTTCTGAACTACTGTATGCTACCTGCCAGCTGTGCTACACATTCTCAGTGTGCTCAGCTACAGCTCTGCATGACGATCGGCAGGGTTAGGATGTTTGTTTGCTACCGAAGCGTGTCGTCTGAGGCAGATATTTTTTTTATTATTGGCAAAAGCTTTTGATTTCTTCACCTTTTCAAATTTTCATTTTACTGAGAGGTGTTATGCTGAAACAAATGAAGCAGATGATTCAGCAACTGAAATAATATGCATCAGTTGAATTCTAAGTGAGGCTTTAAGCATGTGATTTTATTATAGAAGATGTGGGCAAACCTCACTTTGTATCCGTCCTAGATACGACATGACTAGAATGAAGTGTTGCTGTAGGTGTGCTCCACTGAATCCTGCAAAATGGCAACTACTAAATATTCAGACTAATGTTGTAGCTTGATTTACACTCTACTGAGCTTAGTGCACCAGTTCTGAAGAGTTTTGCTGATTAATTTTTGGAAAGAAACAAAACAAAAAGTTGCGCTCTCATACAGGAGCAGGTGGCTCGAGTACTCGTTACTTTTCAACCTTGCCATATTGCCTCATGACACGTATTATAATACAGTTGGCAAAAAGTGACAATTTGCTGCCATGTCAGTCAACACAATCATAACCACAGAGCTTAGCGATGAGCTGGATTATTTGCACATGTGCACGTTATGCCTTGATGGTCTGTTCTCGTGTGGGTGAAATAATGTGAAATAACGTAATGTCTTCTCCTTCACACTCGAGAAAGATGTTGTCACAAAAAGCCAAAACACACCCAGGACACCCCAAGGATGTGTGTGTGTGTGTCTGTTTGGGAAGTACAGACAACACATCTTAAGAGTCCCACAGTTCTGTGCCTGCTGTCTGTTAACCTGCAGCTGTCACATGTCTAAATGCAATGATAACAGTGGTAGTGTTTCTCCTGTTACTACTGTCATTGAAATATGAAGCACTCAGAGGAATGATATGACAGGTAGCATGATGAAATGCCATGCACGTCAATGCTTAATGATATTTCTAAAATGTATTTAGTACTATATGGGTAATGTACTGACCCACAGTGTGTTGCTTCAGTGCCAAATGATGCTCACGTACAACTTAAGATGGCATAAACACCACATTCCGTATCGGCTGGTGCAATTGGAGATATTGCAATGAATGCCAAACACAATTTGCTATGTTGTCCTTTTGGAAAATGACAAGGACATTTTGAGGAGATTATAAAAAAGTTGAAAATGTTTTAAGCTTAGTCTTATGGTATATGATTGCAGAACAAACAAGCTACTTTTACAGGAACGCATGTCACACAATTTCTCTTCTAAAATAGTTTGTATCATTTAGGTACAGCCTGCCATCAGGTCCACCCATCGTACCAAAGTGCATTTATGATGACAGAGATAAAACGTTTTCGAGAGTTTGCTCACCGCAGGTTTCAAAGAGCCTCCGTGTTTTCATCACACTCTGCTGTCTGTGGAGTCTCACAGATCTGTCTTAACATTGAAAGTGCCGCTCGCACCAAACAGGCACACCATCTCTGTGTGTTACGTCCTGTTTATGACTGGAAAATCAAACCAGACCACAAAAAAGAAAAAACCAACAGATTAAAGAAAAAAAAAGGTGCAATAATCAAAACAACATGACATGACACAGACAAAAGTACATACAGTGCTGAAAGGACTGATTCACATGTAATGCACGTGGTAATGAAGCAGAACATCATACACAAGCCGATCAGTTACTGGAGCAGGGTGACTGGCGAAGGTGGAGTTTTCTAGAGATAAGTTGAAGCATGATGCAGCAAAATGCAAGGATGCTACCACCCGCCCCCCAAACAGCTACAGCTTTAACATTATGGATGGCGAACACACAATAAATCAGAGCTGATAAACGAAGGTAGATGTAGCCATTATGTCTGTTTTTCTGCAGACTGAACTGCGATCTTAAATGTAATCATGAACGACTGAATATCGATCTATAGATATGAGTATTGCTTACCTTTAACAATCATATCTATGTGAGTATGAAACTGCTTTACACGACAGACATTCAACGCTAATTAAACAATGACAGAAAATCCAATATGCAATTCACACTGCACACCTGCCAGACACTGACACTCCTTTCCACCTCTCACTCATAATTCATACATGACATTCATTAGCGTGTGGAGAAAGGAGTGCTCTCTGATCATATATTCAGGTGAACTCACTGCAGGCTCTTTTCTGGCCCCCTGTACCACAGCAGGCTTCTCTTTCCTTTAGAGACATATCCAGTTATTCCATTGTGGTTGATCAATTCAGACATCTGAGTCATGGTGTCCAGTGATGGGAAGTTCATGGTGAACGTTGCATCTGCCGTCCATGGTGTCCAAAAATGAGATGTGTTTGAGGCAGAGGGTGAGCTGAGGGTGGGACTGTGATGTCAGCAAGGAAAACTGAGCGTGCGTGTGACTGAGTGTGTGTGCGTGTGCATGTGTGTGTAAAGAAAAGTTGAATTTTCCATCCAGGTGGCTTGGGTCGTCCTTGCTTTTCCATCCCCGTGCTCATTTCAGGCTCTGGATCACAAATCATCTCCTCTTCCTCTCATAAATATTAATATAATACTTTATTACCCATTGCCCTTGACCCTTATAATGCCGTAAACAAAAAAACAAAACAAAACACAAAATATCAAAAACATTGAATAGGTCTGACAAATTGCAACATCACATAATAAGTAGAATAAAACCCAAAGGAACAGCAGAGGTTGTATAAACGTTGTGCTTCTTTAATTTCACTTTGTAAAGTCCTCCACTGTCCTAGTTGTGTTTTACTTTAAACTTTGTTATATTTAATATATATAGAGAGATAAATGTACACGTATAATCCGCACTGAGGTTAGTCTCTTGTGGCAAGCAGAGGGCAAGCAGAGAGGCTACCAGGAGCACCCTTCTTTTTTCCTCTGTTTCTAGTTCGTCCTTTCCTCACCGATCTTTTGTTTATTCATTCATTCATCAGTTTTTTTTTCACCCCATCTGTCTCTTTTGCCATTCAGTCGCTCCCATGGTCCCAAAGGTTGGGTTGTAGGGGAGACGTCTTCGTGGATTTTTCCCCACTTTCTCTCTCTGTCTCTCTCTTTCGCTTTCTTCCTGGAATCCCGGTTTCCTCATTTTATTCCCTCAGGTCCTTTGTCATCTTTGGTAGAGTGTCCGACACTTTGGTGTGTCTGGGGAATAGGGTGGAGGGGCCGTCGAGGATTTCGGTTGGAGGGAGCGGAGATACATGACCAGGGCGGATGAAGAAAGGTTGATGAAGGGGCAGAAAAGGTGACAAAGTGACGCTGACATGGATACAGTGAATCTCATCAGATTAATAGATCGACAAAGGAGAGAAAGTGAAGTTCGACTGTCAGAGATCATTAAGTATGTTAACCATAAATACAGCATGAGCGTCAGTTGTTACGCTGAGCGTCTGGAGAGGAGAGGTTCAAAGAAAGCAGAGCAGGAGAAACTAGACAAAGACTTTGTGTCACTACTTATCTAAGCGAGAAGGATGAAATGTAAGCTCGAAGGATAGAAAGACAACAAGTGGAGAAGGACAGACAGTTGGGAAAGGGCAGGGAGAAGGGTGGAGAGAGAAGTAAAAGAGCGCGAGTCAGGGCAGTGTCTGTCACTACAGACAGGTGGTGCTGTGGGAAGTGCTCATCATCTGTAGAGTAGCGACAGGAAGCAGGAGAGGCCAAAGGTCAGCCAGCTGGCCAATGGGAGCGGGTGCGATCCACCAATCAGAACTGTGGAGACAGATGAGAAAGGAGTCATCATCCATGAAAAGAAGATGCTTACAGAACACTCTCTCGCCAGCTCCTGCTATTTAATTAATGGAGTGATTCATAACTAAAGGCTTTACAGTGAAGTTCCCACAGACACAAGTCCTCACGGTGGAGAGTCCACCTATAATTACAGGAATGCTGAGCAATCATAGGGCTTTTTGCAATGTACAATGTATCCCTGAATTCATTTAGTTTTTTACTCATAATTGAACCTTCTGAGAAAACACTGGAAAAAAGATGTATCATATTTACATTTCACATGTGCTGCTGATTCAGTGATGAATGAAACAGCTCAGAGTGAGACATAAATGTAAATCATTCATATTTAAAATGTATGTGCACTTAATTGAATTATTCATTTGATTATCTGATTATTGATTTTACAAATGGCCTCACAGTAAGAATTTCTCATGAATGTTACTATGGCTCTTCTTTTTCTCCATCACATTGATGGTGTAAATTAAATCTTTCTTTTCTTTATTTCCTTTCTTCCTCTGTCCAGGCTAACCTTGACTTTACATTAACCCCAGGCTAAGTAGATTCACTGTACATGTATATATTTATCTCTTTGGCCTAAGGCTGTCTTAAGCCTGAGGCTAAGCACAGCGGCATGTGTGATGAAAACACAGTGGTTTTGTAGAGTTTAGAGCTTTCTTCTGCGCAACAAAAAGCATCATTTGAACAACACCAAACCATGGGACCAATGTTGAAAGCAGGAGGATGGTTTCAGAAAGACCCAGCTGTGTTTCATGATTTCACGTGGAGAGAAGCGAGAGACTGACCGAAAGAGTCGAGTGGAAGGGCAAAGGAAGCAAGAGGGAACTGAGAACGAGGGGGCGGATGAGTTAACAGAGAGGTTCAACATGGAGATCCCACACTTTGTCATGGCAGCGCTGAGATTTTAATGACAAAAAAAAGTTACAATTGATGTCATCATCAATACATGATGGATTGTTTTTCTTGAATGTTTCTCTGCAGGTTGTTATTGTCAGAGGATGCAGCACACGCATCTTCTGTGTGCTTGAATTTAATAGTTTCGAACCCTTTCATTGATATCAATAACAGGCAGCTGCAGAGATTTCTCAGGTTTCCGATCTATTATCTATTTTCTTTTACTTTAAAATCCTACAGTCCCACAAGGAAGCAATATACAAAAACACACACATTCTCTTCTTTTACATACTGTACATACAATATACTCTCTCTTTTCTGCAAAAATGCTGCAACAAATTACACATACAAGCTGCGCAAAGACAGAGATTCATAAATACAAAGCAGGTACTGTATTGAATAGATCAATATGATTTTATATCAGAGGTCCATCCTCCAGGCAGAAAATCAATATTTATAATAAAGCTCTGATCCATATGCAGTGTTACCCCCACACACACGCAGACAAACACACACACACACACACCTTCCTACAGTATAGTCTGCAGGCAGCAGATTGAAGTGAAACATGGTGTTTTGCATCTCTCTCTCCCTCTGTGCTTCAGGTCTATACATCACTCATCTATCTGTTCTGTAATAGAAAAGTAATCCATATACAGTGTGATAGTACATTGAACTGCATATGGATTACTATGGACGTATGCGGTGCAATGTATTTTGCATGTGTTAGTGTTATGTGTGTATATGTTATGGGTGGTTCTGTGAATGTTATTGTACAGACAGCTCACAATTCACTCACATAAATCTGAGCCTCTACGCCTGCTTCATAGTGCTGCCCTTGTCCTATAAGCAAGAAAATAGCACAGTCTGTCTAACCACCAATGTCCAGATGATCACAGGTAAAACTGCATCTTATTAAACATTCTTGCAACCTGCCATCATCCCCTTCTTTACAGTCTTCTGTAAAGAAAGGCTTCCAAAGGCAACTGGACTTGTTTGTGCACATGAGTGTATAGATGTCCATTAGATCATGCTAAGCTACGTCCAGGTTTGAATTTGACCTTAAATGTATTACTCCTGGGCTGCACGGTGGCTCGGTGGTTAGCAGCGTCGCCTCACAGCTAGAAGATCCCCGGTTCGATCCTGCCTGGGGTCTTTCTGTGTGGAGTTTGCATGTTCTCCCTGTGCAGCGTGGGTTCTCACCGGGTTCTCCGGCTTCCTCCCACAGTCCAAAAACATGCTTAGGTTAATTGATAACTCTAAAATTGTCCATAGGTGTGAATGAGCGTGTGGTTGTTTGTCTGTATATGTAGCCCTGTGGTAGGCTGGCGACCTGCCCAGGGTGTCCCCTGCCTTCGCCCGAGAGACGGCTGGGATAGGCTCCAGCCCCCCCCGTGACCCTGCAAAGGATTCAGCGGTGTATAGATAATGGATGGATGTATTACTCCTGGACTACTGTTTCACCAGAAAATGATGCCGTGGATCAATGTGATAGAGCAGCAATAATGCCATGAGGAGGAAACTCCTACAATGCAGAACAGAAAAAAAGAGAAGAGACAAGCTTGCCTTCCACCACCTCTCCTCTGAACACATATCGGCAGAGCGCAAGGCGCTCTGTGATTTATGCAGGCAGAGTTGCAACAAACATGTCAGAGGCACTCACCCTTCATTTGTGGAGGACTGTAAGATAACAGTCCCCAGTGTGTGCACGTAGTTAACCTGAAGTAAATATGCGTGCATGTGAGAATGCATATACCACAGATGTCAAATGTGTGTATTTGTGAGCTTATATGCATCCCTGTGTGTGTACACGTGCTAACCCTAACCCATCTACAGTAAGTCTCCACTGACAACGCCTGGGGTGGATGCGCATATATGACTGTGAGTGTGAATGCAGTGTGTGTTTGCGTGCATGTGTGTGTGCCACAGGTGTGGTGTATCAGCTGGGTGATGCTGCCAGTCTCACCTCCTCTGAGATACAGGGAGCAGCAGCAAAGTCTCACCAGAGAAGTGCACTCTTGCTCAGAAATGACTCACCCCCCCTCAAACACACACAAGCACACACATAGAGCCATATGACAGTTTGTTGATCAAAGCTCATTGATGTTATGCATTGCTTTGTAGCACTATCTCACCATGTGTGTCTGTTTTAACCTATTTGTCTATCTCTCTCTTTATCTACGGAACCAGGTGTTTTTCTGGCAACGCTGGTCCTCTATAATGTAAAAACAGCACATATGCACAAACACATGCATATGCCAATTCCCCCACATGAAAAAGAGCAGGTGTACGTGCAGCTTTAGAAATCTGAGAAAATGACTGCATGTGAATATTTCCATCTTTTAGTTTTACTCAGGCACAAACAGTTTTGCGTATCTGGAAGGTGCATGCCTCTTACATGAGGAAAGCCTTACGATGTAGAACTTTGGTTTGTAGTGAAATGAACCCAGAATAAATAACCCTGATTCCAAAATGATGGGATGCTGTGTAAAACATAAATAAAACATAATGTGATCATTTGCTTTTTGATATCTACTCAACTGAAAACAGTACAAAGACAATATATTTAATGCTTTCCTCATCAGCTTCATTGATTTTTGTAAATATCTGCTTATTCTGAATTTGATGCAGCAACACATTTCAAACAAGTTGTGACAGGAGCAACTAAAGACTGGGAAAGTTGTGGAACGCTCCAAAAACACCTGTTTGGATCATTCCACAGGTAAACAGGTTGATTGGTAACAGGTGGAAGTATCATGATTGGGTATGAAAGGAGCATCGTGGAAAGGCTCAGTGGTTCACAAGCGAGGATGGAGCGAGGTTCACCACTTTGTGATCACATGACTGTATATATTACTGCATGAGCTCAGAAACACTTCGAGACCCTGTGCATCTTGCACTGCGCATAATTGGTATGTAATAACTTAGTTTGCATTTTCCGCTGAGTCATATTCCTTTTGATATCATCAAACCTGGCAAACCTGAGTGGAGTTAAATCCTCTTCTAATCCTCATGTTACTTTGCCAACTCCATCGTGGCAAAATCTGCGCTCAAGACAGATGCATTTGTGTTTCTTACAGTGACAAAAGACTCATCAGTCGCCTGCCTGATAATTACCCATCTGTCTGCACTGTATGTGTCTGCCTGCACAAAACCTGCAGGACACACATGCACACACTCACACACGCACACTCAGAGAGCTCCAGAGCTTTCCTCTTCCTGTTTACACCTTCATCCATTATTCACTCTATCCGCCAGTGTCTTTACATGCACATATGTGCAAGATCGCACACATACACACATCTCACGCTTGGGACTGGAGGAGGTAAAAGTAGGATGTTAATAATTAATTCCCTCATTTTTTTGGTGTTTTGTGTTGTTTCCATGGCCCTAATGTTTTCTTCGCAGTAGTTTCCAGAAATAAAGAAGTGAACAAGACCATGCCAAACGTAGGTTCTCACCAAATGTTGCTGCATAAAATCTAAAATTCTGTCCACACATCTATTGCATATCTGTGCTTCCTGGAAGGTGGTCCCTCCTCCTCTGTCGCTCTACCTGAAAGTTTCCCCTTTTTTCCCCATTAATGTGTATTTCCTTATCTGAACTGAGGATCTTAAGATAGAGGGTGTCATATGCTGCACAGATGGAGGCACTGGAGGCAAATTCATGATGTTGGACTATATGGACAAAATTGCCGTGACTAAAAGGAGTCACTGCACGTGAAAACAGTTAACAGCTAATGTTACAAACCACATACATTTTTAAATGGTGAGATTACTTTACAGTCATTAGTCTGTTCTACAATGGCAAAATGCCGAAATAAGATGAAGTGAACCACAGTGGCTGAACAACAGTTAGAATATTAGTTATGTATTCTACCATAGTAATGACCCACGTGATTGATTCTTATTCAGTTTCAGAGTTTCAAAGTGTCCCCATTTTACCTCCCAGCAATGGCAGTGTGCTATAAGAGAATGCTGCCAACTCGCTGTTGTTGTGCATGTCTTTAGACACAGAGAGTGTTGTTATAAGAATTTAATGTTTGTGTGCTTGTGTGTGTGTGTGTGTGTGTGTGTGTGTGTGTGTGTGTGTGTGTGCACGTCTTGGCAGGCAGAGTTCAGCTCTTACTGTAGCTAAACTGCTGGCAGGTTTGAGTTTCATATTCTCTTTCTTCTTTCAGTTCTTGGACCTGTTTCTCTCTCCATCTCTTACCCTCCCTCCCTCCCTCTCTCTCTCTCTCTCACACACACACACACATTCACACATACACTCACACCCGCACATACATTTCGGTCACTCTCTGTCTTTGACCTTTTCTCTCTACGTCTC
Organism: Chelmon rostratus; assembly: GCF_017976325.1. Classification (NCBI taxonomy): domain Eukaryota; kingdom Metazoa; phylum Chordata; class Actinopteri; order Chaetodontiformes; family Chaetodontidae; genus Chelmon; species Chelmon rostratus. The sequence continues at coordinate 9,606,426 of NC_055658.1, read as the reverse complement.
TCCTCCACACCCCCACCCTTTCAGCTATTTGAGCCTCTCTCCACACGCTTACATGGACATGCACTCATTCCTTGTAGCCCACATGGTTTTCCCTCTGGTTCGCCCTTAAGGCAAAGTGGACCATCACAAACAGAAGTTATAAGGAGCAATTCTGTATAGTATTCTGTTATTCTATACATCGGCCCATCGTTTGTTTTTTGCCATGCCGACGAGGGTCTTGCACGTCGGCATGAGTGGTGTGGAGACATTGTGGTACTAGTAAAAACAACTCTCTTTCCCTCAACTTCACTCATGCTGTTTTTCTCTAAATCCTTCTCATGACACACTCTCTCTCTCTGCCCTCTCTCGCTGTCTCTTTAAAGGGTAAATAACACAAGCTTTTAAAGACGAAGAGCAGAGTGTCGCGGTACAGAGATAATAAAGTGGAGATGGCTAATAGAGAGAACAGAAGGTAAGAGGACAAGACAGGATATAATGAAGGTGGGTGTGGGGGAGACAGCGGGGGTGTGGTGTGAAAACTTAAGAGGATGAAAAGATAGAGGGAAATGTGAAGTAAATAAAGCGATAGAGGCAGAAGAAGGACAGCAAATGATGATGAGGCTTGCAGCGACCTGTGGTGTCCACTTGTCTCCATGCAGCCTCCACACTGACAACCTTTTCTCTCTGTGTTATAGTCCCAACCCCCCCGAACACTAAAGAAGATATTTAGTTCTCTTTCTCTTCTTCCTTTGAAAACCTCATCTCTACAGTAATTCCCTTCTCCACTGCTCCTTAATTTGTTTCTTTTCAGTGAAATCAATCCAAATCGGTTTAATTTACTGCTTTACTCGCATGTCTCCTGAAAACAAAAAAAATGCTATTAACATGTTTTAGACCTTTAAGAATCATATTGCCTTCTTTACTGCAGCTCCCCTGAAGGCGCCTGCATACGCAGACAATGAGGGAGGAAACAGTTGATGACAGATGGCGTTTGATGGTTGTCTCTCCGCTCAAATAAAGGAAATCTTACCTGTCTTACCTGCGCTGGCTACAGTGTTCTCCTGCTTGCACTTCCCGATGGTGATGGACACGTCGTCGATGGCAATATCCCCCTCGAAGCTCAGGCCTCGAATCCCTTCAAACACAATCTGTTTTGGGAAAAGACAAAGAGGCAGATGGATGTTGGGTGAGTTCATACGACACTGTGTATATCCACACCTGACATGAATGAAGAATCAGGTTTTGCCCCAAGACTTGACCCGATCTCAAACTGGCAAAATAAAGGAATTAAATGGCACTGCTTTTTTTCTGAAGCACTGATCAAACAGCACAGATAACAATAGGCAGGCAGTAGCATCCTTCAGTATTAAATATTTAGAAGCTGCATTCTTAACCCATAATCATTTGTGGAGCCACAACAACAACACTAAACAGGAGACTCATCTGAAAGTGTTCCAGACGAATTCCCCATTTTAGCCACCAGCCATCTGGTTTTGACTGACAGCCTAATTATTGTGGTGTACCAAGGCACCCGGCTAATCAGAAACCAAGCGTATTCTGTCTGGAATATGAGGAAGGAAAAAGCAAATAAACAAGGAAACTTTGTTGCTCCCAAAAAAAACACCAAAAAAACCAAAAGCAGCTCTGTGCAGACTGGCACTTTGTAATGTATAATTTTAAATATGATAACCGATGTGCTTCCTGTGTAATCATGTCTGACAGAATTTCAATCCCACAGTAATAATGGCTCATTGTATCTGTTAAGTGGCTTCTACAGAGAGAGGTGCGTGGGCTCGTGCATATAGCAATATTTCCCACTGCATCTGCCAACTGTCCCTTGAGCAAGGCATGTAACCCGCAGGCTATTCCAGTAATAAGGTGTGACTGTGTGTGTGAATGTGATGCTGATGGAAAACCTGCCTGCGTTCTGCCTGTATACCACGCTGGTACTAATACATAATGAGACAGCAAGTGGGTGCATGCATGGAGGGGTGGCAAATATGCATGACTGGCCTCACTTTAAAAACTCCATCTGCTCACACCAATCTGCTGTTTTAACACAGTATTTAACCCAGTAGGCAAGTAGAACAGACCTGCCGTCACTTTGTGTAGAAATATATCAAGCCATACCAAGCCTGATATATTTATTAACCAGGTTCTGACCCATCAAGGAGAAAAGCTCGACCCGACCCCACAGATGTTCAGAGAAAATGAAATGGCAAAGCAAACACACCGTGGTTGCCACCTGTCGCCACTGGGGCATTCAGTAGCCGTGTTTTAATCTGCAAGTGTGGTGCTGTGTTGGGCATAACAGTAATGTCTGTTTGAAACAGAAATGCACGGGGTAGATACCAATAACATATTCATTGCCATAGACAACGATCAGCATGACTGTGTGCATGTGGGGGATTTTACCTGTTCACCTCTGCAGGGGAAGTTAAAGGCGAGTAAAGAAAGACAGTGGAAGCTGATCTTCTGTACACACTGACTAGAGTTTGCGGACACACTGTAGGGCATGCATGCTGTACCTGCTACAAACTTGCACAACAGGTAGCCTAAATACTCTTCTGTTGCTCTCTCTGTGTCTCCTGCTGTCCTCCTCTCCAGTCGGAGAGCCCATTCAATTCATTCATAAAGGGGAGGGAAACGCAAGACCACCTCTTTTCCAACTTGCTTTCCAATCTTCATTCTTTGAATGAATAAATAAAATAATTAGAAGAACTTTGAAACCGACTGGGCGGCGTGGAGGGAGAAAGGAAAGAGGTGCAGCAGCAAAGGCTGGATGGGTTTAGCTGGTCGGCTCATTTGTGCAAAAGGATTATTTGATTTACTAGGCAGAGGGTAGCTGTGAGGGAAATTCAGGGCTAGTAGAGGGAAGAGGCTAATTGGTCAAAAGGCCGTGGTCATCTAATTTATAAATGCTGTTTCTTCGCTGTGTGGCTGTGGTTAACATTTTGTTTTATTTATGTACTTTCTTGTAAATTTGCGTTGCTAATAGAACCAGCCGAGCACACAAGATCCCACAAGGCAGCAACATACACACACGCATACAAACACACCTACACGGACACCGAGCTACGCATGCCTGCCTCTTTACACCTGCAAGCGCGTCTGAATTAAAGAAGCCGAAGCAAAGACGCCAGATTGCTGTATAATTAGAGACGATGAGAAAAATAATTGGGGGAAGGAAGCCCAGAGACTAACACCGGCCTTGACACATTATTACACAGAACCACAGCACAAATAACCCTCTCCTTTAAGCTACATAACAAGGCAATCACGCTGAGCATAATAATTTCCTCAAAGATATCAAACAGAATGGTACGGCACAAAGCAATGCAATATCCTGCTATGCAATGCAGGATGGCGAAATAATGACTTCATGTGTTTATATTTCTGGAGAGGCTCAGGAAACCAGGCCTGTGCCCTTTCGCTTGATGTTCAGTGCTGACAGATCAAGCTGAAGTATGAGCTGCCTGTGCCAGCACTTAAACATCACTGCTGGGCACTGAGTATAACTCAGCCTCACTCACGAGTGGCAAGACTGCTTGATGTAGAGTGATGGAATGGATGTTTTGAGGACTGATATTTGTCAGGTACAATACTAATTAAAAACATGAAGCATATGGGGTGCAATATTTTTTTTTTCTGTGCACTTAAAAGTAGACTACCGAAGGACGCTTTTAAAAAATTCACATGAGGATTTTGACTCTTTCCAGACTCTTTAAGTATGGAGGATCATGAGTCTGTGGGACGTAAAAATGGGGTCATCGGTCATGAAAGGCTGCTGCTGTATATAATATGCCTGATATTTAACAAATACTCAAGAAACATCATGCTGCTCTGGAAAGGTAGAGTACAGAACCTCTCTCAAAACAATTAGGAGTGGAATTCCCAATTTGTGTCATAAAAGTTTGTAGTGTGTGACGCAGAAAGTGAGTGTAAGGAAAACTGAGCGTGATAGACAGCTCGTGTGTGTGTGTGTGTGTGTGTGTGTGTGTGTGTGTGTGTGCGTGTGTGTGCGCGTGTGCAGGACTGCAGGATCAAAGGGTGCACAATAAAGTGTCAGGTTGGAGTTGTGAATGTGTCGTTTTGTCGAGCCTTGTAACCTTTAATGTTCCCATTGATGTGCTGTCCACATACCAGAGGGGACACAGCCGTGAGAGAGAGAGACCGAGTGTGTGTGATTCAGAGAGAGAGAGAGAGAGAGAGAGAGATGTACAGAGACAGCTTTGAAATACCAGTGCAGAAGAGAGTCAGTGCACTGCGAGGCACACAAATGTGGGTTGGCCTGGTTTCCAACAAGCCCCCCAGGTACCAAACACTGCGAGGAACACAGATGGCCTCTGGGTAATCCACAGAGGAGCGAGCGGGGACACAAATAATCTACTATAACATGTTACCTCTTTTTTCCCCCATTGATTTCATGTACATGTAATTTCTGCTTTATGAGTTGGTCTCCATGAACAGCCAGCTTCAAAGCCAGTTCACTCTGACCATTTCAGGGTTAGACAGGAATGTGATTGGCCAGTTAGCAGAAGTGAGGCAGATGGTCGCATGGAACGACACAAACTTTAAGCAGCCACTGCAGATATACTGATTGACAATGTAGCAGTGGAGACATGTTTTTCAATGTGTACGGGCAGCTCAAATAAAATGTTTTGTTTTTCCTAAAGATACAATGAGCCAAAATCAAGAGCAGAGAAGCTCAGACGGTGACAGTTCATGTTTCATGAATTCACAACTTAAATATACACAGGCAGTATGCAGCAATCATGGCTAGCAGGCAGTAAAGAATTTAAACTCTAATGTACCTTATCAACAGGCTTTACCACTGTTTACAATAAAAGCCTTGTATTAATGCAAGCCATCGGCTGGGCCACAGCTCTTTAGAAAGGCAGGAAGGGAGGCTGTTCACAAAGACATCATTACTTTTGTTGGACGGAGCACAAAGAGAAAGGAAATGCAGAGACGAGTGGCAGCACCTCAAAGGCCTTCGGTGTATGCAGTCAGTGAGCTGTGCACAGGACTAGAAAGTTTGTGTTCTCCACGGACATGCTCTCAACATGAAGCAGAAATTAAACAAGCCTCAACATGCAGTCGCTCCTGCACTTTGGGAACGTTTGCCTCAAAAAGCAGGTCTCTGGGAATTCAGCTGAATTAGAAAATCATGGATATCTGAGATAATAGAAAGTGGACGCGACAAGGTTATTGCTGCTTATTTGTCTTGGCAATTTGGGTTAATGGTTTCTTCAGTTGTATAGAAGAAGAATCAACATTGGACTTCAAAGCAACAGACACAGACACAGCCACTACTGTACCCCACGATATCTGGAGTATTCATCTCCAGGCCATTTTAAAGTGGCTGATGCTGCAAACTGCACCCAACATGATCACATCGCTGTAGAACCCCATTCATAAAAACACTGAAACGGTCGGCGCACGTCGCCTGTCCAGGATCCACATCCCTTCTATGGACATCACCCAGCTTTGGTAAACCAGCCTTTGAGATGGGAAGTTAATATAATATCACTGACATTGAACATTTAATGTTTTTACCAGTGGGTCCCCATTTGGTTTGCATCCTGGGTGCACAGGGATGCACATGCATGTGGCTAGTGCAATTCACATCCTGCCCTCGGTTTTTTAAAGAGCGTGACAGTCGGTGGAAACAAATGTAGCAATGTAGCAACAAATAAAAGGAAGACTACCAGCAAACATGCATGTAAACATGGATCTAAACAATGCACAATTTAACATTTGCACTTAACATGAACATACATTTTGTTAAGTTACAAGAAAGATCCACAGAGAACTTTCAGCCTGTGACAGCAGTGTCATATGAATGAGTTCAGTGAATTCAGTAGACCAACATCACACATAACATTTGCGGTTCAAAGAGTTATAATTAACACAATGTCGGCCCAATGATGTAGACAAAGCACTTGTGACTGATCCTCATGCAACACACAGCAGGGCCTGACCCAATCCTTTGCCTTCCAGCAGCATACCCCCCTTCATAAACATCACGAGCAAGAGTTTCAGATGGCAGCAAGCCATAACAATTGGCAAAATGCACTTAATAGAGCCATTCTTTACAATTTCAACTTGTAGAAAAGAAGCTTAACAGCAGAAGACAACAACAGCAATTGTGTCAGGTAATTCTCAGTCAACAGTAGACAGCTCGATCATTATTATTGATTGTAAGGAAACCAGCACTCCCCAGAGACAGAGAGTTATAGAGAGAGAGAGAGAGAGAGAGACAATGAGAGATGGATAGAGGATGGGGGAAGACAGGGCAGCTGTCTGAGCTGAGGAACAACAGCAACAGGGGGTGGCGGCAGGAGAGACAGCGATGAGAGCTGATAGAGAGTAGAGGGACGTAGAGGGAGAGAACTCGAGAGACACAGACTGGTATGGAGTAGAGAGAGAAATGGGGTTCACCCTTCTTATCTCATTTCATCGGGCCCTGGGGGAGCTGGATGCATAACAGAAAGTAGTAAGAAAGGAGGAAAAGTGAGAGAAAGGGAGCGAGGGAGTAACAAAGTATGTTTATCAGCTCGCCTCCTCTGGCTGGTGGTGGGATCAAGGCTGCATGCTCGCTACATTATTTAACAACTCTATTTGTTACACGGCAGAGGTTTGCGTGTGTGTGTGTGTGTGTGTGTGAGAGAGAGAGAGACAGTTCAAGTCATAGACCAAACTAAAGAGCTGAAATACCTGTTAAAGTTATTGTAAAGGCTGTTTTCAAATGAATGACAGCAGAAGAAGTCTCTATATAAATCATGCAATCTGAATGTAAACCATTAAACAAAAAGAACGAAGTCAGGCTTATGCTTTAAGTCTCAACATTGGATACAACCAACTGTGACAGCTTGATAGGATTATATGTGTATATTATCTGTCATTAGCTCATACAGTTGAGGGTGGTGGCTAAGGTTTTAGGGTGTGCAGGTTGTGGGAACAAAGAAATGGGTTAAAAGTACAGGAGACAGGGATCATTAAACAAACATCTGAACTAGTTTTGTGGCGAGTGCATGACGTTTGTTTTGACCTGCTGAGCCTCCAGTTTACTTAGAAGTTCAACATATGAGATTGAGCATTAATGTAACAGCAAAACATTTGTTATGTAAAGATATAGCAGAGTAATGGCGTCCTGAGCAGATAACAGAGTCATACTCTCTGGGAATTTTGAGATGCTTCACTTTTCACTTCACTCTGTCTGAAAGTTTCTTTTTTTCTACCTCTCCCCTTACGGTTCTGGTGTGAATTGGAGGCATCATGGCGGTCTAAAGTGTACTTTGCAGTGCTCGGACTGCATCCCAAGTCCTTGGCTATGCGGTGGTAACTCCAGCCAGCATCAAAAAGGGCCTTTGTGAGAACCCGTTGCTCCCTCGTTACCTCACCTTTGCCATGTTGAAAGAGCAACATGTGCTTCAAGACTACTTCTAGAGGCTTTGAATTTATGCCAATTGGTGGTGTGGCCTCAGTGACAAAGCCCTGATGTTACCAATCACTTAATGAGCAGGATCGGCCTTCTACATTCAAAAGAATCACACAGCTGTGTCCTGAGCCATCACCATCAATTTAGCCACGACCACACCTGACAATGATTACACAAGTAATTTGACTTCTTCTGTGAAGGAACATGATTGTGTGACACTGACAGTCAAACAGGCCTAGCTTGTTTTTTTTGTAAGGACAATGACCTAAATCTCCTTATGATGGCTCGATTCTATGGTTTATAGAGCAGAATGATGACTTTATAGATATTTCATCCATTTTATGGGTATTTTAATGGCCAATTCAACACAAACAACTGAAACCTCTTAAATATGCCAAGTGTTCTAATAATTTTGGCCACCACTACATAAATCCAGCTTCTTATTTTGTATTTTGTATTTTCTTTATTTTCCTTTGCCTTTAATATTGCTATTTTTATTGATGCTGCCTGTAACACCAAATTTCCCCTGCTGGGGATTAATACATTAAGACGATACAGGTTGTTCCTCCAGCCAGACTGCAGCCGCAGATTTTACTGATCATCAAGTGTTTAGCCAGAGACAGATCCTATGAAAACCTGCACATTATAGATCTTTTTCACAGCGGATATGTTAGTCAGATATGTCACAGCAATGGCTCAGTTATATTGAGTGCTCCAGCAAACCATGACAGTGGCCCGCATGCAGAATCCCAGGACAACAGAACCAGCTCACCTAAATGGAGTGCAGCGATAAAAAAAAAGAGATCAATTACACCTGTGCGTTCCTGCTATGACATATCAAAGCGTCTGCTTTGAAAAGGGTTTATTGGAACATGATTGAAAATCCCTGCATTGATGAGGCGGCTGTGGCTCAGGAGGTAGAGCGGTCATCCACTTATCAGAAGGTCAGTTTTTCAATACCTGTCCTCGGCAGTCTGTCTTAACAGATTGCTCCTGATGCCATCAGTATGTGAGCGTGTGTGAATGGTTAATGGCCGTAATGAGCAGGTAGCCTAGCCACCAACGTACAAATGGGTGTGTATTGGGAATGGGTGAATAGAAAAGCGTGACATAAATATAGTCCGTTTACTGTACATATTTCCTGGACGTACATGGTCAAGTCACCCATGTGATGGAGTGTGAAAACAGTACAGAATAGATACCGTACAGTACACGCATGAACACATGAGAAAGAGAGACAGACAGAGACAAGAGGCAACCTTCAGTTGCCAAGGATACAATCCCTCTATCCCTCAGTCATGATACAAAGGGGGAGGATGAATATTTAGGATGCATTAAGTGTTTTATTGATGATACAAACACGCATTCATGTGTCTCATTCCCTCTTGTTCACCGCTGCCTGCTTTAACGCTGCATAGGCACCGTGTGGAAGGGACAAGGCTCCAGTGTCCCCCTTCTCCTGGCACACTGTATCTCTGCTGCATATGCGTGGTGTCTCTGCATGGATTTTCATCTGTGTCTCGTGTGTCTGTGTCTCTCCTGCTTCTGTCCTTAGCTCTGACAGGCTACCTTCAGACCTTCGATGGTTTATCCACATTTTTTCCTATCTGGTCCTTAACCTGTGGTTTAACCTTTCACTTGGTTCTCTGTTTCATTTCCCACCATCCGTCTCTCTCTCTCACACACACACACAAATAATATAAATGAATGCTATTAACACACCAGATGTACACTCGAGTAAGAATTTGACAGGATAAATTAGCATGTAGTTTGTTGGTAATTCAAGTATTCAAGTATAATCGTTTTTGGACACACACATATATATATATATATATATATATATATATAAGTATAGGTGTGTATATCAGGTAAACATCAGTATGGTGGCTAATAAAGCACAAAATCTGAGAAAAAAGAGTGGAATGTATTGCATAGCTGGTGAGTATGTGTTTTTGTGTGTGTGCAGCAGTCTAACACTTTTGTCAAAGCGACTCGTTAACATGCAAATACGATAAAGTCCATGCTGTCCAACATCACAGAGGAGCCCTAAAACCTACAATATACCCACTGCTTCTGACTTAATTTTCCCTTTAATGCTGAAAGAAACATGGTGTTGCTGAGGCATAGTTAATGAAGAGCAAATGCAGCCCCCAGCTAAGGCCTTCAGCCCACATTCATCATGGATTCAATTTCCCCCATGCACGTACAGAGAGTATCTGGAATCATTACAACACAACTAGCAGGCATCCCCTGCTCATAAATAAGCCTGTTAATTGACCTGTCATAGCTAATTGCTGCGGGGGATAGGAGACTGGTGAGTGTGTTTGTGTGTGTGTGTGTTTAAAAAAAGAGTTTGTCTGTATGTGTGCACGTGTCTGAATCTAACACAGTGTTTATGCAGGTAAATGTGTGTTATAAGGATAAGGCAGATATACAGTGTGGAGAGAGTGAATGTATGAACAGGGGTTTAGTCAAAGACCTTCTTTCCTGAGTGTGTTGATTTTAGAGACATTGTCATCAGCCTTGAGACGAAGCGAACCAAGGCAAGAATCGACCCAACTGGTCTGGCCGTCCCAGCGCAGGGCCAGAGAGAAAGAGGAGGGGGAAAAAAAGCAGAAACAGAAAGAGATCGAGAAACGCACACAGGAGGATAGAGGCACGCAAAAACAAAACCATCATCATTTTTTTTTCCCTCTCTGCTGGGTTGTAAACTTACTGAGGCACACACACACACACACACACACACACACACACACACACACACACACACACAAATAGATACAGTGAGTGAAAAAGGCTGAGGAAATGAGTGAGGCAGGACGCATCATGTCCAGTCAGAGAGGAGGACTGAGTCATCGAGTTTACTCGGCCACATCCCAACAGGGAAGAGCTGACTGCAAGCGCAGCTGCCAAAGAGCCAAAGGGACCTCAATGATGTGTCAACAGACAGTCCTCAAACACAGCCGCTTCCTCTGTTATGGCTCCCAGTCCATTTTCTTCCACTATTGACTGAATGTGGACAGTGAACTTAAACTTTAAACTTCTGCTGAACTTAAACAAGGAAAATTATAGTGCAGCTCAAACAAGCAAGGCTGAGCTTAATGTGAGCTTGATCAGACTTTTACACATGAGGAATATTAATTGTATATATTGTTTATTGTTTACTTATTGTTCAGTCTTTTGGAGTTTTTTTTGTCTTTTTGCCCTCATTGTCTGTTTTCCTATACAAGTGCATTGATTAAGAGCAATGTTCAGAGTCTTTGTACGTGCACACATTTGTGGCAAATAGAGCAGATTCTGATTCTGAATCGGATAGTTCATCAGTTCCTAATCAAGTTAGTTCTGAAGGGAGTGATGGCAGTGAGTAAACCGGCCCAGGTGTGTCACGTATTCTTATTTTCCAGTCACATGCTTTTATTCTTACAGTCCACAGTGTCCCACAGTGCACCTGCGCACTCAAACGGTATTTCATACCTGAATATAAACAAAGCCACATTTCTCGAAAACATCCTATATCAATGATCCTAACAGTAATTCTGAAACTATACGCAGGGAATTTGTTGATACACAGGTGCTGATCTGATCTGGTGCTGATGATCTGACACCAGCGCTCTGTTTTCATGCTCCGATGTCAAAGAATGAGTGGGAATGATTGGGATCATTGCTGCTTTCCTCAGGGGAAGCTGCCACTTAAAGAGCAACTTAAAATTCTGCTTTAACTTGAAGACATCCCAAAATTCCTTTCAGAAAATGTCAATGATTTTATTGTTGAAAGTTTATTTTAATTGTGTTGTGACATTTTTTTAAATTCCCGAGACTAAGAAACTGCCTTTAATTGGGATTGGTCACATCCGGCTGATACCAGATCCCTTTCGTGAAGTCAGTGTTAACGTTGATAGCGCTCCAGTGTGTCGGATCGTTGCTTTGCTAACTTCACACGTTATTTTATTCTGTCGTTTTCTGCCTCATGACAGCGGGTAGCAAGATACGCATGCTATGTAGATCTTTCGAATGGGTGTGAAACCTTGTTCTCCACCCTGAGATCAGCACATTCTTGATGAAGCGAATAATCCTCTGGTTACTGTGCGGACAGGCTTGCTGCTGACATTCAGCAGAAAATGAGCTGAATGTTCACTCGAAGGCTCTCATTTATCAATACGCCGCTCAGTGCTAAAATGTCAAAATGCTGTACCCACATTTATTTAACACATGAAAAATGCAGACCAGTCTCTCAATTAACAGCTCAAGGTTAATTTAAAGTATATTTATCACAGTTTTGATTGCCTTTCTTAGTACTACTTTTTCGCACAAATTTGTGTGGCTTGATAAAAAATAATGTGATACTATATTGGGCATTGCTTCCATTCTGACACTGTGATCCAGCAGCTCAGGCGCTGGCAGTGGCGCTAACTGCACAGGCTGCTAATATGTGCTAGCTCTGACGTCACCGTATATGAGATGGACATGATTCTGGGGGCTCAAATGTAAATCTAAACTTGGTGACTTTCTCAGGTTCTTTGGAGCTTTAAATGTTACTGTGGAGCCTTTCCAGTGAAAAAATCATCAAATTCAAGCAACGTTTCAAGCCCAATTCTTTGTGGAATTCCCTTGTTTCCTGACAGCCACCAGAGTACAAAATCCCCCCGTTCTATCGAGGCTCTCGTGGAGGCTGCCCTCTTGGGAAAGACACAGAGGAAATGGCTGCAGTCGACGAAATGTCTCAGGGATGAGAGAAATGACAGGAAAAACAGAAAGACGCTGAACAAAAACGCATAAAATTCATTCAGTTTTTTCTTCTTCTTGAGCAAAAACCAAAGGAGACGTGACAATGGTGTTGGCACGTGTTGGAAATTAGCTCCCAAGAGGCAAACGCTGAGTTCTTTCCATCCAAAGCAAACAGTACAGAGCACACAGCGTGCACACGTCTGGCTCTGAACAGATGACCCAGTCACATCTTTAGGTCAAGTTATGCAACACATCTCAGCTGCTTAGTGTGGCTGCAGGGGCAGAGGGAGCATTACTACTGTCTGAGGAAGACAAGCTCTAAGGTCACATGTCGTGCACATGATCTTCGACAACGACAGACATACTGCTATAACATCGTACTGCTGGTGCACAGTCTGCACCGCTGTTGTTTTTATAATTGTCTTTGCTAGGAGGAAAGTAATCTCCAAGCCATTACCTGGAAGGGTCCACTGGGGCTGATGTCAAAGAATGCTTTCTTCCAGTCCGGGCTCTGATGACCAGACTTCGTCCACACCACCGAGTCCACAGAGGCAATGCTTCTCACTCTCAGAAGCACATTGAGAGTGCCTGTGAAAAGTTCGCACACACACACACACATACACACACACACACACACAGAAGGCACAGATCATTAGAAACTGTCAATAAGCGAAGACTGAACACTAATTTATGTTAAAGGCAAAACATTTTAGCCATAACGACCCACACATAATGACGTATTTCCACCAATATAGACATACGTTTTAGTCTTGACAGTCAGAAAGTCTGAAAGGAGCGCATACTTTGCCGAATAAATACACTGGGCACGTTGGGGTGCAAATAGAATTGGAAGGAACAAATCAGTCTCGTCAATCTTAAATGTAATTGGTCTAAAAAAAAAAAGTGTGTCTTTACATAACACAATAAGATAAGTGACCAACGAATGATCCCAACAAACTTAGAAAAAATTCAATAGATTGTTTACAGCCACTAGATCGACAGAAGGTATTGACTGTAAACGCTGCCTTCATCCCAGGGAAACTGTCCACGTTTTACAGCCCAGCAACAATTTACTGTTCTGTTCTGACTGATCGTCACTGGCATAAATTCAGTCATCCAGCATCACCAGATATCTGGCTGCTGTCAACACTAAACACCGTGTAAAAAAAGGAGGATTTTTCTTGCAAAATCTAAACTCTAAACAGAATGTTTGAGCGCCAGATACTTCACATTGTCTTTTTTCCATGGGTGAAAACACAGCTGTGCTTTGGCCACACCTGATGTATATAGGAAGTGGAAACAAATGCATTGCATTTTTAAACAGCAGGAAAAGCTCTCAGGTCAGATATTGTATGTGAATGGCATTTAGGTGGAAATAAATGTGTGAAGGCCCGTAGATGAGTGGTGATATGTCTTGAACTCTACATTGACAGTCTCGTGAATAATTTTACTTTTACTGACATAAATGGAGCAAAGGGACAGCAGCAATGACGGAAAGGAAGTTTGCAAGATCTGAAAGAAAGAATTTTTGATAAATTGACCTTTGTTGATTTGTTTTTCTTTTAATCTGCAGTATAGACCCCAGTGCCGTGTGATGTTTGGTTTAAATCCTAATGAACATCTGTAACTACTGTTTAAACATGACATAAAAATCAATTGTCCTGAATCCTGAAAAACAAGCTACAGAGAATGACACCATTCAAGCCATAAGGAAATGGTGCAAGTAGTCTATCTCTCTCCTACTCGGGTCGCTAAGGTGTGAGCGAATCATTCATCTTCTTAACGATTCCCAGCCAGCTCCTAATTGGAACATTAACCAACCACCATTCTCTTAAACAAATATGCAGGCAGGGGGCAAGGTGTGGGTGTGTTATATACTATATATACTACACACACACACACACACACACACATATAAGTAGTATATGTGTCTGGGTGTGTGTGTGAGTTTGCATGAACATAGATGCATGCTTCTGTATGTGCACACTACAAAAGAAACAGTGACACTATGAAACAAGACTGTAGCAAAATGCATCAATTCAGCGGCGTGCTGGAATCTAAATCTGCCAGATTTGTCAAAACCGATGGATTTCAGGCTACTTTTTGTTTTGCAACAGTTCGACATTTTGGTAAATATGTGTATCCACTTCTTTGCCGAGGAGTAGATGACAAGATCCTAATCATATCTGTCGCACCCAACAGAGCCTCCAAGTCTCTCTCCCTGCCCAAGAAATAGTCCTGCATACGTCTCTTCGTAAAAACCACAACTTGGCTGCTAGTTTGGATCACACTCCATTCAGGTACCTACAGCGGAACGCTTGTGATAAAAATAAACTGATACTGCAGCTGGAAGAGCCATGTTCACATGCAAGCGTTCATCACAATACATTTGAGAGGACTTGGGCGGCACTCTTATATGGTTATATAATGGACAGAATCATTGGCTTGGATAGCTCACTTCACCCTGCCTCCACATATCTGAGCCTCATCGTCTCCCTCCCAAATCACCAGCCATTCTCTCTCTCTCATCCTATATGTGCTGCGCCTTCACATCACCACCTACTCACACACACACACACACACACACACATGCACGCACCCCTGACAGAGGAAGAGGACTCTGATAAGCAGTCTGGGCCGAGGTAAAGCAGGGTGTGTTGGTAGGGGTGTCAGAGGGGCAGAGGAGAGGTCCGTAGAATCATGACTGAAGATGGCAGCGGAGACGCACAGCCACACACAAAGAACAACACACACTGCTATGCCTGTATCCAGTTATACTGTCTTTCTTTTGATAATTAAAGGTAAACTCGTTCCGGAGCCCTCCTCCCTCTGTCCCTCGCCTGCACCTAAATAGAGTTCACATCCTGTTTGTCTCCGCTTGTAGTGAGATTTATGGTCCGTGGTCTGGCTTTTGCCATCAAACAACAAGCCAAAGCATGTTATTCTGAGCAAGTTCTGAGTAAATAACCAATTCAGGAGCATGAGAGAAGGGACAAATCCAGGCTTAGCTAAATCCGCCTCGAATCAAACCTTGCAAGACATCGAGCTGATCATAATGTTTTCCTGAAAATGAGAATGTAAAAAGAGAAAGACACTTACAAGTAAGTAGCGTTTCCAAAAAGTCACAGAAAAAGAAAGGCTAACATGTCACATAGGCACTCCTCTTCCTGTAAACATTCATACAGCAAACTAATTAAAAGTCTTACTTAACAGAAGTGCAATCCAAAACAACATACAAAGGCACAATACTTAAATAACCTCAAACTCTAATTTGTTTTCCATCACTCTGAAGTGAAAGTAATCCAGTGATTGCGAGTAAGCTTGCCAGTGGCACTCTGCAAACCTGAGCCAGTCTAAAATACTAACCAATGCCAAACAAAACTAATTAAATGTTGTTTATTGTTGCTGCCAGCGAGCCCAAAGAGAAACACATTAAGGTGAACGAAGAAACGCATCACATGGGCAGGTCTTTATTTGCAGCGCCTGCCTAATTCACACCTAAAATCCAAACTAGTCCAAGAGCTTTCTTTCTTCATTTGCAAAAAACACCGAAAGATACTTTGACCTGTTTTATATTCACGTAGCCTCATGATTACAAAAATTGCTAACGTGTATATGTGGGTCGGAAGAGAGCGACATTTCAACAGCGTTTCTAAAAATTGCTTTGTGTCAAAGTGCCCAAAGGCTTTCAACATACACAGCCTTTTCAACATTGTGCAGTACTTTAACAGAGTGAAGCACATTAAAACGTCCCAGTACCTCAAGCACTACCTTTTGCATCCTCTCACTACCTCTGACCATTAACGAGTTGCTGGCCTCTCCTGCAGCTTTCTGTTCTATCCTTTTTCACCTCCCCTCTCTGCCTCCTCATACAGTACTTGTTTGCTCGCGCTTCGTTCCTTGTCGCACTTAATTTTTCTCAGTCTGCCTCTTTTTTCCCTCCCATCCTCCTCTCGTTCTCATTCTCTTCATTAACCCTCCTTTTTATCTTTCCGAGGTTGGCTGATCCCCGTCTTCCTCCCTCACTCTTCTCGTCTGGTCTCGCCTCTCACTGACCCCTTCTGTCTTATCCTCATCTTGTCTCTTTTCGCCATTAAGAGTCACACTGTGTCTCCCTAGCAGGAGTGTGAGATCTGCCAAGGTAAGGCAATTAAAGTGACAACAGATTGGAACAGACTGGGGGAACAACAGTGTAAATTGAGGGAGGGCTTGTTGTGGAGCTGGGCGTAACTGCTACTTGCGAGCAAGTGCTGTGAGACCGATGTAGCATTGTGTTGTCTCATTGCTCAACACCTTTGAATAAAATGCACAATTCAAATGTTCGAGTAAGTGCTGTAGTATGCACTACAGATAGTGCTGATGGTATATCAAAGGTTAGAAAACCATACATTTAAGCAAATAATTTAAAAAGCCAGTAGATTGTAAGGGGAGTTGCAATAGTCTCTAAATTGTGAGGCTACAATAACTGATTTTTCACCACTAGGGGGAACTCAAAAACTCACATCAAACTATGAGTATAATGTTGTTTCATCAAGCGCTAACATCTTAGCAAGCATTCAGTGGGAACACAGTTTCCCTCAGAGACATGTTTCTGGCTGTCTGGTGAATTTAAATCCAATATTCACTCAGCTTTAGGTTTAGTTTGTTACTTTGGTATCCTGCTGTCTCTTCTTCGGCAGCCAGTGTCCTTTCAGCTTTGCCGAGAGTTAAGTCTTAAAATGCAATGGATTCAGCGTGTGCGGGGATAATCGAGCTTTTGCGAAAAAACGCTGTAAGCCGGCTCAGCAACGGTTAACATTTAGAAGGACATTGCGTCACCTCAAAGCCTCTCTGGGATCAGGTAGTCTAGGTAATCTATGAGACGCGATTACCTCACTGTTTTGTACTTGTACTGGCCGTAGACAGTTTATGCAGGCGATCACAGAGAGCAGGAGGAGGCTGAGCAGAGGTTGAACAGGCTGTTAAGAAGATAACTGTCTGTGCTTTTCTATGATCTATCATCATTTAAATGTTGATAGTGTCGTCATTAACCCGTGTGCATGTTTTGTCTGGCTCTTTACCACATGTTGGTTTTGTTGCTTGCCAACTGAAAAGATGGTGAAGAAAAAGAGATTTTGCCATTTACAGTATGCAGTAAAAGGTTTGGACACGCTGTCTCATTCAGTTTTTTTTTTAATATTAATACTGGAGACATCAAAACTATGAAATAACGTGGAATTATGTGGTAAACGTTAAAATGCAAACAAAGCAGCATGTGTTTTACATTTAAGACTCTTTGAAGAAGCCACCTTTTGCTTTGAAGACAGCTTTGCACACTGTTGGCATCCTCACAATCAGCTTCATGTGGTCGTCACCTGGAATGGTTTTCAATTAACAGCTGTGCCTTGTCAGAAGTTAATTAGTGGAACATCTTCTGCCTTAATGCACTTGAGACATCAGTTGTGTTCACTCAACTAAGTGAAGAGAAATGCCAGTCCAGAAAATGTCAAGAACTTTAAATGTATCTTCAAGTGCACTCACATAAAACCATCAAGTATGTTGAAACTGGCTCTCATGAGGACCAAGACACCAGGAGCTACCTCTGCTGAAGTAGATAAGTTCTTGCAGTTACCAGCTTCAGAAATTGGCAATTAAAGGCACCTCAGATTAGAGCCCACATCACTGCTTCAGAGTTCAAGTAGCAGACACATCTCAGCATCAACTATTGGGAGGAGACTGTGTGAATCAGACCTTTATGTTCAAATTGCTGCAACGAAACCACTACTGAAGGAGACCAACGTGAAAAAGAGGATTGCTTGGATCGAAAAACACAAGGAATGGACATCAGACCAATGGCTGTGTCTTTGTAAGATGCAGGGAAGGTGAGAAGGCGGTACCTGCATGTGTGGCTCCTACCATGAGGCAAACGCCCCAATATTGCGACATGCAAGCCACTAGGTAGGTAAAATAGGTAAAGGTAAAATAAGCAGGCAACCATATGGAAGAATATTTACATTTTACTGCAAGGATAAGTGCTCAGCAGGCTGCTGTTGGACGCAGGTGCACACCGCAAGCCGCTAAGCTCCATGAGCCCACGATGAGAGGCTGCTCCAGCTGATCCAAGCTCACACTGAACCACAGCAGAGCAGGTCCACTTTGAAGGCTTTAATAGTCTTGTGCACGCAGGACCAATTTGTAGCCTATTCCCTGTGACTAAAGGCAGCCAAAGTGTTTGCTTTTCTAAACAAAGTTTGTTGTTAAATGTGTTACCTCAATCTTAATCTTTCTTCAACATTTTCCTGATGAGAGGTTTTATTTTTAAGTGAAATGACTGTTTCTTAATTGGACATATTGTACACCTGCAGGAAACCAGTCACTCAACGCACATGCTTTGAGAGTTCACGTGTACTTGTTCATGTGAAGTCTCCGGTCTATCTAGCACTACAGACACACCACAGACACGCACGCACACACACACACACACACACACACACACACACACACACATGCAAGTTGTCTTCAAAGAAAACAGACAATCATTGTTACATGGAAGAGTGGTGAGAGCAATTTGGAGGTAGCTGTGCGAAATACGGAGCAGATATCCAAAACAATTAGCGTAGAGTTTCTAAAGCCACAAGAGAGAGCTTGTGGTTCTGTGCACTTAATGTTTGAGGATGCATTTTAAAATGTGTGCAAATTTTCAGCGATACTTTCAATTAATAGTGTCACTCCCCGCCTGCAGGTGAGAGGGTTATATTCAACTTTTCATTGTGCTGGATTCATTACTCAATATGAAAGTTTTCACCAGATGATGGAACTAGATGTTGTACTAATCCGTGATGCAGTTGTTGTATCACAGCATCAGTGAAATTTGCTGGTGGCACTAGAGCAAATGTCAGAGGATCACCCAAGTCATTAGAATGGATCCTCTAGGGACCACAAACAGCTGTTGTAGATTTCATGGAGATCCGTCTGACAGCGGTCAAGAGATTTCACTCTGAACCACACTTGTCAAGAGGAAAAGTTGCTGGAGGAAAAGTCAGGGGAAACCACCTCTGGGGACCATGAATGTTTGTATAGTCAAGAGATTTCATTGCAATCTGCCAGTTCAGATATTTCAGTGGTGAACAGACAAGCAGGCCAGTGCCATCCTTAGTGCCACACCACTAGCATGGCTAAAAACTTGAAGCCAACGAGTGAGTGTTTCTATGTCATACATCAAAATTTCCAGTATTTCTTACAAAAATGCCTTTTCTCTCATTCATTCAGTTAAATGTACAAATTTATTAAATTTATGTGTGCATACACACACATGCTCACACAAACACAAACTCTGTGCCCTTCAATACACCAGAACATCCTTAGGAGACAGGGCAGGTCAGAAAGTGACAAATGTTACAGTGAAGTGTGTACGCCAGGCCTATGAACACATAAATCAACGTGTGTGTGTGCGTGCATGCGTGTGTGTGTGCATGTGGTGTGTGTGTGTGTGAATACATGTGGCTGTGCCTTCATGTATTTGCAAGTTTCACTGTATGTTTTTTGTATGAATCCATGCTTGTGTATACAGTATGCATGTGGGTGTGTGTGAAAGTGTGTGTGCAGGTGTGTAGGCTACAAGATGTATGCATTCTTGCTGTGTGACAGAGCATAATATGATGAACAGCTCCCCCAAATGACTGATTGTGTCTTGCCACTGCCATAAATCACACACCTACTGCCCCCTTCAACCACCTCCAAGCACACACAACCACACACTCACTGGGGTTGAAGCAAGAACATAGAAACAGAACTTTGGTAGCACCCCACCCCCCTCTGCTACCTCTCTCTCTCTCACACACACACACACACACCCATTCCATTGTGTCTGACAGGCTCTACAAGCGAGGGTCAAGCACTGAGTTCAGCTTTTGACAGAAGCCCAGCGAAATGAGAACTCCGATAGCATCGAGCGTCATGTGTTTCTATGGATGCTCTCACATGATAGAAGACAATGTGTGTATGTGTATGAGCATCATCCTCCGCTGTGGTACTCACCAATATGTTTGCCCTTCATGTGGTAGTAGAAGGAGACACAGTATGGGACTCTGCCGGAGCCCTTAGGGCCCCTGACTGAGGTCACATTAAAAAGTGGAGAAAGCAGACGAGCCTTGTCCCCCTGAACACGCGGCCGTGATGCTTCGATGTACATGTAGTACCCTGAAAGCAAAAAGACAACACTCTTGTCCATAGTCTGCAATGCAACACAAATAAGACTTACTTTTTTCAGTTTTTTTCCATTTTCTAACCAAAGTTCTGCCACTGCACTGCTAAGACTATGATACCCAGCTTCCTCACCCTCCTTGGTTCCACTGCGGTCAGTCTCGGGGCCGGTATTGGCAGATCGCTTGGGATTCTGCGTCAGGTGATTCTGTCTCGTCCAGTCAAAGACATCACTCCGGTCTTGAGAGAAACCACAGATCCGCTCATCCTCAAAACCACACACGTGGTCTGCAATGTGTGTGTGTGTGCGGAGAAAAAACATTAGTGAAATACACTACATTACATTACAAATACAACCTTGTGTTTTTTTTCACCCACTTTTAACAGAAAATGAATGGCAACAAAGCTGTATAATAACCTCTGCCATATTCATTTCACATGTGGAGATCAGACAGCCAGGCAAGTACTATGATGTGAATTTCACATATTATGTATCTTCTGATGTGTGACTCCCACATGCAGAAAATGTTAGAGGTAACTCAGATTAGGTCAGGCTATCTCAACGGTAAAAAGGAGAAAAAAAAACACCTAAGACCCCTTTATCAAAACGATTTCTAATAAAACAGGGTACATAACCTGGAGATATATCAGAGGAAGAACAGTTCATCTGCTGAACCCTGGTTTACATTGAATCTTATTTCTTAGGCTTTATCAAACGGGTGTTACAGATATGACATAGTAGTCCAAAATGAAAATACTAATGTATACAGTATATCAATGCAAGAATCAATGAACCAATGATGTGGCAGCAGGCTATCATATCATATGATATGAATCAAGAGCTTCTTGATATTTCAAGCAGTAAGAAAAACAGTGCTACTACTACTACTACTAGTAAAAGAAATTCAGAGTCTTTTATGGACAAGCTACAACTTCTCCAAACGGGGAAAGTGTGGTAGGTGTATGGAATATATAGCTGTCTCTTATTAAGAAGCATTTGTGAGAAACCCATCAAGAGTGATCATATAAAGTCTGAGAATGTCAGTGCGTGGATTCATGTGCAGAACATTTTTCCTGAATGAACCTCTTGAATTTAGATGTGAAGGTCTACCTCTTTCAACTGGCTGTCGATACTTTTAGAATATTTGAATTTGCATCATTCTTGCAACAGGACCTGAGGGAAGCTTTGACCAGATGCACAGGCATAGCAAATAATGTTCTGACCTCGCTGGGATTCTCCCCTTCACATGTTTTGGAGTCAAATTTTGGCTCTCTGACATGGCCATATACATCAAGAAGGAGAAAAAAAAAGATTTTAAAGAAAGACATTTGCAAGGGTATTATCTGTAGCCTTGATGCTGATGTCTCTTATTAAGTCAGATAGACAGGCTTCTCTTTAAAGTGCTGTCACCTTCATTAGCCCATCTGGAGAGCTCCGCCATTATCAGAGACTCACCAAACAAATGAAATCAAAGTGAGCACAACAACAGCCATCGAAAACCATCCGAGCTGAGAGATTCAGTGAAGGCTTCCCGGACACTCACACAGTCCGCTGCAGATGCATATGGCTCGCGCTCCCCATGAGAGTGGCTTGTGTGTGCTTCTTTGTTTCAGCAAGCTAATCTATTACTATTCACACCCTGCTCCACTACATGCGCTCCTTTCAATTTGCACTGTTGTTCTCGCAGTCTGTTCCAATCTGCTGTTGTTTTAATTGCCTCACCCTGGCGGAGCCAACTGCCACTCCTGCCAGAAGAACGCTGCGTATCTCTTAATGAAGAAAATAGACAAGATGCAATTGACTGAGAAAGAGAGAGGGATGGCAAGAGAGAGGATGAGAGGCAGGGAGAGAGCGGGAGTCAGTGCAAGAGAGCGAGACAGAGAGAGAGAGGGGCTAACAAAGAGAAGAAGGAGGTACACATTTAAGGTGATGTATTACATTGCGTTAAATGATTTCATCTTTTCAATTTCAAATATTAACCCATATACAAAATAACCAATCAACCTGCATTAACCAGTCTCATATCCTCCAATCATCATTCTTTGATGACAAATGTCGTGCACCTGCTTCCAGCCATCAGCTACTGTTACCCCGCTCTCCTCCCTAGCAACAGGATTTAATAAAGGCCAAGGCTGGGCCATGGCAAACTTTGCCTTGACAAACTTGTGCTGACATCGCTTGCAGCATACAAGCTAAATTAGCTTGCACTGAAATTCAATGTGCCTTCCTAACTTCGCCACCCTGTCATCAATCAGGTCACAACAACAAGCTCGACAGTGTGGAAGCACAGAGGATGGCAGTTTAGAGGGAAGTCTCACCTGAAGGTCTTGGGTAGGTGTAGGCTGTAAGAAAACAATATTGATTAATACTATGAATGTCTCAAATATATGATACATAATGTCTTTAGGAAAAGATGAATGGGTTTAAATAAGACTGACGTTCTGAGTACTGTATGATGCGGCTGATGTAGTCTCCAGTGCTGTAGGTGGTGATGGGGGCCAGTCGGACCTCGTAGGACAGAGGGATTCTCAGGTCTGATATGGTGTGGGACATCAGCACACCCTTCTCTGGCTCTTTACCCTTGAGGTCTATCTGCTTCGACAGCAGGTTCTGCTTGTTCTAGATTTTAACACACACACATGCACACACACACACACACACACACGCACAGGGCAGATGCAGACATCTTAAGATGTGAACTCAAAAATATCTACAAGTTTACAAAAGAAAATGATCGTCAGAAACTGAGAGGAAGAAACAGTTAGAGGCACACATGCCTTCATACCTTCCATCTTTTCTCCTTCACCTCTCTGTTTCCATCACACCATCCTCGCCCTCACCTCTACCACTTTACGCAGATATGCCCCGAAATCAAGGCTTTAACCAATCAGAAGTCAACCAAGTGATGGGGAACTCACATAAAGCACACAAAGCACAGCTCATCTCCCATCGGGAGGATTTTCACTGCAATATTAACTTCTCCTACAGTATAACACTGGTAATAGACTCTGCAACTTTGTGTGAACAGGCAAACAAAGTCAAACTCCATTCGCAAATACTTTCCCTGGCAAAAATATTGGCTGCTCAAAACGCTTAAAAGGTGGCCTCAATCACTGATCCGTGGTGCACAAGTGTTGTAGAAGCAAACAATAATTTATCTACATACACCATATTGATAATCATATCATCATTATATTACTTTTCCATATCTTTGCATATTTCCATACATTTCCATTTATTGTCAATGGAATTTGGTACAGGCACACAGCTGCCACTGGGCATATAGCCAATCAACATACCTCAGGACTTGGATTGTACCTATTTTGGGCTGCATAAGTTTTCAGTCTCACCTTTTAACTAAAACAAGATAAAGCTGGTGTCAGGAGAATAATTTGCCTCAACCTTTTCTCACTAAACGCTTTAGTGTCAGTACAAATGTGGTCTCCCGCATCAAGGTCTGCCCTCAGAAACACACAATGTTGCTCCAGCGCTACTGTGCTGAGCAAGATGTGTGATTTCTAACACAGGGTATTATTGCCCACCGTCGCCACAGCATGGATTCAACAATAGTACAGCAGATAATAGTAGAAGTTGAAGAGACATCTTTCACTTGTATAACCATCAAAATTAAATCCCAAACAACATTAAATAAATTGAATTCACTGTGCATGAAAGTCAAAATCAAAATGGATCAGATGACATGTTATCCAGTCCAATTGGCTCCTCATTTTTTAAAAGTTAAGTCAGCTGTGTTTTTTTTTTTTTTTTTAATTTTGTTAGCACCACAGCTTTTGCTGTTATTCCACCCACGGAGAGAAGGATCCATTAGCTGTGTATCTGCCTCTGATCCCAGCTACTTAAAGACCTGACAGTGAGCTCAATCTAATGCATTAGGTCAGCCACTCCACCATAACACCTTAGTACACCCACAGCATGCCATTATCAGGTAATGCATGCAACAAAAGTGTGTGTGTGTGTTTGCGTGTATGCATGTGCACGATGCTTGTGTGTGTATGGTCTACAACCCTCACATCATGAGATCATGAGCAATCAGAGCTTAACAAGTCTGTGCACATTATGTGCATCATGAATTTAGAACAATTCAGAGGATCAACATGTATGATTTCATTTGTTGATTCATTCATTGAAATGAAAACCCCTTTTAATTTCACTCATCATGTGTGTCTCAAATGTGCATGCTTGCTGTTCTGCTTCTACTTATCCAATTCAAAGATTAGCACTTTGGCAACTCATAGAGGCACCAATGCATCCCATAACTTACCCTATTACTGCGACAGTACGGTGTGCTCTTACATTGCCACAGTGACATCAGCTTTTCCCCCTGTCCTCTGACAAGTTGACTTGTGCTGTTCCCATTGGACGTCTACTTGCCACCACAGGTTCAAACTCAGCTAGACTGAGCTGATCATTTCTATTGACAAGACCATGGTGACTTCCACTCAGGCTGCAAAGAATCTGGTATGACTCCAATTATTGTGTGAGTCCCACATGGCAGCCACAGCCCGATCCCTGCGAGTTTGTGCTCGGCAACATACTTGGACTAAAATGCTTCCTTCCTCACCAGGCCCTATGCCACTGATGGCTGTTGAATCTTCTTTTCACAGTGCTAGCCTGGCTGCTTCCATTTCACTTGCTCCAACTTTTTACCCTTTCTTGCCAGTTATAGAACTTTCTTGCACAGGCGAAATTATCTTTCCTCTAAACATAAACCACATTTCCTCCCAAAAAATAATATGCCCTCCTCTCAAATTCACATTGACTGCCACAGAAATCCTCCCATCTGCTCTTTATTATTTCCTTTGCCCAGCAAACCCTTATGATGCTGCTGTGAGCACAAAACTATTGGAGTTATTAAACGCCTGCTTTTTGCACCCCGGGATCCTTTTTGCTTGCACTGTAGTTCGAGTCATCAAGAAATGTTTGGTTTATCTACTATTGCACCAACTGAACTTCATCACTGTAAATGGAAGGAATTCAGAAAGAAGGGACATAACAAAGGACTGAGTGGCAGGATGTTGTTCAACAGGATACTGCCTCTTTTAATGAAAAGGCAGCAAAGTGACCTTTAGGTTCAAGAGACCATCACATCAAGTAAAGGTCAAGTAAAGAGGTTTTGATCTCTCAAACAGCGATGGGTCTTGCTGAAGTTTTCATGAGGAACCTGTTTGTTCCGGTACTGAGATCCTTTACTTAAATGCACAGTATGTAATTTCTGTGCTTGCGGCCTCTAGATCAAAACAATGAAAACAAAAGATGTATGTTGATGACATGAGGTAGCCTGGGATCATGGGAGTTGTTGTCTTTATTGTTAAACAACCACAATTTAATTTCAGTTTTCTGTCACAGTTTGGTGACGTTTAGGCAATAATACTACTTGCTTAGGTTTAGGAGACGATCATGGTTTGGGTTAAAATAGACCGTGTCAAAACCTTAACCACGTGTTAGAAAGGCTAACTGCCATGTGCATATTTTTTCTCGCTTTCACATCAAAACAGTGTGACTTGCCAGTTGCAATGATGGTCTTGGAACAACAGGATTATGATGTTGATGTTCATGTATGAACAACACCAACACAGCGACATCAGATTGTGCACTTGACGTGTTAAATGTGTTAAATTGCCCTCCGGTACAGCAGGTGGCAGCATGAAGAACATTAGATGATTAACTGTAACATCCAGTAATGAGGAGTCATTCATTCAAACAGCAATAAAAGAAGAAGAGGAAGAAGGTTGAATGTGAGAGGGATGGAATACCTTCCAAAAAGGATCAAAGTTTATGGAAGTATGTCACCAAACAGGAGGAGGCCACTCACACATAATGAAGAGCAACATCGGTCAAACTCATGCTTTTTGTAAAATATGCCAAACGCATTTTATTGTAACACACTGAGGGAAAGTGACAAAACAGAAACACTTCACCAATGACTGTATTCAAACTATCTCTCTCATCCACTTCCATAATCACCCTCTCCCACCAATTGTCTCAGTAGCATCTCTCCAAATCACAACTGGTATGTAGTGTGGAAGTGATCCTTCAAGTGGCACATATTTAAACTAAGTGCTGAATTTTTGCCCTTGTGTTTTCATCTATATTCATTTCATCTATATGTTCACAGAATTTTACCTTCAACCAGGTTTCTGATTCTGACCAACTGTGGTGATCTTCATTCAATGTGTGTATCCTTGTCTATATCAAAAGGCTATGTGGACAGAGGTAAGGGTGGTGGGACAGCTCAGGGCGGGTGCCGGTAACATTTCCTTAATTTAAAAATCCCAATGTCGACAGGCCAGGTAATCTTGATTAAAATTAGGGATTTCTCTCGGTTTGAACAATGTTGGAAACATTTGGGATAACATAAATTCACAACTCAACAAAATATTTAACATGTCTACTTTTTTTTAGACATTTTAATGCAGACATGCTACAAATTACACATTTAAGTAGACGCGGCAATGTAAAAGTATTCCATTATAAGCATTCAAAATCCTACTTAAGCAACAGTACAGAGGTGTTATTAGTAAAATGTACTTAAAGTGTCAAAAGTTCTGATGCACAAATCTGTTTTTAGTTTTGTACCTGTCTCAGATTTGAGCTCTTTTTTGAAATCTGTGAAAATTTTACCTCTGAGAAACTTAAACAGGGGAAATTTCACTTTGGAGGAACTGCTAAAAACCCACAGACATCTAAAACACTGTACTGTAGGCTTCCAGCTGAACTGCACTGTAAGAGATTTGCTCACTTGGCACCAAACCAACCACCGACTGCATAAACTCGTATATTATCATACAGTGTATAATATTTTACATGGTTAGCAGTTACACAGTAAAATGCATTGTGCCCTTTTAACACTTTTAAACTTACGCTCACATTCATCCATGTAAACATTTACACACTGCTCATACAGCATATGCATAATTATGTGAAATACAGCAGCAAAGAGAAATGAAAAAGAAAAACTGCTCATGTAATATGCATAAAGTGTGTGTTAGCAAGAAAAGATGAGTTAATAATGCTGAGGAGTAAGAGCTTTAGAAGTAAGTTGAATGTGCTTTTGTGCGTAGGCAGCCTCCACATACACTCACAAACACATGCACAAACTTGTTTTGGTCCTTTTTGCAGTATGTGGGAGAAAAAATGAACTAGACTAGAAGTATGCATGCACACACACTCACACACACACACACCGACACTGTGCCGACCCAGAAACACACACTGGATCAATGAGGTGCTGAGGTGTGACTCGGAAAAATTCAGCTGCTCCCACTGCAGGTAAAAAAAAAATCTCTTTCTCCCTGCCTCGATCGCTGTCTGCCTCCCTCACTAGGTCAGTGGACATTGTGTGTGTGTGTGTGTGTGTGTGTGTGAGACTAAGTGACAGGAAAGGGACAGGAAGAAGAAAGATATACAGCGTGTCGAGAAAGGACCAACAGACGGAGACAGTCAAAGTGACTGGAGTGAGTGACTGACATATTTAAATAGGCAGAGAGGTGGCTGCTTGATAGACTGATACAAAGTCCGTACACCTCTCTTCACGTGTGTGCGTGTGACAGTGCGTTCGTGTGTGCACGTGTGTGTGTGTCTGTGCCACACGCTTTCAGGGATTTCAGCCAGACAGTGTTTTCAGCTATGTCTCCATCAGACTGTCAACAAAGAGACAACGAGACAAAGAATGTGTGAAAGAGGGTGAGAGCGAAGGAGCATCCATGAGAAAGAAACACAGACGCAAAGTGACGCGCAATATGTGTATGTGTGTGTGTGTGTGTGATTGACAGCGTGAGAGGAGGCGGCCTCTTCAAACACTATGGAGTGTGGGGTTAATCTTTCTATTATCCTCAATTAATGGACCTCTTTCATGACTGATCCAGTGATATTGGGTGTGTGTCTATAAGGAAGTCATCATGTGTGCATGTGTGAAATGTGTCTGTATCTGTGTTTGCACAGGCCTATGTGCTCTCTTTTTGCTGTTGGGTGTGAATATACGAGTATTCCTGCATAAATTATTCACATATTTGATTCAATGTACAACTCTAATTCATCCTGAATATTTTTAATTTCTCATATATATGATAATGGGGATGTGTGTTTGTGTGGAGAGTGTGCAGAAAGATCTGGAGCGTAGTTATGATCTGGAGCCAGGTCAGCTGCACAACTTCGATGATACAGAAGCTCCATCGCTGCAGGCAAAAGAGTGGTCGATACAGAGATGACGTGGAAAGATTTAGAGATGGGAGGAGAGAGGTGTGATGAGGCAGAAAAAAGCAATAAGGAAGGTACAATAAGGATGAAGAATACTAACTGAAGAAGCAGTGAAAAATTCGGGATTAAAAGAAACACCAACACATACGTATATTCTGGCACAGTGGTGCTCTCTGCAGTAAACGTGTGTGTACAGAATGATCACATTTTGCCAGACACAGGTTTTTTCATTATTTTACCTTTACCAGCATGCAGTGCAGGGTGCACCACACCCTGCACTGCATGCTGGTAGAAGACTTGGCCTTCTCTAAATTCTGCACACCGCCACACACACACAGACACACTGCCACACACACACACAGTTGGTGCGTTCATTACTAGCTAGCTTTCATTTGCACAGTTGGCACGCTGGCTGTTTGGGGCAAACCAACTGGGGCTGCACAAACAGTCCAGCTGTCTAATCTGGGTGAATGACACGAGGTGAAAACTGGCCTCTCTTTCTGCTGTGGTGGATGAAGTCTTCAGTTCCTTTACTTCAGTAAAAGTACGACCACCACACTAAAAATATGCTGTTACAAGTAACAGCAAGTAAAAGTGTGTAAGTTTAATCAGGAAAATATGCTTAAAGTATGAAAAATAGAAGTACTCAAAACAGAAAAATGCCTCTGTGACTGTTACACTATTCTAAATGACAGACTATTACTCATGTATTAATTAAAAAAGCAGGATTTCGCTGCTGTAGTTGCTTGAGGTGGAGCTCAACAATTTTGTTTAGGACTGCAACTCATGATTATTTTCATTGTGGAGCAGTTATTTCTTCCTTTAATCAATTGATTGTTGGGTTAGTACAAATGCCAAAAATAGTGCTAAATGCTGTCACAATTACCCTGAAGCCACAGTGACACCTTCACAATGCTTGTTCTGTTCTCAGAGACGGTCACCGAGTGCATTAACAGCTCAGTGAACATCAACTTCAAGTTTAATGACCACTTACTCACCTCTTTTTTTTTCTTTTTAATTATCACATGTCAAATGTATTTCCAGCTACTGCGCACTTCTGATCTTCAAGCCGCTGTCATTTTGTTTTTGAATGGATACGTTGAAGCTAACTTGCCCGAAGTTTTGACATTGTGAAGTTTTCTGTAGACGACAGCTTGTGTGGATTTCCTCTTCCCTGCGCACCATCTCTCTTGATATATGAGAACAAGTCTGCAGCTGGTTTTGGAGCAGAATTTTGACTGTCCTCAATCGAGTGAAAATGAATCCGGCATGATATTGACATGAAAGAGCACTGCGTTAATTGCAACTCTGATGGCAGACAACCTTGAAGCTTTGAAAAGTGTCTGAAATGAGCCACAAAAGGATTAGCAAATGTGTCTGTCTTGTTGCAAAAAGGAAAAATTATCACACATTAATTATCTCTCACGAATCAAAGGGCTAATTTAAGAAGCCCTCGAGGTGGAGTGGACAAAGCGGTGTAAGGGCAGCTTGAGGAAACAAGGGCATGTCAACTCGTTAATGCCTGCACAGGGAAATCCCCTGCAGAGTAAATGAACCTAAATTAAGATGTGCAAACAGGGATTTCACAGCCAGGCAGTCAGTCATGGAACAAATCATGCATGCCACAAACACAGGGCTGGACACAGCAATGAACTAGAGGCCATTCATATATACATACATAAAGGCACAAAGACTCATAAATATACACAAACCTGCATGAGAAACAGACAGCATCAAAGCGCAAAAGTGAAAGCAAAAGGACACAAACGTTAGCGTCGCATGCTCAGACCTACAGGGAAGAGCTCTGCTCCATATGAACTGATCTGAATCCTCTTTTATTCCCCTCTGTGTCTGCATGTCTCCCCCCGAGAGCCCAACATCATTTTGTGTTAAAAAGATAGACTGTCAAGGCGTTAAGAGGATGAGCTGGAGAAAGTGTTGCAGAAATAGATGGGTTGTGAAATTGAGATGGTATTACATTTGAATGTTCTCCTACTCTATTTAATAGTCGAGAGGACCAGTGAGATTTGCTGTTTTTCTTTAATTTGCATCTTATTTCTCTCTTTCGCACCCTTTCATTCACTTCTTTGCTCACTCGCACCATCTGCTTGCCCCCCCCCCCCCATCTCTTTTTTGTCGCTCTCTACTGCACACTAAAAAACATGCAGGTAAAAAGCCTCGAAATTAAATTAAACTTTAACAACATTTAAGACGTCCTAAACTGCCACTTAATGCAACTCATTATTTTAACACCGTCAGCATAACAACTCGCAGCGACTATTTATCAGCGCTCTTTCAGTCGCCACGGTTCACACAACATTAAATGCCATTAAGTCTGCACTTATAACACCCTACCTCAGAGCTGGAGAGGGGAAGTGAGAGAGAGAGGGAGAGAGGAGCACAAGTGGAAGCTAGGAGGACTGAGAGATGACAAAGAAACAGGAAGGAGTGGGGAAAAACAGGAGAGGTGCTGTGTGTGTGTCATGAGGATAAAGAAATAATGGGAGAAGGACAGAGGACAAAAGTAGAGAGAGCAAGAGAGAGGTAGTGCGAGAGTCTTCATAGAGCTGAAGCATGCAATCAAATGTGCATCTTAGGAAGGCCAGTGCTCATTATCTAGACTCTTACTTAATGAGGTAAGCTGCCAAGTCTTAAAGTAGGAGGGGAATTAGCTATTCATCCGCACAAAAGCAAGCTGGCAGACGCTGCACACCCTCTGTTTCAGTGTCTCACACACACACACACATACACACTCACGCATCCATACACGCACCAATCCCCAGCCAGTTGTGTATAATTCACTATTATCCTTCCTGTCTTTGACTCAAGGCCAGTAATCTATGAATAGATGTTTAAAAGAAAACAACAAGGTGCCTGAGGTTGCTCTCCTATTGTGGACAGAGGTTTTCAACTTCAGATCAGGGGCCCCGTGAGAGGTTCTCTAGAATGTTAGGAGGTTTGGTTGAGCTAAGAAATAAAGCAGATGAGTTTCTGGAGGACAGAAATCTCAAAATATAAAAATCAATTGGTCATTACTGACGTTGTATTTATTTGTAATGGAATAGCTAAATGTGCACTTGTGTCAAATAAAATGTACAGATAACATCTCCCTGAGCATATCTAGTTAGTTTCCTGGTTTAAAATCCACTAAAGCATAACGTAAGTGTTGAGGTTTAAGAGGTTATTCCAGTACGTGTGAAATTGATGTTTGTGACTGCAAGGATAATTTAACACCCCTCACAAGGCTGTGAAAATGAAGTCACTCCAATGCAAAGTCTATCATCTGCAGACAAGATAAAACATGAAAATACCATTAGAAGCAGCTGTCTCTGGACAGAGACGTTGGCAGTGGAGGCCTGGTCTAACAACATCAGATGTAAACACATTATTGTCTGGCTGGCACTCAAAGCTAAAATCTTGCTGTGACAGTGAAGAAAGTTGAAATGCTGGTCAGGCATTGTAACCTTAGTTCTGTGAGCACGGGCGCAGCCCTCTGATGGGCTATTTAGAGCTGCCCGCTCATCCTCACATCTCTGGACACCAGGATGTGGAAAATGAAGTCTTTGTTTGATAACACTGAGAGAGGTGAACTGACTATTGAAGGGGATGTGATGCTGTTAATGAAAAGGGTGGAACAAGAGATGAGATAATGTTAGAGGTGAAACGACTGAAGAATGGATGTCCTGAGGGCTGATTTTTACAAATCTGAGAATTTGCCTGTATTTATTTCTGATATTGACATGTTGACATTGACACTGACAGGTGACAATTGAACAAACAAAACTCAAACATCCAAGTGAAAATGAGATTTTAAGCATACAAAATAAAAGAAAATGCTGTGCAAAGATTCTGTCTTTGTTTTCTTTACTTACATCGCTGCATAATTAGAGTTTTGTTTGTGTTTGCTCTCTTTTTTATTCACTTTGTTTTATTGAAAGCATTTTGAGATGTGCTTGCTGCAAGAGAGCCCTGTTTACTGTGAACGGCAGAGAACAGTGTCTTCTTGGAAACAACAACTTCTCCATTCATGAGAACATGAAATCTGGGTAAGAATTACATAAGAATGATCTTGTTTTTGTTTTAAGAAACAAGGCTATTTTCCAGTAAAATTGGTAAAGAATCCCAAACTAAAAGCCTTGTAATGGAGAAGAGAAGAGAAGAGAAGAGAAGAGAAGAGAAGAGAAGAGAAGAGAAGAGAAGAGAAGAGGTGAGGTGAGGAGAGGAAGGAAGAGGAGGGGAGATGACGGGAGGGGAGAGGAGAGGAGAGGAGAGGTGAGGAGGGAAGAGTAGAGGAGAGGAGAGGAGAGGAGAGGAGAGGAGAGGAGAGGCAGTATTGTTGTAATTCAGTGCAGGTCTCTATTGATTAACTTCACATGCCTGACACTGCCCAAGCTCATGAAGACCCATGTTTATTTACCAAGCACACTTCACTACATGCAGACTTGTGCGTATGTGTGTTCCTGTCAATACAAGACATGAGCCTGTTCAGTCAGGGTGATACCAAACTTGCAAACAAAAGCGGGTGAGCACAGTTTGTCTTGGTTTCAGAAAGACTGGTCAATGTCAGTCTTTGAAGTATTTGATAAACAAAGTGAGTGAGTTCCAGTTTTTCGAGCCTTGTTCCTACCCTGTCCTCCAGATGCAAATACCAGAGCTAGTACACGGCATGTGTGTGTGCATGTTGTTTTGCTTTGAGCTGTGCATGTGTGTGTGTGTGTGTGTGCGTGTATTCTTTGTGCAGGAGTGCTTTACCTTTCGGATGTTAACCCAATAGCCTATGATACGGTCTGTGGCCTCAGGATCTTTCTGGGTCCACTGCAGGTTGTAGGAATAGTTGTTTCCTTTTAGGATTCGGACTGGGTTGGGTGTGTCAAAGTAGAACTCGGCATTGTAGGGTTGTGCTGTGGGAAGCGGGGGAGAGAGTGACAACGGAAAAATGACACTGCAGATAGTAGCTGCGCAATGTTTAATATGAATATAAGACGGATGAATGAACAGTGGATAGACAGTCGTAGCCTCTCTTCCACAAACAGCAACAAAGCCTTGCCTCATGTCCGTTCGCTCACCAGAGACATTAAATGTGCATGTTGACGTTCCGGCACTGTTGCTGACTCGGCACTCATAAGAGCCGTTGTTGGTGGGTTCCAGCTTGAACTTCAGCTCCGGCGTCTCCTTCAGGTCCGGCATGGGCATGCGGATGAAGTCGCCATTACGGAACCAGCGGATGTCCGTTAGGCGTGGCGGGTTTGACCGCAGGACCGTGCACCTCAGGGTCACCATCTGATAGTTCCTAGAGCGCACATCCTGGAAGACTGGGTCCAGTATGGGAGGATCTGCGGAGATGTAAGAACTGCGAGTTGTAGCCCATTTACAGCATTGTTAAATCTGCCACGACAATTACTATAAGGGTATGAGGTGCAGAAGCAAAATAAGCTGCAACAGTGTGTGTACATAGTGCCCATTAAATAATTCATTCATTCATTGCATTCTTCTTCTACTGCAGCCAATAAGCTAGTACTTCTGCACACTGATATCAGCCTTCTCTTCTCTTTAAATTAAATGTAGTTTAATAAATCTTCACATCAGACAATAATTAGTAGCATTCACGTTATTACTGAGTAGAGATTATGTCAAAAACAGATTATTTTTGTATGTTTTGCTAAACAGTGAATTAATATAGCACATGTTGTGTTTTATCCATGATGATGATGCCAGTGCAGAGACATGTGTGAGGCACCCAGGATCAGTTTTCTGTCGTCCTCCTTCAGTACTGGACAGATAGAATCATTTCTAAATCTCTGGATTTTTGGTTTCAGCACATTATCCACTTTTATACTTCTGAATGACTATACCTTTTTTCACATGCTCACGTACACCGACTGTACAACATATTAGGGACACTTACTTTGCGATTAAGCATAATGATGAGGTGAATCCATGTAAAACCCATTACGCCTAATCGCTTTCCAATTTTAAAATTCATTTCCATCATAAAGGAGGAGATGGCGATAACTGAAGCAGAAAAGTTTGAGAGGGAATTTTAAGCTCAGAGATGTGGACAATGCAGAATGTGCTGCAGCGGTGCACATACATCAACGTCATCCACGTCTCATTTTCTCTGCTGAGTCATCTTTTTGTTCTCTGCCGCGTAGATTTCATCACAGCATCAGAAAACATTAGTTTTGACAAATCATCCGACACAAAGCAACTGTTATTGCCACGGGGGATCAGGCACTACTGCGAGGCCCAATCCCATCCCCGCTGCTAACCTATCCTAACCAGCTGTAATTAACCTGTCAGTAGCGATGTGCGGCTCTGAGGTTAATGACTGACTAGCTGCTGTTGCCCTGGGGTCAGCCAAGACACAACACAGCCAAATGACTCTCCAACAAATCACCAGTCAGCTAGTTCGCCTCTGTCTAATCATGTAGATAATTGACAAGATGCTAATAATGGTATTGTTATACTAATGGTGATGAGATCTGGTGTTAAGGCCCCCAGAGGTGAGGCAGCATGACTAGAGTCCCTTATGAATCAAGTTTATCAGACACAGATGTGTAATTACAGTCTAAATGATGTTATGCTTGTAATTTAGGCAGACCGTGGATGAGCTACACTGAGCAGGAGAGACAAAGACAGACAGAAAGATAACATGAGAATCAGGGACTGAAACTGAGAGAGATGCACTTGTTGTGCTCTTCATTGCATTTAAATGACATAAAAGGTGCCTTAAAAATAAAGTCTGATTGATTGGAACTCATTTTCATTGTTGGGAGACCGCCGCAACATGGTTTACACATTTTTACATAGTTAATGCTATACTCCTTTTTTTTCTTTTTTTTTAGTATAGGCACAGACATACACAGCCAAACCAAATCCACAGTTTACCATTCTGTGCTTGCACTCCAGTCAGAGAAACATGAGTAAGCACCTGCATGCTAAGAAGACTGTAAGCCACCATAACATTTAACTTCTCGGCTATGTGTTGCCTGTTTCTTTTTATTCTGTCCTCCCAGCAGGCACATGCAACATACATACAGCTCCCCACTGTCTTATATAGAATCTAAATTGGCATTCGCTGCTGGGTGTGTTTTGACCTCTTGAAATGACTGTGTAACCCACACTTCCTGAGGGATGGCTGAGCTGTCAAAGGTCAGAGTGTAATCCTATGGACTGATTAGTGTACGGTCACATACCCTGCTCCTGCTTATAGACACACGTGTGCATACTGATGGCTATCTGACTTTGGAATCAGGTGGCAAGGGTAAAAAAAAACAAACTGTGGAGCGACGGCGAGCGATGAAGAGAGGAGGGAGGGAAAGAGGAGGAGGTGCGTTGTGAGCAGGTTTGTGATCAGTTTATAAATCATTCTATCCCCAGAAGCATTAGGTTATTACAATCCCTTACCTGCCCTTTCCTTACTTGGCCATTTCAACAATTATGTAAGTTTCTTAACAGTAGGTGTCACTTTTGCACGCCTTGGGGTTGCTTCAACTTCTAATCCAACTTTTCAAATTCTCTGGAGCTTCGTTTTTGCATTTCTTTGCTCCTCATTCAGGACTCACAGAGCCACAATGCAATGCTTCATCGTCAGAAGACCATAATCCATGTAAGCACGCCATCGCTATCTGTCTTATTGAATGCAAAATGGATCCCATCCGGGAATGCAACACTGACCAAGCCAAACATTTACATTACACAAAGAGAAAATCAATTTACATGAGACTGAGAGCGACGGGGGGGTAGGTGAGAGGGGAGTAAGGTGGGACGAAGGGAGAGAGAAACAGCTCTTAAAGGAGAAGACAATGAAGAAGACAAATGACAGGGAAAGTGTGGTGTGAAAGTGAGAGAAGTCCATGATTGAGTATGGGAGCTGGGGAGAGAATGAGAGAATGCAGGATGCAGAAAGGGAATGACAAGACAGAGAGAGGTCCCCTCTCATGGCCAGCAGCTAGCTGATTGATGATGATGAGAATGGCAATGAGGAAGAACAGCCACCTCTCACGGAGGGAAAGTGGGCAAGTAAAGAAGGGATACAAGGCGAATAGAGGAAGTGGGAGAGGCTGGAGTGGCGAGAATCTGCGTATCCACTTAATTATACCTGCCATAAAAAATGATGGCATCCTTTCCTCGCATCGATCAACAGGGCTGAGTGGAAGGAGGCGAAACAAGCCTGATAAAGTAAACAAATGAAGTAAAATGGGAGCAGGGCGCGAAGAAGAGAGCATGGATCTGTTTGTCCACAGTTGGCTGTAGCTAAGCAGTAATATCGCCTCTTTTATAGTGTTCCTCTATCTGCCCGCCTGTGCCTTTCTTTTTCATCTTTCTTATGTCCTAATCATTCAAATCTTATCTCAACAGCTCGCCATGCCCTTTCTCCACCATCTCTAACCCTGCTTTCCTGTTTGAAGCTCCCTCTCTCTCTCTCTCTTTCTCTCTCTCTCTCTCTCGGCCCTGCTCATGTATCTGTGTCATCTCTCTGTTTCTTTCCCTGTCCAGAGTGGGGTGGCCACCTGGTCCATTAATCAGACTTGGCCAGTGTGGACAGCAGAGCTCACAGAGTTTTGCCCTTCCGCCCCGCCTGCATTAGCAAGCCCTGTAAATCCTTCTTGAAGAGAGGAGAGGAGAGGAGAGGAGAGGAGAGGAGAAGAGAGGAGAGGAAACTGATTTGGGTGTGTTTTTATCAAGTATGTCAGAATGGGAAATTGGTCCTACCGGAACCATTATTCTCAGACCAACAAATAGTTGGTTCCATTTTCCAGTTTAACTTTTTTTCTTTGAAATTCAATAAAAGCTTATAGTGGCTGATTTTTTCCAGGATGTACTTTTAATTGCTCTATCCACGGATATAAACCGGTCTCTCTCTTGCAGTTTTGCTTGACCTGGCAACAAGTAAATGCAGCTAATATAGGAAGAAACAGATAAATTGGGTTTCTGTCAGAAATCTGATAAAATGCATCAGTCCTACGGCTAAAAGTAGGATCGAAACACCAGTCGATCAGAGAATTTAGGTTCAAGATGGACACTATTCTAAACTGCTTGATAAATGCAGACCTCTTTCATTTTTCCTCTCTTTTGGAGCCGTTTGTGCTTTCATGTGCTTCAGATGCACCGTTCTTGTTTTTTATATCCTCATGTTTTTCTAATATTTTGTACATTTCATCACTTTAATTAATAGTAGCCTTTTTAACTTGACCGTGTACACAGGGCACACTGGGAGTGTGCTAGGGGGCTGAACTGAATACTGATTTCTTGTTAACATAAATTCACTGGATTAAAACAAGCACTTGATGATACACTGTTGTGCAAGTCTCATCCAAAACAGTACATTACTGACTCATCTGTTAACACTTTAAACTTTAACTTTTGTTTTTTTACTAAATTATTAAACACTATGGATGCACAGAAAACAGCACAATAGATGTCTTTAATTTCAGAACTTATGACGCCTCTTGGATGAGTGCCATAACAACTTTAATACTGGATTTTGGGCTCTTCAATTGTTCATATGCTTGTGGTGTCATGGAGAAGCTCAGACTCAACCAGCTAGCCTCTGTAAGGATTATTTTCCATAAATTATTGCTTGATTTCACCACCTGGTTCCAATACGCTACAAGAATAAGAACACCATCACTCGAGGAAATTCAGCAGGGGACCCCGTGTTGTTGTGGTGTGCTGATTTTGGCCACCAGGTGTGCCAACATTGTATGTGTAACCTCCTGCCACACATACATACTTTTTTCCTTGGAAGCAAAGGCAAAGGGATTTTGTTAAAAAAAAAAATAATACAAGGAAAAGTGATGGAAAGTTAGAAAAGTGCTCAAAACACCCAAACCAGCTCTGGGTGACAAATGATTTTGAACGGTTTGATGAAGCATGAATAAGGATGCCTAAAGTGTTGTTTCCAGAAAAATCTGAATCAAATTTGTATTTCACATTACTCCACCTGTTCAGTTTCAGCAGCGCCCAGGCAGATGAGCTAGAGTCAGAAGTGCCGTTGCTCGGCACAATTCAAGCATAGCAGAAGTAAGTAAAAGTAGGCAACCTCATGGGAGGGGAGAAGGTATTGAAATTATGTGTTACTTTAGCAAGCCAGACTCTATTCCGTTCTCAAAGTACATCCTCTGGGAGTTTCATAATGACAGACCCCACCGGAGTCTCACAAAGGGGAAGGGGTAGGTTTAGTGAAAACAGCCTTTAAGCTGTAGAGGCGTGTCCTCCTTTCCTTTCAGCCTCCCTTTTTACACTCTGTACATTACCATACATCTCCCTATCTGTCTTTAGGGTACAATGTTTTGTGCAAAGTGTGAAGATCATGCCATTGTTGAGGATGGGGAAAAGAGTGCAGTTTTTAAATGGATCTCTGATATTACCATAGCAACAAAGATAGACTTTTTATGGCCGGTGGAGGTCTACACAAAGGTACCATTATGTACCTGTTATACTTTCATCGAGCATGATGCCGACCAAACATTTTCTCTCACTGGTGGTACCATTGTTGCTGTTAAAAACCTGTACCTGCTATAATCTTTACACTTTAATACTTCATTTTACATGTCGCTACTGCATTTATTCTAGTTGTGAGGTTCTGTGTTTCAGTTTTATGTTACTTTTGTTTTATTTTCATATATAATGCATTTTTCTTTGTACTGCTGAGATTATCACTACTATTACTGTTTGCTGCTAACGGTGCCCTGGGATCATTAAAGTTTTATATTATCCTGTCTGATGTTAGTGGTAGACAAGCTGCAGCAATAATAGTATTTGAAAGTAGTCATAACCAGTCTGGACTTATTCACACCAAACTGCACCACAAGAGATGGCATAAGTCCTCTGAACGAGGAACCTGTCCTTCCGCTGTAGTGAGGTTGGGTGAACATGATCTGATCCACACTTACACTGCACATTGAGTTGAACCTGTGCCTCCCTGCGTTTGATGTTGAGGCCATTGTATGGAGCAGTCTGGCACCGGTACAGCCCCATCATGTCCCGGCTGACGTTCTTTAGCCTCAAGCGGCCATCAGGCGTCTCCACCATAGTCTTTCCTGCTGGCATTAGCAGGTCCTTTTCTGTCCGTGACCACAGTATAGGTGGACGTGGCTTGCCGTCTACCACCAAGCACACCAGGTCCACGTTACCTCCCTCTCGCACACTGACCACCTGACCCCCTGGTGGAACCGACAGCACTGGAGGAGAGACTGGAGGAGGAGGCAAGGGCCTTGAGTTTTATTCTCTTACTTCTACATGAATTGAAATTTACATAAATAATGTACTTCAAAAGAACAACTTTTCTTTACAATTATGCAAACTGCTGCAATAAAGGAAAATATGTTCATAGAAGTTTCATAAATATAGTAGCTTCACAAAAAAGCCAAAGTAAAATCTGACACTTGATACTGTCTTCATAGTATTTAAATAATTTCATACTATTATTAAAATTCAAATACAGTCATACATACAGTAAAATAAGGGAAAAACCTTGAGAAACGTCTTTTGAGATATTTGGTTTCACTGTCACCTTTCTAAATTGTAAAGGTAATTTAATAAATGCTTCAGTGCAGAAGACAAGAAGAATGGAAAGGAAGTCTGTTGTGATATAACAAGTCAGGAGGTTGAGATGACTTAAAAAATTACAGATGGTGTGAACAGAGCAAATGAATAACAGAGACAGACGGAGAATAAAAAGGTATAAAAGAAAGTGACATTTACAAGGCAAATTCTATTGGACAATCTCAGAGTTTCACTGCCACACAGGAACGTTAAAAATGAGTGCTCCGTATCAAGCGCTAAAATCATGGTTAACCATAGATGATGAGCACACACACACACACATGCACACGGTTATGCACCACTATAATTCTCAAATTCTCTGTGTGGCAGCAACCAAGCAACGAGGGGGTGAGTTGCATAAAGTAAAAGATAGTTACAGAAAATACTGGAACCTCACCGCTGTTCTGAGAGATGTTCACATCCACACGGAGCTCCAGCACCCTGCTCCCTGGGAAGTTCGCCACACAGCTGTAGGTAGCCAAGTCTCTGAACTTCATGTCTACGATCTCCAGGCTGCTGGTGCCCGGCGCCATGTCCGGGTCACTGCGCAGCAGGATCAGGCTGTCCGAGTTGAAGACAGGCGCGCCGTTCTTGTACCAGGTGTAGTTGACCTTGTCCTGTGGGGTGGCGTCGACGTGGCATGACAGCTTGAGGTCCCGACCCATTTGGATGGTCTCGCTGTCCTTGTTGGAGTCAGGTGTAATCTGGAAGGTCAGGTTGCTCATTGCTGTGTGAGATGGTAGTGGGGTGAAGAGGAGGAGAGAAGAATGGGTTAAATAGATGATGCAGCAGCAGAGATAGACTGTGGAAAATACCCATATGGCTTTAAAGCAATTCAGAAAGAAAAAAAAACAGCACTTTGTTACATAGTATGTATAACTTACTTAAACACTAGCTATTTACTTCATTCCCTCACTCAGAAATTCACATTCAGTAGGTTCTGCAAGGGGTAGCTGCTAGCTGTTGAGTAGCTATTATTTGTATATAGTGAGACTATTACTATGAAGAAAAAAGCACCGATACATGAATTTGCAAAATGTGTGAACAAGTGTACAAAAAGGGTAATAATCAAAAAAAGGAGAAGCCAGGATTAACAGATAAAAAAGCATCTTGCCTACTTCTTCATACACAAATGAACTGGTGACAAACTCTACTGCCAGTGAGAACTGATTATTTCATGGGTTTATCAGTCTCTTACCTGCTACATATCCTTTGTTTTATTTTGAAAGTCTACCTTGGGAGCACATATTTATGTATGTCATGCCAATAAAAGTTTGTTAAGATTAGTTGAATATAAATGAAATTTAAATTTGACAAAAGAAATTGAAAACAGGTTTGAGGGATGACATCAAAAGGACAGAACTGCCACAGAAGTGTGGGTGAGGGAGAAGGAGAGAGTGAAAAGGCAATTAAAGTGAAAATAAAGTGGATGGAGGAGGGGGAAGATGGCTAATGCAGGACGGTAGATGAGTTTGCAACATTGTGTGCGAGGCATAAGAAGGGGGCAGAATGACAAAAAGACACCAAAAGGAAAAAGGAAATTGAAGAAGAAAGAAAGAAAGACACAGAGAGGAAGAAGCAAATTGTGAAGGAGGGGGAGACAAAAGGAGCGAGATTGAGAATAAAATAACACTGGGCTAAAGTGGAGGGGGGGAACAAAATCAAGGACAAAGAGTAACTCTCACACTGTCACATTTAATTTTCAGTTTCAAAGGCTGCGTTTCCCCAACAGATTTCCATGTTGAATACAAAACAGCTCTCTGTTTCCCCACTAAGGCAAGAGACTTAGTGGGGAAACAGAGTCTCTCGAGGAGGAGAGTGAGGTGGAGAGGAGGGCTTGATTTAAACTCCTCTCCACCCTGTTAACAAGATGCTTGGGTGGAGCTGTGGATGTGAAGCAAGACCATATGGTTAACATGATCCTGCAACTTCACCTGGTTAGAGTGGAGACAATGTTGTGTGTGTGTGTGTGTGTGTGCTGAAGCCTCCGGCTGTGTGCATCCATGTGCGTGTGCAAACCGTGTCCCCTGTACTCACTGTGTGTGTGTGTGTGTGTGTGTGTGTGTGTGTGTGTGTGTGTGTCTCATTCGCCGTCTTGCCACCTGTGCTGGAGCGACGATGCGTTCATGCCCATTACGCTAACAGGAGAAACCCATCCAGCATACGTTCTCTACTGTGTTAACTAACAGAAAAGACTGTCACTAATTGCTTCCACTCCAGTCTAACTAATTGGAATGAATAAAGATGATTAAAGGGGCTAAAAATAGCCGGAGGGGAGGGAGAACGGAAGGCTTTGGTTTTAACGGCAGGGGAATTAGAAAAAGGGCGATACTTAACCCGCCTATTCTGACAAGATTCACATCAGCTCTCCGTAATGATGGATCAACTGCCCGCATGTTGCACACGGCACAGACACATATAGTACATGCACACATGAATATATTTGCACACTAAAGCCAGCAAGGACTGGACAGATGGCACTTCTGAAATGAAAACCAGGGTATGTTCAAATGCACGTAATCAAATATTTTCAAGAATACTGAGCTATTTATCAGGTGTGTGTGTGTGTGTGTGTGTGTGTGTGTGTGTGTGTGTGTGTGAATCAACAATTACATAGCTGGTAAATTAGGGACCTAAGTTGTTGGTGGATGAGCGCAGCATAAATTATGTCAAGTGCGAAGCAAGCATTTTATATCCACCCAAAAAAATTGTACACACACACAAATACACAGACACACACACACACACACACACAGTACTTACTCCTGACAACGAGATTGACGTTCTTGCGAGCAGGGTTTCCCACATTGTTGACAGCCGTGCAGTTGTAGAAGCCCGCGTCGGCCGGTGTGACGGCCCGCAAAATCAGCGTTGGCCCTCGCACTTGGGCGCTGAGGGGGAGGGGGCCGGGGTAACGAGACCACTTCACAGTGGGGAAGGGGAAACCTGCGGTGACCTCACAGGTTAAGAGCACATCCTGCCCGGGATCCACCACCACCGTGTCGTTCACCGACAGCCGGATCATTGGGGGAGCTGGGAGGGGGAGACACGGGGGAGGGAGAGACAAGACGAGGATTAAATCACTTTCTCTCTTGCTACATTGAGCAGAGTGATGTTGTTTTTCTTTGCAACTGCTGTAAAAGATTGGCGGCTTGCAGATTTTGACACCTACGGTTGTCGTAGGTGATGTTAACTGTGTCTCTGCTCCTGTAATATGTCAATTCAAATGCAGGTTTCCCAGCGGGGTTGCACGATGGTTACAGGATTCTGCATGTAAATGATGACATTATTCAAAAGTGAGAATGGGTATGTGCTATATTTGTGTGTGCTTGTGTGTGTGTTAATACCTGGGTGTGCGTGCGTGTAATATGCATGTAACATAATCTTATTAAGGAAATAAACTCATTGAATGTGATGTTCCGCATCTTACATGCAAATTTTTATACATCAGTGGTTTGGCTGCCAGGTCTTTAAACATCACAGCTTCAGGTTCTCTAATGTAAAAGCATTCACTGTACCTGGTGTCCAACTCAATCCTTGCATTAGTGGCCAAAGTAAAAATCAGGAATACGGTGGTACTCGAGGACCGGACACATAGTGGTATAAACGCATCCTGAGCAGCAATGAACTCCCAGATGCTCAGAACAACTTATGGATATTTCAAAGCAGGGAATTGGAGCTGTCTATGGAAGATTACTGCTTCTTTGTTTAAGTCCCAAAACACACAGGCAAGACCTGACCCCCAACCAATCAGCATACAGCAGCTGTTTATAAGTTTCTTCGGACTGCAAATATGATGAAGTGGAGGGATAAGTGCAAATATGTGCCTGAGTGCATGTTTTCTCATAGTGTGTGTGCATGTGTGCGTTTGTGTGTGTGTGTGTGTGTGTGGCTAGTTATTGTGAACCATTCATGTAAGAGTGTTTGAATTTCCAGCCTTTTCTCAGTTGACGGTAATCAGTAAAGCAAAGGCAGTTTAAGTCCCTGTTCCCCTGCCGTCAGATCACTCATATCCTGGCCGAGTCGTTTCCCTGTGCGTCATTTTCCAATGACTGACCTACCAGGAAAAGTACAGGATGACCCAAAATGCAACTGCAGAGGGGAAAAAAAAAATCCTGTTGCCAGACCAGACAGAGATCGATTGGACTCCAGCACTTTCAAAATATGAAAAAAGGGAGAGCAGTGGGAGCGTCGCTGCACACACACACACACACACACACACACACACACACACACACACACACACACACACATGCACTCTACCTGGTACAGCACTGAACAACTGACGAGGAGGGAGAGAATAAAAGACACAACTAAAGCGGAAGAGCGGAAAAGGGCCAAAAGAAAAAAAAGGACATTAATCATCTAAGAGGAGGTTTGGAGAGAGGTAGGAAAGAAAAACTCCCACAGTGATACCAGCATGTACACGCGCACAAACACACACACACACACACACACATACACACACACACAATGATAACCAGAAAGGACGCAGGGAGTTTTAAGTTTTTAGGTTTCCTGTAAACAGTCACCAGGAGCTGATGGAGTTGTCAGGAAACAACAGTTAAGAAATACCAGGCGTGCCAGCTGATGGGTCAGTTGCATCATTTAGGCCGATGATGGTCTTTCATGTCCGTGGAAGTACTTTTTCACTTCCTGAATGAAATTCTGCAGTGTGGAGGCTTGTGCATACA
The DNA here is from genome assembly GCF_017976325.1 of Chelmon rostratus. NCBI lineage: Eukaryota > Metazoa > Chordata > Actinopteri > Chaetodontiformes > Chaetodontidae > Chelmon > Chelmon rostratus. Next base: position 9,561,635 of record NC_055658.1, on the reverse strand, counting down.
TATTACCCGTCCAGTGTGAATGAGTCTGGGCAGAGTTTAATTCTTCTGGCCATAAATGCAGTCGTGTCGAGTTCGTCAGGCTCTCTCTCAGCAGGTAAATGTCCCTGGTGGCTGTGTGCAGAACTGTGGCTGCTGTGAGCGGCGTTCTCCAGCTCGGCGTGCAGCACTCGCGTCAAATGATGTGCTAGCTCTGTGATTTATTGAATGATAAGTGTAACGAGTGGGTATGAGGTATTTTACAGTTCCAAATTGGCAATAAAATGAGAAATTGTGCGCTCAGCAAACAAGCGTCCTAGCTGTTGTGCTAAAATAAACGTCGATCATTCCTCCACCTAACACAGCACACACACAATGAGCTGCTTAGCTTGGCAGTTTCCTCATTGTCAGGCTGAGTTCACGTATATGGAAAGTTACACCATGACCAAGCAAAAATATCTCAAGACATTTGTAGTGGCCGCTTGACGATTAATGGTCCAATTTTTGTACTGAGATCGAATCAAATGAACGTGTGTAATGAGAGAGGTGTTTTTCGCTGATAAAACCATTATATGTTAGGCCTTCTTGTGCAGCATTAGACCCCAATTCAGCAGCTAAAGCTCCAGGTGTTGGTGAAAGCCAAACAGAGCCAGCTTAAGTGAGAGCAAAAGTTGGACTTGCATCAGTCAGGTGGCCAGACCCACAAACACTGCTGTGATATTGCTGCTAATGTTTTTCAGGACGTGTAAGTAGGTAATTTATAAGGTGATTATTAGTTGTTCTTCTCTCTAGTGGCCAACAATCACCCACTGCAGCAGGTCCAGTTTGTCAGAACAAGAAAACTAAGTTTTATATGGAGCATTAAACAGGGTTTCCCTACAGCCTAATGATGGTGAAAACGCTGCTTCATGTGATTACACTTTCTAGTTCGATGTAAAACTGAGCACTTTTCAAAGCAGTCAAAATGCTCCACATCACGTACAGTAGGTGGCAATCCCATCTGCAACATCTTGTAACAGGTTTTTGCATATCTTGCCACAGGGCTTAAATGGGGTGACAGGAGGGTAATATTCAGATAAAATGAGCTCGTGACCAAAATGTCACCTGTTTAAATCCCTCGAGTGAGTAGAAAAATCTTTTTGGTGGAGCAGTATAGAAAGGTTTCTCCCTCCCTCATCGGCTACAATAAAAACACCCAACGGCGAAACAGTCGAGCCCCAATTCTCAACTGGAGCTGCTTTACTAGTGACGAGTTGCTAATCTGTGGTTGTGCTGTTGAGCTCTCTGCTGCAGATTTGTGTATATGTGTTTAACTTTAAATCTCTCTGAAAGTAAAGTTAAAGCAGTAAAAAAGAAAAAAAAAACAAGGTCATTACATTCTGTTTAAAATGTGCTCACATATCGCCCACTTGGAAATATTATGAATGAATATTATTATATTCTCTATTAAGCTCCACGATGATTCTTGTTTTTATGTAGCATAACATTCCATTAGGAGGAACGCGCTGCGGGTTCAGTGCTCCCCCTACAGGACGGGAGGACTTCCATTGTGCTGACTGGAGCAGCGTTTTTCTGTTGCATTTGCTTTCAGAGGTTGTTGTTTTAGACATATTGTTTATTTATTTGCAGTGTGTTTGCTGCTTATGTACTTCTGCAGCATTCTGCAGCACATTTTCCATTTGAGTTTTTGAATTGGCATCGTCTCTGAAACTGCAGCACATTGCTCCTGATGGAAATGTTTTTGGCCGCTGCAGTGTGATTGCCCTTGTCGTCCACCGCACACTTCAGAGATAAAAGCGAACAAAGAACTTGTTGCAAAGTTTTCTCCCAATTATTCTTTATATTAATCCATTTGCTTCATATATGCTCCTTATATGGAAAACATCTGTTATCTGGCACGAATACTAAAGAATACACCACACACACACACACACACACACACACACACACACAAGAGCTGGAGCTGCAGTGGTAAACACCTGCTTTATTTGCCAATGTGAATTCATTCCAATTCAATGAATGAAGGAAGATGAAAGAGGCTTACATTCTCTAATAGGTTTAGATGCTTGCAAGAAAATAAGCAAATCCAACCTCAGAACCAGGTGAGCCTACGGCAAGTAAAGAATCATTTACTGTGTGCAGTCTGTCATCGGGGCCTGTAAGTCTACCATTAGCCCATAATAGTGCCTGGGAAAATAAAAGGGTGTTGACAATTGTTGTTGTACACTTCCATGTCATCTCTTAGGTAAGAAAGAACATGGAGACTTGATGTGGTAATGAGGTCTACAACTCATGTTTACCTAATGTAGAACCTTGTATGACCACATCATCCTGTAAAGTACATTATTCAAAACTTCTGTAAAATTGAAAAACGATCAAATTACTGATGTCCATTTTAACATTCATTTCTCAAGTCACGTACTGCATTAACATGTATTCAAATTAGCTATAAAACACTGGTTATCAAGCTAATGAAATGTCCAGAGGGGTTAGTAAATATATTTTCATAGAAATGAAAATCCACTGAATGTAATCAAATGGACTTAGAATTGCAATTTCATTCTCACTATTGAGCCATTAAGATGATGATACATAATGAATAAATGCATTTTTTACCACTGTGGTTCCCTTGAGCAAGACATTTAAGCCCCATACTGGATTTGTGAGTTGCTCACATCACACTGGTTGTACTGGGCAGCTTGCAGATGTGAATGTGTCTCAGTCCGGAGCGGGCTGAGTAATTTGTGCTCAATAAACCCACCTCAGATTATTAAAAGATTAAAAAAGCCTGTGATGTCATGCATTATTCAAGCATGGATGTGCATTCTGTGAGAAAGTGTTACCATTTTGTGTTGACATTTGTTTACCATGAAGCATCCTGTGCTGTTGAACCGTCTGAGAAAGCATTCTTGAGGTTTTAAATATTAATATTTGAGCATTTTGAAGGAGCATACTCCGGCAGGGCTAATTTAAATGGGCTCTAGAGGACGAGAAGGAGGAGAATCCAGGCTTTTATCGACCTGAGAGAGTTAATCCTCAGTGAAAGACCGACCCCACAGAGTACAGGAAGCGATTCATTCCTCTAATAGACTTTATGCAGTACATCCTCTCATCTAATCTCTTTTTTAACAGATTGCAATCGCCGTAATGAAAGAGGTGCACGGGGGCTCGATGAAGTAGTTTACAGATGCATGTTGCTGCTAATGCAAGATTGCGCACAACACTGTGCACGCCCACAGACAGGCTTGTACTCTCTAAATGGGTGACAAAAATGTGCATGCAAAAACACACACTAATGGGATCTATCTTTAGCTTACCTCCCTGGTGATGGCTCTCAAGCTGACAAGAAATTCCACTGGTGTAACAACTGCAATCAGCACATAAATAGCACTGTCCACTTCCATTGTATCAAATCACAACGCTGCGAAAGTAAAACCCTGTAGGCCTCAAGAGCTTTCTAAGTGTTAAAATGAACCTCAAAGGAAGCTGTTTTGCTTCCGTCTTTGTTTGTAATATATAGTAAAGTATCAGGTCAGCTGGGGACGTATCGTAGCAAAGCCCTGTATGTTATCATAATTGATTACACTGGCATTTTAAGGTCCAATTCTAAAGTATAGTGCGCATGCTGCTCGTTTGCTTTTCCTCTGAGTGCACTCAAGTCCTGCACGAATTTAAAAGATGTGCAAGTCGGCTTAACTGGAGGCTCTAAATTAGCTATAGGGGAATGTTAGTATAAACAAACAAATATTATTATTTTATAACAAAATGAAACACCCAGGAACAGTTAAGGCTAAATGTACAGTGGAGAGAAAGTATGAGAAGAAGAAAAAACTATGAGAGAACGCTATATGTGAAGCGAGGGGTGGGGTGGGGATGGAGGATTTGAGAATTATAGCTTCAATTTCCTGGGGATGCGTGGGTGACGGTAACGGTGGGATCAGCCAGAGCTCTTCCCAAAGTAATGGGATTTATGTGCAGCGCAGAGGTTTACAACCAGGTAACAAATGCCTCTCTCTTCCACGCTCACACTTTCTCACTCCCCCAGCCCCTTTTCCCTCCGTCGGTTTGTCACCTCTGTATCTTCAGTGTCTGTGTCAATACCTTCCCTTGTCTCCGTCTCTATACCTGGTTCTCATTCTCTCCGCATTTGTTGTTCACTGCATCACTTTCTCTCTCACTTCCAGGCTACATCACCTGCTTCAGATTTGCAGGACTTAGTTCATCTATGAGCTGAAGGGGTTATTGGGGAGAAACGAGCTGGAAATAAAAGCTTAAAGGTTTAGACAGACGGCTGCGCTGACTGTTTGTTTGTGTTTTGGACCCTGGAAGAGTGGGCGCCGCCTGCACGTACGTCAGTCATAAAGACGGTGGGACGGCAGGTTGGCCTCAGGGTTAAAAAGTTGCTGTTGAGCCTGAGTGCCATCATGAGGAAATGTTCTAGGTGTGATTTGGAAAATGGAGGACTGGTGGTTATTACCTCTATACACACACAGACATAGCACCCTGAAGCAAGGTGAGGAGAGAAACCCCAGAGTATTTTATATCAGTGCACTGCAGGGGCCAACCCAATACTCTGACCTTGAGGTATTCTATTTATCCAGGAATGATACGTTCACTGGAAAACGGACATTCGAGGATCTAAGTTTGAATTGCACCGTGAAATAAAACCAAAACAAAAATAACAGAACAAAGTGAGAGTTGGAAATGTTTTTGACATGTCACAATAAAAGCACGTGTGTAATCAATCATCAGTGGTGTTATTAGCAACGCCTGCGATTTTACAGCCGTGACAGGTGGAAACGTCCGCTGTGGGAAAGGCTTGTGAAAACTGAGAGTGAATATGAAAGAAAGAAAATTACTTGCAGGAAAGAAATGCTTGACTGGGAGGAAAGTGTGTGTATAATGTGTGTGTATTCTTTGCACTGTTCAGAAAAAAAAAAATGATCAAAGCAGCCTTACAAGCAAATTGATTCTTGCCAGTGGTGTGGCCTTACATCCCCACCCTGATCCCCCCTGACTGGACTGGATCTGACACTGGGTGAGAGATGTCAGACAAGTTCAGGAACAGAACAGAGCCAGAATTCCTGTAGGAGGCCTTTAGCCCACATCCATCCAGCCCAGACGCATGTGAGCTTTTGGTTAAACATCGAAAAATAAACATTTTTATGGAAACAAACAGTGATTATTGTCAGGGATGAACATTAAACAGCGTTCAATTCATTATTTTTTCTGCTTCTCTCTCCCCCACATTACCAGACCAGCTCTCAGACGTGGATTACAGCCTCACATAAAACCCACTGCACAGATGCAGTACACTGCCCCACCGCAGAGGTTTACAGTACTGAGGGTTATTGCAGATTGCCCATTGATCCTCAGCATTTCAGGAAGGAATTCATACGCAATAGGCTTTGCCACCTATTGATCTCATCATATATATTACACGCTTGTACAACTGTCATATTATTGTGAAGGTATACTGGAGTAAGAGTTAGAGTAATCAATAAAAGACTGAATCAACTCTCCCGTCGTTCAGATTTACTGACTGACTCAGTTCTCTCAGAGGTTGTAAACTGCTTTAAATCACGGTGTGTGTGTGTGTGTGTGTGTGTGTGTGTGTGTGTGTGTGTGTGTGTGAGATTGTTTATTTCTTTGTGATTTGTTCCATTTATGTCAACAGGAGAGAGAAAAATCTTCAGCATTTCCACATCAGCACCTTGACACAAAGAGCAGCATAATGAAGCATTTTTCATCAAAGGCTAAAGTCTCTGATGTGTATTAACTGTGAACTAAAACTGGCATTACTTACAATGTGACGGTTTTAAAAAGTCAGGTGCATTTCTCCTTTTCTGTTTTTATACGACGAGCTGCTCTTTTTCACAGCACTATTTCACTACAGTCATTATACCTGCTGTAGCCATTTACTGCCCAGACACCTGGCTGTTTTATGATTGTATTATAATACCTAGACCTCCGCAGGAGCCCGCTACTAGAAAACATTTTCAGCTGGATTAATAATTTAGCTCATAGTGCAAGCTTTAACTCCAAATGAACTTGGTAAAATAAGTGATTGCCCTCTTTCTTCTGCCTGTTACGTAGTAAAACCTGCAAGCATCACATTAGAAAGATAGCAGGCCACCATGTGCGTCGGTTGTGGAGGACGGTGGTATGCAGTTATGGTGGATGTCAGTCTTATGTAATCTATTGTTTTGCTCCAGACCTTGCTCCATCACCCCCCTCCACCCCTGCGCACCACCACTTTAAATAACATGACAAGCTCCCCGAGCATTGCCCCCGTGTTCTCTTTACGAGAGGACGGGGAAGAGGATTTGGCCGCTGTCAGCAGTTACTGGAGGGGCTGAAGCCCCGCACTCAAATCCCAGGTTGGGATTATGATATAAAAATCAATCAATCCTCTTGTCCCAGTGCGATGAATCAGCGGGTGATGGCGTGACCTAGTTGGATGAATCTAATCTAAGCAGTGACTGAAGCCACAAGGACAAAACGGAGCTCAGCGGGGAACGGCAAAATACGCTCATTAGATAAATATTATGAAGGATAAAAAAACAAAGCAGCAACTCACTGCTTGTTTTCCCCGTTTACAATCTCTCCATCTCTGTTTCTATGTCCATCTGTCTATTTATCTTCCTCGCTCTGCCCTCTGTGTATCTATTTCATTTTCTCTGGTCTCCGCCTGTTTCTTTTCCATGTTTCCCCGTCTGTCACTCTTGTTATTTTGGAGGTCTGAGTGTAGATGTGATTTTTCTCAGACAACATTATTATGTTTACACTTGTCTGAGAAGCAGCGTTATTTGTCCCCTGTAGCTGGATTTATTCCTGTTACTTTGTGCCCACTTTGCTCTGAGTGTTATGGCTAAAATGGGCTCAGGTACAAAAGCTAACTTGCTGACTTTGAACATATAATTGAGAATACAATTATTTTTTAATGAGCATTTATGAGCATTTACAGTGCAGCGTTAGCATAACGACGTTTTCAGAGGGAGCGGTCGACGATCATAAATCTTTCGAAAAAGATTAATCGCAGTTCTCAGCTGCAGGCCTATTGGATACAATTACCTGGACTGCAGGTACACAGGCTACTCGTAGGAGAGCAGACAGAGTATCCACCGAAAAACTGACCACTTGTTTGTTTTAATTGTTCAATCTGGAACCTGAGGTGGATTCATGGTTTGATTGCAGCACCTTTAAGGCATGTGTGTGTCAGTTTTACGGTGTGTGCATGCGTGAAAAGATAAAGTAGCTGTTCAGAGTATCTGAAGTTTACTGTATCCATACCAGGGCGTCATTTTGGTGGCACAATGTGAGGTTTAGGACGATAGGTGCAGAGCTTGGGCAAATATGTCAACGCAGGTGGTAACGTGGGGCTAATTTTTGGAAATGTGTGTACGCAGTGGAGAAAAAAAATGTAAAACTCACACACACACACACACACACACACACACACACACACATTAAGCAGTGTGTTCTCCATCACTCTGTGAGGCTGTGAGGTCCAGACAGATTGGCTGTTCTGGCAAGTGTCTGAGCCCGTATGCCAGCACCAGGCAGACTTATTGTTATTATGGCTCTGTGTGTGTGTGTGAGAGAGAGAGACAGAGTGTGTGTGTGTTGACTGAGCCATGGGGAAACAATCGATCTCGACCACGGGAGTCCAAGAGGCGAGGACAGGAAGACAGAGGGAACGAGAGTGAAGAACACCCATCACATACAGCTTGAGCATTAACACCGATTTGTTTTGCTTTTGTTTTGGAACAGCACTATCTGTGACTGTTTTACACAAGACTTTTTCTAAAATGTCAAATAAGTTGCAGTTAATGCATTGATTTGAGGGCCAGTGAGTCAAAAATGAGCTCACTTGCAGGTGGGATAGACTAGTCTGACACCCTCGTGTTAGCGTGTTATCCAGTATACACAGCCATTCAAAAGCCATTCATGTGTTAGAAATAAATCAGAAACAGGTCACAGTTAGTCAGTCATCCACAGATAATTTAGCCTTTAATTAATAGCATGTGTGTGAACTGCAGTATATTCACCTGAAGCTGATTCTTGAGCATCATTTTCATTTTCTGTCTGATTCCACTCTCATATGTAGCACACAATAGGAGACAGAAATGGTCAGACGCGTTTAAGCGAGGGTGGCGCCTTGGTAGAGTGTGCAGAGGGCAGGACATGATGCAGAAAGTACGCTGGGAAAGTTCTTGAATCTCACCGCTCTTCAGTTAGCAGACATCTTTGTGTAAATGGCCCATCTTCTTCACGGTAGGATGTTTGTATTCCTGCAGTTTCACACCAGTCACACGATAGAAACATCTTCAACGTGGCCCCTCGCTCACTGTGAGCTCTCCGGACAATGACCTGTTCTCTTCACGCGTGGGCTCAGTCGGACATGACACAGACTGTAGCGGAAGCCTAAAGTCTGGTTAATGTCCGTCCAACTGATTCGCACATTTGCTTTCTCAGCACATACAGCTCCTCCGGGTGATGTCTAGATAAGTTCAGGGCTGCGGTGCCTGTGTGAAAGGGACCTCAGTCTTTCATTTCCTCGTCTTTCCCTATCTGTCTGAGAGCACTTCTTTCTCTTGGTCAGTGTTTCCTCTCCTCTCAACTTTATCACAAGGTTTTTTCTTTGAGGGTTGCTTTCTTTCATCTTCCCAACCTTCAGCTCACTGTCGAAGCCTCCTGAGGGGTCTTATCTGAAAGAGTCCTTATTGCCCGATTGATAACCTCAAAGTCTGTAAATAAGTCTTGGACATGAGTGGCCATCATAAAAAATGGAGCAAAAAAGGTCTTTACTCTTTCGTGTGTGTGGCTGAGATATCATACAGAGGAAACATAAAAAAAAAATGATTATTCTTGTTTTCGTTTTACTTTCTTAAAGCTTTGTTTGCACAATAATCTTAATTAACATCTATATATGATCTCTTTGATACAAATGAGAGAAACCAAGCTTTAAAATTACAGCTGTTACTAAAGAACACTGGGGTGTAACAGTAATATGGATTAACCTCTTTGCTGTGTTTGTGTTTTAAATACTTGTGTGTCTTTTTCTGCATCACATTAACAATTACTGTCAACCCCAACGTGGGAACTGAACAGTACTGAATAGTTTTAGTTTAAATCACTTCCGGAGACACACCACCGTCATGTGCGTATGGTGAATGTGAACTGCCGGGGTTATGTGCAGAACTGCGCTTCCACCTTTGTGCGAAGCCAACAGGCCGCTGGCTGAAGCTTCATATTTAACCGAGATACACGAGAGTATCAAGCCTCTCACCTAACCCTGGGCGAGAAAGTGTAATTCCCAAAATGTCAAACTATTGCTTTAAGGGAATATTAATCTTTCATTTTCACCACCAGCTTGGAGATTTGAAGAAGCTATGTTTTGGCCAAAAGGCTGCTTTTCCTACCTAAGCCTCCTTTAGTACAAGTAATCATTACCAACTTCAGTGCACATCTATTCAGGCCTAGTGACCGTGAGAAAGACTGGATTAAGACCAGAAGCCCTGAACGGTCCTCTCATCTTACAATGGCTCTCGAGCTTGTAGAGAACAAGCGTTTTTCATTAATTTTCACAACAAGGGTGTTCCATTAATACACTCACACCACTGGAAGGAATTAAATACAACTGATGATGGGTTTGAAAAAAGGAGCAAGCATACATCCAGGCTGTGTAGCGTTAAGAAAACGTGGAAAGAAAAGAGGAAGCGGAAATAAACACAATAGAAAAAGAATTTTAGAAAAATGCACAAGCATGGGGCTTTCCCTGGTGGTGAATCAGTACATCAGGGTTGTCAACAGCAACAACGTTGTCCTCAGTTACAGAGTTGCCAGGTAGCTGGTAGATGGCGTGCGGATGGACAGAGGGGCGCAGAGTGAATTGGAGATAACAGAGAGTGTGACAACTGAATTACAGCTGACGGCCCTGACATGAGATCTCAGCAATCGAAAAACAAGACAGATAGACAATATATCGCACTGGGAGGCGGGCGAGGAGATAGAGAGGCTGACAGCAAATTTGAGTGGAAAGTCAAAGGGCAGAGGAAAAAATCCATGGACAGAAAGGAAAGGAGGACATAAGGAGACAGAGAGAGAGAGATTAAAGGAAGTGAGAAAACGAGAGGATGAAAGGAGATGCTACTCCCTGCACAAGTAAAGGTGGGAGATGGTGTATGAGTGAGAGAAAGAGACAGCACGATGCTTAGAAAAGCCAGATGAGAAGAGGGAATGAAAGAAAGAGGAAGAGCGCTAAAGTCGAAGCGTTGCGGAGGAAAAAACCTTGGCGTTGTGAGGGCATGTATGTGTCTTTGCACACAAAAGCATTTTAAGCATTTGCTTGTCGTCAGTGGGGGAAAAAAGTGAACAAAAAACTTACTTGTGGCATTCGTGAGTCTGAAGGTGACCGACCTATCTTCGATGTTGCACACGTTGCGGACGGACACCTGGCACGCGTAATCAGCAAAGTCCTTTGGCCGCAGGTTTTTCAGCTTCAGCACCTTGGTCTCACCCTAGACGGGACAAAGCACACACCAGGACGACGTCACGCTGAAATTCTACATGCTTAAATAATTTACCACGCCATCTTTTATCTGGTTGTTATCAAAGCCCCTAAACATTAATCTAAACATGAATCTAATATGACCACATTTCCATCGCATAGCACATCACAGTGAGAAATCTTTTGATTCTAGTCTTCACTAAACTGGGTTGTAATCCTGTATAAAAGTCACTTCAATTTTTGATGAGCCGCAGTGTGATAAACAAGGTCAAAAACACACAGACGCAAGCATGCGCACACACATACTGTGTTTGTAAGTCTGACATGCCCTGATTATCAACTGAAGTGTCTCACATCTACATATGAAGTAATATGAATGATGATTTTCAGACGGCTTTCACACGAGACCATTATGGAAATGAAACTGATCTGATCGTCAGTGCAAAAACAAAAGCTAAATCCCTCCATCCTCTTCCGGACTATCCACAAAACGATGTCTCTCGCTCCCCTAGTAGCTCTCTGTGCGCCTCTCGCGTGGACACACACACTCTCTTGGACACACAGAGGCGCATCTCTTTGGACATCACTGGTGATTTTTCAGATCAGGACTTTGTGTGTGATACTGTACAGCTGCCTCTCTGCTGCAGTCAGCGATGGGCTGTGTGTCGGAGGCAGCCGTGGGAAGAGCTCCGCTGGCTGGCTAATTGAACTCAAGGGGTTCCGCTTTGTGGCCGACTGATGCTTTGATAAGTGGAGAAAAAGGGGAGCAGTTGTGCTAACACAACAGCACTCGGACTGGGAGATCAGGCTTGGGGACTGTTTACTTTTCTTTTTTGTTTGTTTGCTTGGCTATTGTTGTTTAATTGATCAATTAACTGACCGACTGAATGGATGGTCAGGCTAGTTTCCCTTCTTGTGTCAAGTCACACACAGGCTTCATATCATGAGTTGAAGTGTGAAACCTGTGTCAAGCTTTATTCTGCACTGCAAAACTAATGATGAGAAAATTAAAAGTGAGTATTTCTTCTGTCAGTGCAATACATTGTAGTGTATTAGCACATGGTCTTCTACAATGAGAACTTCAGTCGCTGCGACAGTATCAAAAAAGGTCACTTGACCGTTGGCCGAGCCTCATCCCTCATAGTTGCTGTTGCTACACCTCACTGCAGATTTACCACTTGAAATTCTTATTGTTTTAGTAGCGCGATGATTATTGCAGATTTAGCTGAGCATGTTAAATCTATATGCAACTTCCATTAGAGCACATAAACACACTGTTTACTCCACTTTTGGTCTTTAAAATTAGCATTTTATAAATCAGCGCCCAGGAGATGCCCTCCAGCTTCCAGTCCACACTCTGTGACATGAAAAATTACATGACCATCCACAGACTTTTAATGACGAGCATCGCTCTCAACAGATCCCGATGCAGCACGAGGAGAAATTCACAGCCTGACAGACCTGCCGTGCGGCGTTTAGGCTAAAGCCATTGGAGGATCTCTCTTTGGAGGAGGGGTTTACTGAACGTTGATTCAGTTTCTGTACCTGGAGTATCGTAGTGCTTTAAGAGTGTTCATGTGAACACTGAACGTCACACAGAAAGAGCAGGAAAAAAAAAACTAGATAAAAGCGAGAGGTTTAGAGTGGGGACAAGAGCTAAACATAAGCAGACAGGACGCAATTCAGCAGGGAGGATTTTATGAGGCGCTTCTTCAAGAGAGGAGCAGAAAGCGGGGAGCGACTGCACACCTGGCAGCGTGTCTGTGCCGCGCATGTGTTCATGTGTACCTGAGTGTAAAGCGGCTCGTAGATGTCCACTCCATTGTCCTTGCTCTGTTCGATGAGCATGTTCCCACGTTTCCAGATGAATCGTGCGGGAGGGTTGGAGTTGACGGTGCAGCGCAGGAACACCGTCTTCTCCTGGTAGTAACTGCCACGAACATCGCTGATGGTCTGGTGCACCGTCAGAACTGGTGTGTCAAGGTCTGCAGGACACAGCAGAGGAACACACAACAAAAAAAAAAAAAAAAACACCTAGGCTCAGATATTGCTGCAAGGCAGAGAATATTGTTTATTATACCCCAGAAACTTGTTCATTAAGGTCTTATTGTGTCACACAAGGTGCACTTTCACTACAAGCACAAGTTCTTCAGAATGAGCGGAGTTAAAATAACGTTCGGTCTGTGTGATGTTGTTGCCTTTCTGTGCAAAGCACTGGCAAAATGATGTGTGGCAGGGATGGGATTTGGTAACTGGGACACAATTGTAAATAAGGACAAACAAGTGCTGTTTGTTGGCTGAACTGTCCACCCAAACTGACCAAAACTATCCAAACAGTTGCCTATTGATCATAGCTCCTAACGAGCACAAACGTCCAAACAATCTCTTATGTTTTGCCATTTCCCTTTCTGTGACTCTCTCGCACACCAGATTCATATATTATTTCTGTCATTTTTATCTCTTTCCCCCCACTTTGCCTCGTTTCCCTGCACATTTCCTCCATGGGGGTGTCATCTCCCTTTTCCTCCAGTGGATAGGATTTCAGCTGCTGTCACGAGCACGGAGGCTGCACCCCCCTGCTTTCTGCCATCTCTCCAAAACTCACTGCCACGTTCACTCCTCGTCACCCTCCCCCCCTCCCTCTCTATCCCCTCCTCCTCACTCCTTGCCTCTATCTCTTTCAGGGCAGAGTTGTGTGTGTGTGTAATCCTGATTCTTTGCAGCCTAATTGGACTGTTGCGGACTTCAAACATCATGGAAACAATTTCTGCCAACACCAGGGCAGCCTTTTCCTCCCCTTTCCTGCCTTTCCATTTTACGTCTCGCCTCCCGCTCCCCTCCTCTTTTCTATTCTCTGTCACTGTCGCTCACTTCATTTCTCTTGTATTTAACCTGCTATATGCTATCAAGACGGCATGGTGCAAGCTATAGAAAAGAGGTGAGATGGGCGTGTCGCTGCTGCGTTCCCTGACAGCACCAGTTGTGAGTGTGGCTCAGCTTTGATGGATGAGGGGGGGACGTATTTGTATTTTATGTATCTTTGGTTGAGATGTTTGAGAGTGCTGTTGAAAAGGACGCAACTCTGACACCAGGGCTGTGTCACACGCAGGCACATGCTCTCACATCTGGACCTGCAAGTGTGTGCAGCCTCAGCATAGCATCAGAGCACTTTTGTGGCATGAAGGTTAGAGCTCTAGCAAAAGACTGGCAAACAAAAAAAAAAAAAAAAAAAACAGGGTCACGGAAAGGTTTACCAATTCATAGGATGTGATAATTCTGACTTTCAGGTACATTCAGGCAGCAGCCCTGCCTGAATGAAGGGTGAGTCAGAGTGGTTATGACACTGTGAACGCTAAATTTTCTGAGGGCTTTAACATCACATTTCTATGTCTTTTATGCTTTTGAGCACTCTGACTGTGTGTATTGTGGCTCATGTGCATTAAAACTAAGCAATACCTAATGCAGTAGCAAAAAGATCAGACCTTGCAATGACCTGCATAATTGTTTTGACACTCACTGCGTTAAAGGAATATAGTTTTTGAGCTTTCACTGTAACATGCATTCATGCATTTTTTATGAGAATTTCATTCAAGTTTTATTCAGACATTAATTGGATTAATCGCTTCCATCGCCATCTTTAAAATCTCGTAAAATAGAAGAAAATGCATGCAATAGTCATTATTTGTGTCACAAAACAGTGCAGCATTTGAAAAGGAACATTTAACCTAGCTCAGCTGCTTACTCTCAGTACTTGTGTGCCTCCTTTATTTGAGATTTTCTCGGTGCTTCAGTTCTATGCTCTGCGAGGTGCTCACCTGTTTTCATCCCTTTTATCCGTCCGTGGACGCCCTTATTTATAAAACCACAACCCCACAGATTGGAACAAAAAGCCCAGCAGGAAACTAGACAGTGAGGTACCACCAGTCTCTAAAAGCCTCTGCCAGCAACAGGCCATCAAACCTGGGCAGCTTTCAAAGACATCCGCCTCTTGGTTCTGCCATGTGTGCATGTGTGTGTGAAAGAGATCTGGCAAAAGAGTAAGACCCTTTGCATACTTCGATTTGTGAATATGTGCATGCATATATGAGTGAGTGTGAGTATTTGTTCAAGACTGGCAAAGGATTTCTGTACGGTTTTCACAGATCATTTGCAGCGCAGGGGGAATCCGAGCTGACTAATGGCGTGGCAGTGTGTGTGTGTGTGTGTGTCAGAGAGTGAGTGAATGTGACTATCTGCTGTCATTCTGTCTGTTTCGTGACACTGCGAATGCGGAGAAAGCGGAGAGCGACAGATTGACACTGACGGACGCAGTTACAGACAAGTGGATACTCAAGAACATCACATAACTGTAAATGGACAAATTGTATGTTCATGCACAGCCAAGAGGATTCTGATAGCATAAATGGAATATTAATATTCACTCATGCTGCCAGTATCAACACAATCTGGTACTTTTCTGCACTGCCAAAAAAGAAAACAAAACTTACATTAAACAACCATCCCACTGCAGCACAAAAATCTGTTCCTGCTGGCCTCATATTTCTAAATTCCCTTACTGAGGTCATGGATAAAGCTATAAGAATAATTTTACAGCTTTTTTTCCACATGACAATCGCTTCGTGAAAGTTTTCTAATCCAAGCTCCCAGGGTGAGTCTAACTTTACTCAGTTTGGACCCTTAAGTAAATAGAGACACAGGATGAAACTGCAAGTGTAGAGAAATACAATATGAAACTTTAATGAAGCTTCTGATTTCCCCAAAGTCCTGCCTTTGCACACAGCTTAGATCAATTGCACTGCTTTTGATAGCCACAGCTTTTTAATGTACATCTACACATCCAAATTTCAAGCCGCACTGGGGGTCTGGCATTGTTTTCGCTTAGACACCACACAGTGGTGCTGACACAAAGACCTTTCAGCTCTCCTGTAGAGCGTGGCCCTTAGCTTGCACAAATACCTGTGGATACAGCGCAAGATCACGTATCTTTGATAAAGTTAATACCATGTGATAAAAAGCGACACCTGTCCTCTGCAGCCCAGCGATTATCAGAATAGGAGCTCCACGACAAGCCTTTGCATGTTTGCTCTGGATTATGTCCTGCTTTAAAAACAGGGGTATCAGGGGAGAAGATTTGCCTTTTGATTAAAAAAAACCACAGCTTTTTTTCTCACATGTGAAATTTTCAATGAATACAAATGTGGATTTAATGACATTTGTATTGTTGTTTTAACCTTTAAGTGATCTCAAGCTGTAGTTGGTAATGTGAATGGTACATATATGTAGTATGATTGCAGCTAACTGATGCAGTTACAGCACAAAAAGCACAGCAACTTCCCAGCAGTAACTGGCCAGCGGTCCTTTCACTTATGATTGAATTTTACACAAAAGTGTGCTGCACTCGTACAGATTTTCCTTTCTGGGGATTTTTACTGTATAGTTGTCTGTGGGAGACTGGAGAGGATAAAAATAATAGCGGAACAATATTAAAGACAGAACACACAATTGAAGCCCCACGCTGGATTCAAACCGACAAGGTCACAGTTATGGAGTTCACCTGCGATACATAGACTACCTGAATTCTTTGATATTATTTTTAACATAAACTCAGACAGCCGAAACAGACAGCAACTGGAAACTGTGACGCCGATAAAAAAATGCCACTTTATCTGCTGCTGTTTTAGCACTTGAATATTTACATAATGGCAAACACCTCAGTGGAGATCACACTTCATGAATAAATTTGACTTCACTTCAATTAAGACAAAATGATAAAGAAAATAAGAAAAAAAAGCCATATCTCTAGCACACTGTCTTATCTGGTTGACTCAAATTAATTCAAGAGGGGCAATGCAACACTGTGTTTCTTACAGTCAGAATCAGGCAACCAGATCC
The DNA here is from genome assembly GCF_017976325.1 of Chelmon rostratus. NCBI lineage: Eukaryota > Metazoa > Chordata > Actinopteri > Chaetodontiformes > Chaetodontidae > Chelmon > Chelmon rostratus. The sequence goes on along the minus strand of NC_055658.1, from coordinate 9,545,254 downwards.
TATTAGACCAGCTGCCTGTTAATGAAATTCCTTTATCATTTAAAATAATTATTGTTTTGTGTTTTCCTTCAGTTTGTTCAGAATACTCTCCAGTCCCAGTTCATCAATTATATTAACAAACTGATGCAGGAAATCCACTTACACACCAGCCTGTGCCTCACATTTACCAAACCGTTTGAGATGTTTCCTGAGCATTTCGACAGAGTACAAATTTTGGTCAGGCATCCCAATTATGTTTACTCTGGAAAATGATGTTTGTTGTTTTGATACAAATTTCAGGGCATAATAACTGGCAGAAATAAGCACCCCTGACTTTGTTTGCTTGTTATCTGAGGGATCAAATGATCATATGTGCGATGAGAATTACAAGTGCTGGACAACTAGTGAATATGCTGCGAGCAAACGAAATAAACCCGGTGCAGAGAGTGCATGACAACAAGAAAAACAGGCCTTTTTTTCTCTATTGAGCACCAGACCTTTTTCATCCCCTACATTTTAAAATGGCTTCACCCTGTTCCAAACATCTTAGCCCTGCACAACAAATTAAATCTTGAGCGACGACGTGGAAGAAATAACAATTATTATGATTTAATTTCACAGACCCAACAGTTGTATGCCTATACAGTATCTTTTACAGAGTCTCTGTAATGTGTCTGCATTCCATCGGTTGTTCACAATCACCCCTCAGAAATCTCTCCGAAATAACCAGAGTAGCCACAGCAATGATGGAAACTGATTTACCCTGCCGTCTCCCCGTCTGAGCGGTCAGGGTTGACCGAGTGTGTTTTTGTAACAAGTTGACCTCTGCTGGGTTCTTTCCCCTGCAGGAGGACGCCCTGGACTCCAAATCCTCTTTGATTTCCAATAACATGTCCTGTACTCTAATAGCTCTCTAGGAGTAGACGGCCATTAGGGGACCATAGAGGAGATGACAGGTTCAATTGAGTGTGAGCGTGCAATGGAGGAGAATAAGGTGCGGTGCAGTGTGCGTGACGGTTGGGTGGGGGGATGTGATTGTGTGAGTAAGGATAGCTATGTTTAGTATCTATATTATAACACAGAACATAGTGTTATCCCCAATAAACAGAACTGTAATCATTGTAATTCACTGAAGGTCACTGCAGAATCCATTATCAATTTGCTGAATCATAAGTAGGAAAAAAAAACTGTGCATGGATGGAAGACAGAGGGGAAGAAAGGGAGGGAGAGGGTGGCACCCTATTCGCACTAAACATATGTGATACAGTGGCTGTTTTCTATTCAACACGGCACAACAGGTGTTGCTGCATTGGACACAATGCTTATCAAGATACACTGAGAAAGTGTTTCATTTGTGTGGTCCTCACTGTTGACGCTGGCTAGCATCAAGATGCTGGACCACAAGAAAAGACAAGACTAAGAGAGAATGCCAGCGGGCTTGCTTGATGGTTCCTCTTGCTTCGCTTGACCTGGAAAAGGCTCCGGTCCTTCATCATGAAGGCTGTTCCAGGAGACAGTCTGAGGAGACATGAGCGAGGGGCCTTTGCGGAAGTCTTTTATCAGACCAACACACCTGTCTATTGCAAGTCTGTTAGTGATTGGATGCTGCAGCTGATTGGAATCAGCTGATGCTACGTCAGTGCACATTTCATAGCAAAGTGGACAGACTAATCACAGAATCAAGTGAAGACTCCCACGTTTTGGACTTCACGCTTTCAGATTCACCATCATCATAAACATCTATAATATCATCATTGTGTATCAGGTGTGATGTGATATAAATTTACAGAATTTTCACTTTGTCTGAAAAAATCAAGGCTGATAAATAAACCTTGTAATCATAACCTGGGCTATAATAAAGAATTTAGAAACATAATATCAATAAACTGAATTTAACAAGCACGTTGCTGCCATTAGAAATGTTTCGCATTTGCATTCAGAGTCTGAGCAATTTATTACATTTACACACAGTCGTTTCTGCTAATCTGTGTAAATACAGAATGCAGGTTTTGCAGGTAATTGACAGCTCTAATATGTTTAAATGTACAGCTGTGTCGAAGGTGGTAATTGTGTTTTGGTGTTTGGACAAGTAAAAACCTCCAAACCAACGTTGTTGCAGCCGTTGTTGCTACGGAACAAAGCTGACTAACAACTGATCAAACTGTGTTTCAGATAATGGTTTGCTCGGTTTCATTTCTCTAAAGACGTGTTTCCTCAAATTAGCCCTCCTTGCATGGTTTCCCTGCATCTCTTCTCGCTCGCACCTTTATTGGAAGAGACTAGGATGCAAGGAAAAGACGCAAGTGAGGGAAACATGGATGCAATTAAAGGAACTGCGATGTATGCTAAGAGTTTACAGTCATGCTAACAGCTCTGTGAGGCTTGGCCATGGCAATGCTATCATTCAGATGTAATGTTTACCATGTTCATTGTCTTGATTTAGCATGTTAGCATGCTAAGATGGTGCTACATGAAAAGTCACAGGATCACCAAAGTTATTACAGTTGATTCTGAGGGGGCAATGCCTGTTTGAGATTTCATGGCAAATCTATGCAGTCGTTGGAAAGATGTTTCACTCAAGGCCACGAATGTCAGTCGCATGGTGGCACTCAAGGAGAAGTCAGGGGGTCACAAAAGTCAGTGGGAGTCATCCTCTGGGTGCCTTGAATGTTTGCACAAGATTTCATGGCAATTCACTCAATCTGGACAAAAGTTGAAGTAAATCAGTTTTCAATTCAAATCAAAAACGATTCATCATCCTCTATCAAATACTATCTATCTATCTATCTAAAGCATCTATTTTTCTTCTCTGCTACAGTACATAATGTGGACTTCTACCTAATCTGAGGATGTACAGAGATGCATGTATGCAGCCACACTATTCTTATTATCAGCATGTTTGAACAATAACGGTCAAAAACAACAGCTTACTAATGTTAAATGAATTCATAAAATCATGACAGACAAATCCATCTTTTGTGAACAAAGGCAGTCTTTTCTGATGGGTAATTATGTGATGGACATTTGGGTGTAATCAAAACTGGTGGAGAACAGCAGAGTCCGAGCATATTTCAGACTGCAGCAATAAGCGATCATCAAACCAACTACAGAAAAAAAAAAACATCCAACTCACACATTATAGGCTATCGACCACACACACACACACACACACACACACACACACACACACACACACACGTGCACACAGAGAGAAAAGCCTGTGCATACAGAGAAGCACAAACAGAGGCAGACTTGCCGTTTGATCCAGCTTTGCGTCTCGTCAATTATTCAGCATTCTGCTCATAGACATCGCCTTAAAGAGGGCATAAAACATGCACGAGGCCCACATTTGGAAATAACAAGAACATTGCCTGTGTTTAAAATGCAACGCTGAGAAGTAAAGATTGATTTAGGCTGACTTTTTCCGCTCGGTTTATTTAACTATACCAACAAAAATCACTGGACTTTTTTTAGCCCCACAAATGACGGGTCTGTGCCTCTCTCTCCCTCCATCGATGCCTCAGACATGAGCCAAAAACAAATGATAGAAGAGAGGAGGAGAGATGAAACACGAAGGGACTTTTCCAGCCGTATTATTATCTTTGTTTACAATCAGAGGAGCTGGATGCATTCTGCAATAAGCAACAGCAATGTGATTTGTCTAAGTATGCAGTGGGTCTTTTACAGATGACAAAACATTTATTGTAAAGCGAGGGTTTAATAAAAGCAGGATGTTGAGAGAAGAAGATGAAGAAAATCCAATTAGCACTTTTCATTCATAGCAAGAGAGCACATCAATGCCAAAAAGCCACTTGGTGCTAGTTTGTTGTTGTAAAAAAACAACATTCTGGAAACTCTCCACAGACCACTTGGAACTCTTTACTTTTGATTGCAATCACCCTTTACCTTTCCCGATAAATACAAAGAATATGACGACTGACGCAGTCTACCTATGAACACACAGCAGCATCTGGTTGCGCATCCTGTGTTGTTAGGTTTAACAGCGAGGCACAGGAGCCTGTGTTAAGAAGGATTACACAATGAGTCTTCTCCCAAACTAACACTCATGAATTTGCTGAAAATAGTGCATTTTCGTTGAGCCAGCGCGCTATGTACAAGCCTTAATTATGCTTTTGTCAGCAAAGAGCCTGGGAAATGGTATTAAACATTCATGATGGTGTGACTCCATTATTTTAGGGCCATAAAAAGACTAATTTGGCCGCGGTTATTTACCCTGAGTGTGACAGTGTAGCTGCACAGCGGTGGTGACAGCAAAGAGGGTGTTAAGGGACAAAGAGGCATAGTTCACTCACTCAACCTCCAGGCTAAAATAACACGTACACACACATGCAAAGACACACACAGGGAGACACACTTATGCAGACCACGTGCACACACATTCAGACATTTGTGTGCACATACCCACAAACACACTAACTCCTTAAGGCCAAAATAACACATGAATCTCAGGTCCCTCACTGCAGCCCCCAAGGGCAAAAACATGAAAGTCCTCTCACACTGCAAGTGGCGTCTGAAGTTATCTGTGGGGGAGCAGAGTGGACGCCTTTCTTACTCCGTCTGTGGTCATATGGACGTCTGGGTCACGGTGCGACGGCTGGGATCTATACATCACTGTGCGAACATGGCAGGTTTGAGAAAAGGAGCGTGATGACACCAAGAGTCATGTGCAGCTGATCCTTAAGGTAGCAAAAAAAACCACACAGCTTCTTTTCTGCGTCAGTGCACATGCACATACACACTTAGACAATTCACTCTCTGTCACACACACACACACATACACACACAATGTGGGAGCACAACCAGGTGACAGATGTAATGCTCAACCTCTTGGCTTCGTCTCGCTGTATATTTAATTAGCTTTGTGGCATGCAGGGCACTGTGGACCACAGCAATAGAGAATATGGAGAGCACATATAGATACACACACAGTAATATAGGCTGTTGCTGCTCTTATAATTATCAAATTGCTTGTGTTTTATTGTGTTGTGTTGAGGGATGAACACTCGGCTCAGGGGCAATCTGCACAACGCCTTTATTAAAGCAACTTCAGACCACTTCTGTGGATTCCTGCTCAGATACTTAAGTGGAATTCAGGCACAACTTCATTTTCATCGTCTTCTGGTTAACAGGAGACAGTGTTACATTATTATATAATATATAAATAAACATATAAGAGCCAGGAAACAGCAAGACTGGAAACAGAGTGCACCACATCTCATTATGTCTTGTTGAGTTGTTGGGATAGTTTTTGTCACTTTCAGTGGTTGGGTTTAAGCACACAGTGTAGGAGATGCAAAGTTTCACAAACTGTAAAAGATAAAACACGACATACAGTTTTATCAAAATAAATCTGGTTGAAAGTCATTTAAACAACACTTGCCATCCCATTCACTTCGACGATGTTGAGCAGATACAGGAAATACTGGCCTTTGAAAAGTGTTTATTGGCTTTACTCCGACAGAGTGCAGAGTGCCTGCGGTATTTTCTTGACTTGCATTTTTGTTCTTGCTAGTTTCACCGCAGCCATAAGCTGACCTTGCAAACTTGTGGAGGTGACTATAAAGTAGAGGACAAGGATACTTTGCTGCTCTTAGATAGGTAGCCAGTGGGTGGGCTGGTGGTTTGTCATCCTCTGCTTTGGCCAAATGAAACCATCCATTTACTCGCCCTGCGTCTGTTATATCCATGATCTCATATTCCAGTAAGTTAATGTACCACATGCATTTATAATGAACAGTATATGGTTTCAGATGCAGTGCGTTGACTGTTTTGACGAATTTGCCAGTACGAGTAGTACCATTTCTAGGAGGAATATCTCAGATGTGAAAGTCAAATTTGGAACACTGTGTAAAAGGAATCAGCTCAGGATGCTCCACTCAGAGGAAGATTTGTATCAAAATAATACAATCTGAGCTGTGTATCGGTCTTAAGTCCCAGCCACTCTGCTGTTACCACACAAAGATTGAAAAATATAATGGCAAGTCAGTGCATACCGTCTAAATAGCTCATGAATACAAATATTATTGACGTTGTGCTGAGAAATGGAGATGTATCAGTTCCAAGTGTGCCAATACTGGGCTGCAAGCTTTGTTATTAGCACAATTTATTGTCACATACTGTCATCCTCTCACAATTAGCTCTTAGAAAACTAGAGCAAAGGTATTACCTACCTACCTAATATCTTTACCACCTCATAACTGGCAGGTCAAAGGTTCAGTGTTGCTCAGTGGCAGCAATAACAAGCCTTCCCATAATCCCGTCCAGCAAGACACTTAGAAAGCATATATACATGTATATAAATTATAAATCTGGCTTTTATGTTACTCCAAAAAACAAAACATACAGTACAAGATATTTCAGGACAAATCTGAGGTTACATGATTCAATATTTGTGAACTGAATGGTCCAGTTGTCCCCTCATGGACCATCTGGGAGTGAGTAGGACTTGGTACAGATGTCTTCAACTGCAGCCACATTAACCATTTAATTTATGCTGGACATATTTATAGGGTCAAAGGTCTCATGGAAGTCTGAGTTTTTCCACAGTAATGTAATATTATGAGCTCAGCTGTGGATGCTTGTGTCAGAGCACAATTCGATTTACTTGACAAATACCTGTGAAATACTATAAATTGCTGCAATATACAAGGCAACTTATAGCTGGCACAGTAAATATATAAATATGATTAAATCTGATTATTCCCATCACAACTCACCACACACACACACACACACACACACACACACACACACACAATGACAGTTTGCTCTCGTTATGTTACATATAGTTCAATAAGTTAGTGTGATCTCAGTGTGTGGCCTTACAGAAAGGAGGTGATCCACTCTTGACAAAGGTCAAACTCCATCTTGGAGGACCTGCTCTACGAAGCCTTTCCAGCTTTTATTTTAGAAACTGCCCACAGCAAGACTCTTCACAGGGCTTATTAGGCAACGCTTTGAGAGAAAATGACCCCACCTGCCTGTGGCTGTGATGGTTATTTCCTACTCTCCAGACTGATTTGTGTGGCACTCACCACCAGCAGCTCTGCCTGCGCTCAGGAAGTGCTGAGCTAGGCCACTCTTAACAAAATTTAACACCTTAGCTTTGTGGTAGTGCACCCAGCGGATACCCACTTCAGATTTCAGAGGCCAGGTTTATTTTCTGGTTTATTTCCTGCTTCCTTTACATTTTTTATCTGCTTGCGTCTCTTCCAGTTTTTCTGTCCCTCTCTCCTTTTTCTACAGGGACAGAGATGATTTCCCAGAGCTGGAATACTTGCAAAAGTTTTGCAGAACCTGCTCTGAACCGATTTTTGGTTTGGGAGTAAAAGCGTTGTATTATTCACTCGCTGTGATTCACTTTGGACTGAGGTTAAAAGCTTTTTATTATTCTGGTTTTGTATTTGTACAAAACGGAAAAAGGAAAGAAAAAAATTCTACAGTGAAAAAAGGTTTCCAAGGTTTCAATTTCAGCTAGAGTTAGTTTGATTCAAAATATCATGTTATGTTTTCAGTGGTTTGAAGGGATGGATCCTCACATTCAGTACAATGAAATATAAAATTAATGCAATCCTAATTCCAAAAAAGATGAGACGCAGCTTTCTAAATAACTTTCTCTTGGCATATACTCAGTTGAAAACAGTACAAAGACAATATATTTAATGTTTGACCTCATCAGCTTCATTGATTTTTTAAATATCTGCTTATTCTGAATTTTGGGAATTTTGGGAAATTCAGAGAATTCCTCAGCTGCATCTTACTTCAGAATGAAAGAGACAACTGCTCGCAGCTGATAAAAAAACAGACCTGTGCAAAGTAATTGCCTCCTCAGGTGATGCAGGTTTATTTGCTCCACTGATTAGGTATTTATCTGTTGACATATCAGGAAGTTTTCCTGCTCTTTCTCTCCTCTTCACTTAAGTTTCAAGTAGATTTTACACAAAGGCTGACAGAGGCGCATAAGAAAATTCATTTACATACTGGCTATGACTTTCTTTGTTCTCGTAATGTTTTCTTACATTTTTCTAATCTTGGATCTTTTCTATGTTTCATGGCCGTCTAATCCTCTAGTCTCTAGCCCTTTGTCTCCATCCTCATCCTATTTCAATTTTTTCTATCTGCCGATACAGAGGCTGTGAGCCTGCCGGGAGGCACCTCCCATACTTTATAACACTGCCTTCATTACCCAGCCCGCTGCAGCTGGCCATAAATGAAAAAACTGAAGATGTGGGAGGAGGGAAGGGAGGAGAGTAAGAAGAATAGGAAAGGAAAGGAAAGGAAAGGAAAGGAAAGGAAAGGAAAGGAAAGGAAAGGAAAGGAAAGGAAAGAACAAGAACAAGTCAATTGTGGAAGAGACAGAAAGGTTAGAAATAGAGCAAGAGAGAGTGAGAGTGAGTGAGCTTGAGACACAGACACAGGCTGAAAAGGTAAAAAAGCGAGGACGAGCAAAGTCATAAAATCTAAGTTAGAAGTTATTGGAGAATGGCTGGATGAAAAATGCCATCGCCATAAAATAATATTAGAATTGGTCTGGCCTTATGGCGTTGATGAATACAGATGCTGCCCTGCGGGGTCTTTGGCTGGGGGGAACTGGCTAATTTGAACAGCCATCCTACCTGTGAGGGCGGTAAAAAATATTAAAGGAAATGAAATGAATGGTTCACTGTCAGTTGTTTAGTTTATAGCCCCACATTTCCATCTCATAGCGGGTTAGGTGTCAGACAGAAGTCCCTCTTGCTAAGAATAGCTGCCAGCGGGGTAGTTAACCATGTGTGCGGGATTTATCGTTAATATGCCTGAAATGAACTACAAACCCCAGCAGAAATGGACCCGCAGCACCTTTAAGCAAATATAATGTACGACACGAATCAAACCTTCTCTCAACCTTGCTCACAGAAATTAGAGTGTATTTTACCCTCATCCCACTCCAACACATCGTCAATAATTGGCCCGGAGGGGCCATGAGTAGCGGGAAATTGATGACAGCTGAGTGAAAAGGGACCAGCTGAAATCTGATCAGCCATATTGACTTGAGGATATTGAAAAGAGATGCGGATGTCTTAATTACAGCAGCGTCATGGTAATGCCATTTTATTGCATTTGACTTGGGTTTAAAGAAGGCCATCAGCAAACCATAAGTCCATTTTGATCGCAGGGGAAGTGAATGAAATGAAAATTATTCTCCTTAATACCTCTCAACAAAGATCAATGGTACAATTTCTGCCGAGACTGAGAAATGTAGATAAATTCTGCTGTAAGAAAACAAGAGCGGTATGTAATCTAATCTATATCATTCTAATGAAGTGGGGCTGTTGTTGTTGTACCAGGCCTGTACTGAAAATCCATATGTGTAATGTCACTCTTTAAGTTGTCAAATGACAGTCTTTCCACACCGCTGCCACCAACATATTCTTAGCAAATAAGATCAGATAATTCTCGTCTGCATCATAATATACACGTTGCAACTGGTGGAAGCATTTTACTCTCTACAACCGATCACATTATATCTACTCATTAAGTGTTCGTCTTTCTTTCAGTTCCTGTCTTTCATGACTGCCTGACTTTCTTTTACGTTGTCAGCACCACAGGAAATCCACCGTGAACCACTTGATTTATGCTTCATTCCAGTGTAATGGTTATTTTCCCTGAGAAAAATACCAGTGTGTGCTTCAAGAGCCGGTGGTAAGGTCAAGATAATTTCAAGCCTACACTACACTGTATAACCTTCAGGAGAGAGTCCATAAATAAGGGATGGAAAAACAAAGGCGAAGGGGGAAAAAAAAAACACATTTTAGATATAGCCGGCCACACGACGGGGACAAGTGAAGTGGTCTTATCTCTTCATGGTCTGCAGGACGGCTTATGGCCAAACCATACTTCACCCTATTGTATGTGTGCGTGCATGCATGTGTGCGTGCGTACATGTGTGTGTGTGTGCACTCACTGTGCACCTTTACGGTGGTCTTGCTGCTAAATGCCTCAGTTCAGGTGATTCTATTCAGCAGAGATAATGTGCGTGTCAAATAAAAGGAAACGTAGATTTTAAGATATGAAAAAAGTCAATACGTGAAACAAAAATGTGTTCTTAGTGTAACCCAGTGGATTTAAAACGTACACACATGACTATCTCTGTCCGTCAGGATATCTCTCCTTCATCTATTCTTTTATATCTTGCTGTCTTTCTATCGATAACTGACAGTCAGCATTTTTCATCAGAGAAAACAGTTTTCTTATCTTGTCTCCACCCAGAAAAGGATGTACAAGCCTTGCCTTACCTGACTACATCTGAGAGACATTGGCAAACTGCCATAAACAATCCTCACTCCTCCTGGCAATTTCTAATGTCTAAAGCGACGGCGTGATGGTGACAACCTCACAAGGACTCGCACAATTTTGCTGTTATTCTTTTGTGTTGGTTTACCTGCAGCTGTGCTCTACATTTCCGCTGTGTTGCAGGACTTCCTTCCCTTTCTCCTTCTCTCTTTACTTCTACACCCTCTCTTCCCTCCTTCCACACCTGCCTTCCTCTCTCTTCTTCCCACTGTCTTCCTTCACCCTCCCTCTGTCTTCATCACCATACTTTATGTTTAACAAACCTTCATGCAGCTCAGCTTTTAAAGGAGTTAACCGTGATGTAGTACCTTAGCGTGGAGAGGTGGGGACATGCTAGGTGACCCCAAACTGTCATGGAAACCCACATTGCATGTTATCAGTGACTCACCACACTCAACCACCGGGAACCGGGGGTAAGGAAAGTGTTGGGAGAGTGTTGTCTGTGCATGCATGCATACATACAGTCACTTAAACCCATTCTATCAAAACCTCATAATTTCACACGTTCATGTCGGCAAGCAAACACACACACACACACACACACACACACACACACACACACACACACTACTGTAGGTCACCCATATAGTGTACTCCCCAATCAACCATCTCTCCGCTGTTCTAACTCCAGGGGTGCAGTCCCTTGGAGTTGTGTTTATGATATGGACAGGAACATTTTGACATGAATCTAATAGCTGTTTCAGAAAACAAAACAAAAAACACCTGTGAGCATGCTCCACAAAGGAGGCTACAAGTCTGCACCAAGAAAATGTGGCAATCACACAGCAGTACCTGGACTAAAGGGAAACTTCTACGGTATTTCAGAATATGACATTGTGTGTTTGTTGAGGTCATCACATACACTAACTGCTGTTTGTTTAAAAAGAAGGCAGTAATGCATTTCAAATACTGTCTCCGCTCTGTGGTTCCGGGTTTCTGCAACAGAGGAAACTGCATTAAGCACATATGTGCAGTGTTTGCTGAAGTGTAAAGTAAGAAAATCCTTGAAAGATTTCACTGGCTGTGATTACAGTTTGCTGAGTTCTATTAAGAGAGGCTGGTAGAGCAAAACTAGCCGATATCTAGATCTTGGATCAGTTGGATTCTGCTGTGTCGAAGCAATCTGACACAACTAGATGGTGCCTGAAATGTGGATAAATGAGGCTCTATTGTGACAGTGTAATTGTAACATGTCATATTAAGCATATGTCTGGGAAGTAGTGGCAGGCTGATTGTGGTTTGTGCTCATCACCTCCATCTGCTCATCCATCTGTCTTGACAAATACAGCTGATTTGCAAGCAGACTATGAAACTTCTCAAGTCGCACTAATTGGGAACCTTCGATAAGGCTTGGTTAAAATGACCTAATTAATACTGTGATATAATGTGTATGTTGTGTTCAAAATTCTGTACCTATAAGCTAGTTTATGTCCACATTAGCCATTGTAGCAGTAACTCTTTCTGAGTACTGTGCTGAATATTGCTCTTTATTTTGTTTGACATACCTGAAGAGCAAATAATCAAATTTTACCTCCTAGAATCAGACCTTTGTCACTGATTTAAGATCTGTTGCCTAATTTTGGTATTTTTGATTGACTGAGAGAAAAGCTCTTACTCACAGTGATGTCCTGCAAAAACATCATCAAAATAAGTTATACCACAGCAAGTGTAAAAACTACATTCCTTTACACCACAAACAGACAAATGACAGAAAAAGAAGTTCAACAGAAGCTTTTACTGCTCTGAGGTCAAAAATCTAAAGAAGTCATTCCACCTATAAGGAGCGTAATAGGTGGACTGTTTTGCTAATTCCATATTCATGAATGGGATTTTCAAGTTAGTGCATTGTTGTGAATGAGTATGATCCCCCATATTTCTGAATCTTAAAACTGATGATAAATAACATGGTAGCTTATTAAGGATGGCTTCGTAAAAAAAGACAGCGTGGTTCACTTCGAACGGTAAGTGATGACCCCTGTAGTCTCTCGAGGATACAATGATGGGTTCTAAAGCTGTCACCTGTAGTAAATCTAAGAGAACTGTGATACACAGCATCAGTTGAGCTTGAGGGTATGAGCAACAGCATAATTACATCTGCACAGTCAAGCACACATGTGCTTAAAATTGCTTGCAGACCAGAGTTTGGGAAGAGAAAATGAACCCCAGCGACAAACCAATGTGAGAAAAAACAAAATCAAATCAATCACTGCTCAAAGAATAAAAGAACCATTTTTAACAGCAACTTGAATCATTTTTTTCTCTTTTTTTTATAGCAGCAGTGCCTCAATTTGCATAACACAAAACAGCAAAGTGTGCATGCTGTACAATGACCAGTCAAAACACTACGATCTCGTATGACACCCTCACCCAGGAGCTGATACAAACTGTTCACCTTAATTTTCTTAATAGGGCCGAGTGTTACTGTTAACACTTTATGTCACTCAGTTTATTGAGGAAGTGGCACCAGGTTAATTATAACAGTGTCTGCACCACCATCGCAGGCTATTTTTAAAGCGACTCACACCCACCCTGTCAGAGGTGAATCAATGCGGTTCAATACACAGTGACATATCCTGGCCTGTAGTTACAATAAAGGGTATCTTACAGCAATGCCTGCCAATATAAAAAAAAAAAAATGAAACATTCGTATTTTACTACTCCATGTCTACAGCTCTCTAATCGTCACCTGCCACGTGTGGTGCGGCCACACCCCTGGTGCTTCCTATCCTTCCTGTCCCTCCCTGAAGCCCCGCGTGAGTTACTGCTATATAATGGTCCCAGCTGAATGGCCCTCCAGGGAACCCAAATGACCTTTCACAATAGAGAGGCTAGGGCTCGAGCTGGAGACGGGACATAATTCTTGCATAATGAACTAAGTAATGGATCCAAAGCAACAGCACTGTGACAGCATGATGTTTAAGGAACGCGGCCGCTGATAAGATAAGACGCTAGCGACAAGGGCCATTTTTCTGGAGGCTCCTCGATGTGAAGGATTCCACCTGGAAGACCAGGTCCTTAACCTAACTCAGTTCTTTCAGGCTGATGATAAATAATTCAGGAAAATTGCACTAATGTAGCCAACGGCACGTTAGTTTGATACGAACATATCTTGGATGCTGCATGTCAAAATGGTGGCACTGCCGTCTAGTACTGATGGTTTGTTGGGTCCAATACAAAAGGTGAGATACAATCCCTCAGTTTAGCAAGTTAAGTGTAAAGTGGATTGAATGACAAACATGCAGCAGTATTAAAAGAAAAAAAGAACAAACATTAAAGTTTGTTGCACTTGTTGTGAATCAAGCCCATTTTGAGTGATGGAAATGAGGTTGAGAATCGACAGCGTACCTTTAAGGGTTTGACCTGTAGCAGCCCCATTATGCAAATCAGACTCATTTGTAAGCTTAGCTTTATGTGGGTGGCAGGTTTTATGTTAACCACATTTACGCTGCAAGAATTGGTGCCTTTAAAATATAAAAATTCTGACCTGTGATTATGTCACACCTATCAGATAAATTGGTGCTGTTTATTTTACCAGAACATGAAATAAAAATGCCTAAAAAAATGACTGGGATATCATCTGAGCTATCACATTTGACACACAGTAAAACCTGCTACCCTTCATGTGGGAATATTATTGGTGAATAATTCATCTATTAATTGACACCCATGAAAGAGCACATGAATGCATTACTAATAGAAGGTAGACTATGCAGGATGGCGACTGAGGAAGACTCACAGTAGCTACCTGCGTAGAAATGTTTCTCCAGGCTGAGGGTGGTATTGTCTGAGTGAAAGCTTCCTCTCTCACAGACGTCTTCATTGTTGAATATTCTACATCACAAGCATTTCACTAAACGTTGCTCTCTCGTGGACAGCACAATAACGTCACTCCTTTATGTGAACAGGGCTACGTGTGACATGACACAAAAGTCCCAGTGCTAATGTCATACGAGAGCTCAACGGACGCAGAGAGTACTTTTTATATATACCCTCTTTGCTGATCAAAAGAATTGTGAGATACATTTAAGTGCTTTTCCCTGTTTGGTTTGATCCATATTCTCTTGGACACCGAGAAGCCATTATCTGCAGTTGTGGCTTCTTTGATGTTCTTCCGTCAAGGTGACACCGGCTGCCTTGTCAGGGAATGCACACATCAGATGGTAAAAGATGCTTTTTGCTTGAAGGCAAAGGTTCTGCTAAGGACTCAATCAGTCCCTCCAACTCACTCCTTCATACACTCGCACACAGTGTCTGGCAGCAAGAGAAAATAATTAGGCCAGTGTGGCTATCTGAAGCATTAAGATCCATTAGTAACAGATCTTATACATTAGAGGGTATCTTTGCAAATGTAGCTGGGGACTGATGAGCGGGGCGAAGAGAAACCACGGGAACACACTCCTCTTCCACCTGCTGTATTTATAGCACTGGTAGCCGACAGTGTCGATGCATGTTAGCATGTACCTAATGGTTTCTCTTTTGTTCGGAAACACATACCTGAACAACTACCTGAAATGCACATAATGGCCAAATACATCTTCGTGCGTTCAACAAATGGAAGCATTCTGGCAATTTTTTTTAGAAAAGGAGGGCTCTTTTTCAGGACTCACCAGTTTCTACTTTTGGAGCCTCCACACCTGCAAACAATTACCAAGAAAGACTGAATCAGGGTGCATTTCTGAGGGTGCTACGCTCAGATTCTCTTCACTAACAATGCATTAACTACATATTTACACCGGCAATTTCAACACAGCACATTGAAAAGGAAGTGTCTAAAAGCAAAAACTGCAAAATGATGTTTTCTGTGATTGGTTACTTTCACCATCTCATACTGTTACGCAGCACTGAGGAATTTGTTATAATTTGTATTTTGTTTACTGAATCTGTAAAACAGAGCAACATCCCTGCATTTGATAAAGTATGAGATGAAAATATATAAAAATTCTATGTCACATAAGAGCAGAGCAAGCAAATAAAAACACTCTGGAGGAGCACTAATTAAAACAAACATGACACCACAATACACATTTGCAGTATTGTCACGTGAATTGTAGCACTGTGACAAAGCCAGTGATTTTATATAGTGACACATTACACATGACATCCTGTCGTTGTCAAATGTGAAATATAAACATCGCGATTCATGTTAATGACGACCGACCCTGTCACACTATTCACAATGCTTAAATGCACAATTCTAATATAACAGCAGTAGAGCGGGTGTGCATAATCAAGGTTTTCTGTTAGTCTCCACTCATCATTTAACCCAATACCTTGTACAATCAACCTACCCACACAATACTAATGCACACACACACAAACATAGAGAGATAGAGAGAGAGAGAGATAGAGAGAGAGAGAGAGAACAGTGCAAAACAAAATGGAAGAGATATTCTTAATATAAACAGACCCAGGAGAGGGCTGCCTTTGCCTTCCGAGCACTGAAAATAACTCCAAGGTCAGTGAGCTTCCATTAGGGATTTAAACCATAGCAAAGTGCTAATTAATTAGGCCTAATGTGAGACAATGGTCGGATTGTCGGCTCGTTCCCCTGTAGGAGATACGATGCAATGCACTGCTGGAATTTTGGAGGCTATTTCAGGTCAAACGAAAGCCTGTTTTTTCCTTAATTTAGCGAGCAAGCTGTGCTGACTGTGCATACCACATGCCACATTACCACCGAGCATGTGATAAGAAAAGTATTACAGACTTGTGGCGACCCCATTGCTGTAACAATGCCGTTAATATTTTGCTTTAGTCCTGACATATTCTCAGGTGAGGAATGGAATCCCTCAGTTCAGTGAAATTTATGAAATCCCCTCCTTAACGTCACGTTTCTTCAGCGGACGCAAAGTAAAACGTCTCTATGCAAACGGGGCAAATATTGGAATCTAGTAGAGCGGGCGAGAAGAAGTATGTGTGATCGTTAGACAGATGCTATTTGACAGCTGGGCCATTAACAGACCACAGCAATGCTTTTGTTATTTAACTATAAATCATAAGTGCTTTATGTAACTGCCAACCATTTTCAAATCATGTTACAGTGTTTAACGTTTCAGAATGTGTTTTATCTGCCTTCGACCAGTTCCCATTCAGTATATAACCTAAAACTGTACGGTCAGGTTATATAACTGACTGCGATGGATTAACTAAGTTTCATGTCCCTGCAGGTTGATCCTCAGACTATAGTGAAAGAAAGGGAGTTTAGCAAAAGTTCAATCAGCTCAAATTACATTCTATCTGTCTTTTCCCTTTTCAGTTTCCAGCTCTCCAATCAACTGACTGAGGGCCCCAGATCTTGCCCCACAGAGGTTGGGGCAAGATCTGATCACTGGCCAGTCATCTTGTTGCCGTCAAACTTTGTTCCTTCCTCTGCTGCTCTCAGCTGCCAGGTTGATGCAACCCTCTCCACCCCATACACCTCCAGTTCTCACCACAACCCGCATCCACGAGTCCTTCCACGGCGCTTATCAGAGGTCCACCTCTTATGATGTAGCTGCACAATGTCTCTCCTGTCGGAAATGGAAATAAATGGATACTAAAAACCCCAAACAATAAACCACTATGTCTTCCTTTGGAAATGGACAGCTGCACAAGAAGACAAGCAAAGACTGCATTTTATTATTGAACTTGTTTATAGTGATGTTTAGGCACTAGTAGCACTTGGTTTAACGATTGTGGTCTTAAATAGAAGAAATCTGCAGTGACTTGAGGCAGGAGACACAAAAGTGTTTCCTCTATTAACATTTAGATGAAACCACAATCTTTCACTAACATTAAATAAAGTGTTTCTTTTGCCTGAACCTGATCACAGACGGGACTCAGGATCCTGTGCTTTGTTTCAAAAAAACAAAATGTTGCCGGTGAGCATGATCCAGGCAGCGATTTGTGGCCACGACATAATTGAGAAAACAGTTTAGTAGTATATAAGCATAATTTCTTCAGTTCAAATGTATAGAATAATACACAATAGTCGAACAAAATAATGGGCAACGAGTGGATAATACAGGTCTTATGTTTCTCTCTTTTCTTTCTATTTCAGCTTCGAGTATCGTGAACAATAAACCACAGCAGCCTGAAAACAGGATTTTCTTCTATAATACATAATTTGTATGATTTGTTCTCTCTATATGGTACGCAGGCCCAAGCTGACAGAAGAGCACGGTACAAAGAGTGAGCTAAATAATTAGCTTTCTCATGAAGCAGCCCGTGAAGCTGAATGTTGTGGGGGAACAAAACGTCTCTCCTCAGCTTTTATCCAAAGGACTTTAAATATCAGGGAGAGTAACTTAATCAAAAATATGTATTCATGAGGAACAGGACAATAGCCCTCACCTTTTCATACCTCCTTACCTCCTTATCTGTGGAGCATCTTTTGCCTGTTCACTCTTAAAAATAGGGTGCACCGTGGCACAAAATTAGATTTCATACAAAGAGGATGTATTATTTTGCTGTGACAATAGCCCTCCTGTTACTGCTTAGCATACACACTGTCAAGCACGTACACTAATATGAGAATACCAATTAACTTTCCCTCCAAAATACAGACGGACACACCTAAAAACATGCACAAACACACACAATCACACACACGTTCAGTGTCTTATTAAGCCAAGCCCGTTCATCGGAAGGTGACTGTGTGAATATATGTGACTGGTAATGAAACGCACCTTAGTGTTACATCATATTAGTTCTGAAGTGGATCTGACAACGATATGATGATAATCTGATAGCAGGTGGAGGTGATAATAATCATATTCTCCTCCTTACAAAGATCAAATGAGACCTCAGAGGGGCTTGGCTGGCAGCTCATGGTGCAGGTGTATTTATACTTGATATTGTGAGTCAAATTACTTAATTTACATATTTGACTGGAGGTGAGATAGTGGTAATGAGAATCTTTTAAATGCACAGAGAGAGCAAAGAACATGACCGATAGGCCTGTCTATTACTGTGCATATTCCGCCAGTTAATGCTGAATATAAGCGGCTGCCTTGGATGTTGCTGCATCAACTTTTCTTAATCATTTGCTATCTAGGGTCATAGCAGGTTCATCACAACCAAACATGAGCCTCTTTCTATACATGTCATTACTAAGGAGACATGAGCAGTGTTGAGCTAGTTACTGAAATTGTAACATTTACATTTACTAGTTACTTCATGACTTGCAAATACCGATACAGGTCATCTCATATTCAGACAACAATAGGGCTACATATCACAATGTAGCATGTTTTCTGTAGATTCAGTGAATATAAAGTTTAAAGTGACCACACAGAAAGGCCTTTTTCTGATTATATTTTGAATTACATACTCAACAAATAAAAGGTACTTACTCAGTTTCGATTATTGTTCTGCTTTAACCTTTGTGCAAATCTTCAATTATGTATGAAACAAAATAGAAACTATCAACATCTTAAATATATAAAAGCAAAAAGTGTCTGTTTTGGAAACACGTGCTCACTTACAGACACTTGGTCAGGACTGCTCGGCATTAGATTTTAGGGCGCTGGGTACTTCTTTGGCATCATTTTTCAATGTGCAAGGCTCCGCGGACAAGTTAGCAAATCCGATTAGACATTAAAAATAAATCTTGCTACGAACAATAATAGACACGTGGTTAATGTTGTGAAATGGTCGCACTTTGGTTAGGTTTAAGCACCAAAACTACTTTGTTAGGTTCAGGAACAGATCGTGTTTGGCTTATGATAAGTATGTTAGTTATGCACTAAAGTAACTTACATTCTGTCACATTTGTCATGCATGCTACTGAATGAGAAAATTAGATGTAACGAACACAAAAACGAAAGCACACATTCTAACACAAAGCATGGGCTTCAGTACCTCCAGACATTGCATGGTCAAAACACAACTGTGTCCTATGAGAGAAGCCTGCGGCTGCTTGCATATTATCAACAGCGCAACTCTCAATGTATTGTAGCATGGAGAGAATCTTTTCCGATGGATTGACGGAGCAGTGACAGTGTGTACCAAATGAAACACGCCACTTCAAACCTGTGAGCCGTGAACCTTTGACGCCGTCCTTTCAGTTTACAGTGAAGTCGCAGGTTTGTATGCCTCGAGCTACTGGAGTGCCGGGGAAGCTGATATTTTTTTGTCCTTGTGCTTGATTGCACTGAGCTTGCACCTTGACTTGAATAATTTAGCTTTTTGCCATAAACACTGAGTTGCCACTGTCAATATTTCTTTTACTTTAAGGTTCAAGTACGCAGTCTGTTAGGCTTTTGCCATCGATCATATTTCCTCTATGAACAACTTTCTCCACTGAATGCAGTGCTTGAAGACCCTTTAAATGGTTTTAACTCTCTATCGGCAAACTGTCACTGCATCCTGGCAAGGTTTGCACTGTAACAGTGAAAAATAGAACATTAATTTATTAGACATAATTGACACAAGCCACAACACACTCTTCCTTTAAATCAGACCCATCTCACAACTGTTCTGCAGGTGCACCACTGCTGTGCGAGTGGTGTCAAAAGATCATTTATTTCAGCTATTATTCCACGTTTTTCTACACACAGAACTCAAATTGATATCAACTTCCATAGCTATAGACTTATTTATGCACTTTCGACACATGTGGCGAGGATGTGATGACCAGTATACTGTATGTTCTGCTTAAAATGAAATTATTAAAAGCCTCAACAACATACTCAACACACTATCACAGCACTATATGCAGTTCGGTTTGGTTTAATCCAAAGTGCCTTGCTGCTGCTGTCTTGAGTGCTTACATTTTTGGCAGATGGGCCCAGCGGGACCTAGACCCTTGACCCTGACAGTGTTAGCACCATATTGAACTCAGTGAGTTCCTGTTCAGCAGCGCCATATATCACTTAAGTGGAACATTTTTAGTTTTAAGCATCTAGCCTTTGGTATTGACTGCCCCAGATAGCCGTTGACAGCTCACAATGTGCAAATAACAATGTGGATGTTCCGTCTAGGTATTCAAGTGAACGCTGGGTACTGGAAATCGATTTTTAAAAAATAAACCAGTAATGTAAGTCGGGGATATGTGCATATCAGGATGTCCAGAGCTGTACCTACCACTGAAGACAGCAAGGTCATGTCCATGGCACTTTTTTCATATTGTTTCTCATTTTTCATACAGGAGTGCACCTTTTTATTCATTCATTCTTTTCTATCCCTGTGTCTAGACCGCAAACGTCACGTCAGCATGATAACAGGGTTCAGCTAACAATCAAGTGGCTGTCTATGGTGGTTCCACTTTGTCCATGAATTTCAGGTTTCCCTTTGGAATGTCTGAGCATTCCTGATCGATTTTTCCATCAGCTCTGACGCAAATGAATGCGTGTGGTTGAGCGAGAGAGGTGATGGCCATCGAAGCAGAGGGAAAGCAGTGAAGTTGTCTATTGGCAGTAGGTTACAGCTTCTGATGAATAAACACTGCAGCTCCTCAATACCCAAGAAGTTCCTGTCCTTGCTTCGCAGCTGCTGGACAAGAGTGAAGACTCTGTGGGTTTACAACCTGGCCAAGATTGCATAATATAGATAAATAAATTAATTCAGTGCCTTTTTATTGGGCATCAACCTTGCGTTTATGCATGCACTGTCATAAAAACAGGCTTGAAGCTTCAGGTCGTGTTTGCACCTTCACGAGGCGTGCGTGAGAAAAATGCATCGTGCACATTTGTGGCCCAAACACAGGTTCAGATTTTCAGCATTAACAGGCTGAAATGCATCTTGGACTTAATGACCAGAGGAAAGGAAAACAAAACAACAAAACCCACCAAATTCACCTCACCCTACTCCCACCAAAATCTGTTGCACTGGAAGCTTCCTTAAGGGCATGGAGCGCTTACATTGTTCTCTTCTTCTGACAACTTGTGTTTAAAGTTTCAACATACAGTTTGAAATTTTGAACATTAATATTCCAGTAACAACTATTTGCATAGTATGTCAAGATCCTGAGCAGATAATGAAGACACACACTCCCTGTGTGTGTGTGTTGTAATCCAAGCTTCTCTGATCGGTTTGTAAGGCCTCCAACAAAGAGAGAGACCAGACCAGAATCATCATCAGTCTGGTATTACGAGATGAAGAGCGCTTCGGGGCTCCAACTTGACTCAGAGCTGGCTTTTCTTCTCTTCGATGTGTGACTTGATGTGCACATAATGTTAGATGTCTGTTTTCATTAGTGTCTGGCTACAGTAGGCATGGTTGCGAACTAGCTGTTACAGATTTTAAGATTATTATGATATGACGATTATTTGTTCTGTCCCTAGTTTGCTTACTGCAACACATCATGGCTGTTTTTTGGCTCCTCTCTGGTTGTAAATGAGCATCCATTAATTTGCATTACTAATCTCGCAACCCTTGTCGTAGCCTCTGGTCTCGATATTCTAGTCTTTGTTCTTACTGTATTTTAAACAATAATCTCTAGCTAGTAGCAGGGTCAATTAACATGTGCTACTCCGATAGCATTACAGTGCAGATCAGCAGATAACATGCAAATTAGCCAAGATGAACTTAGAGTGGACTACCAACCGCTGTTGTCTCTTTGATCTATCATAATTATGTCCAACTGCTGTCACTAAGCCATGTAGTAGGACAGTGCAGTATGAGTAAATACCTTTGACACGGCACAGCTGAATAGGCCATGGACAAAAAAGTAGCCAAGCATAGCTAGCAAGTACAGTTTGAACAAGAGAATGGGAAATGGTAACAAGAAGCTACGCCATCCAATGACCAAAAATCTCCCACTGTATAAAGAACCTTAAAGCTCTTTAGAATTGAAGTGAACTGATCCCTGGCTCACTTCAAAAGAGCAACTGGACCTGTTGAAATTATAAAACAGCACTACGTACAAAGTGAAGAATGAATACCACATGAAGATTTTGTACACAAATGTGTTAATGAACAGTTGTCAAGCTTCAAAATCTTTTTTAATCAAATCTTCATGTCACCTTCATGGACCATTTTAAAAACTGCTGATACTGTTGCAGTGAGAGGACTGAATGGACTTCAGTAAAAAGTGTGTTGAAAGAAGGACAGGACACATTTATTGTCTCTTTTATCTGTATTCTGAGGAGTTTAGGGACAAATATATACTCAGTCATGCCCACAAAAACGCATCCTCTCATAGTGAGGTCATGTTTTCAATTAGTTTTTTTTTTTTTTTTTTGGTGCCCTTCCACTCTTTTCTCTTTTCTGTCCATTTCATTTGCAGCAGCTCCTTCAATTTCAGTTTGCTTTACTGTATATATTTTCATTTGGTTATGCATACAAAGTTCACATCCTGCTGAGCTAACACATAGACAGACAAGAGTTTCCAATTCACCTGACCTGCATGTCTGTGGACTGTCAGTGGGAGGAAATCCACATGACCATGGCAAGAACATGAGAACTCCAGCTGGGTTAATATCCTTCCTTCTTGCTGTGAGGTGACAATGCAAACCACCGAGCCAATGTGCCATCTTTATTTATTCTACTGCATTATGAAATTATTATGGTTGACTAAAGCCTCTCCTTCTGTCGCGGCCAACAAGAATATCGGACTGCAAGGAGGAAGGAGGAAGATGAAACAGTGGGGACAGATGAATGCTCTGCATGCAGGCTGACACATTTACTGCATGACTTTTTGTGTGCAAGTCTACATAAAGTTCCTGCGTGTATTCCCTTGTGCGTGCAACATGTACAACTGTATGTCAACCCATGTCGGGAGGAACAGCAGATATGATGGCATGTTCAACGCCTATTCATGCATCAGTGTCCACTGATGAAAGGTGAAACCTAACCAGAAGCGACACTTTGACTTGATCATAAGCCTCCAAGATTCACTGTTCAACGGCCATTTATGTGTGCAACTGAAGATTCTAAAGTGTGTGTATGCCATGCATTTATAAGTGCTGATTTGCCACCTATTGTATCTGTATGATGCACCTATTGGTAAATTGATCTATATGCCAAGAGACAGTATGTGCAGGATGTTTAGTATGTGAAAGTTGAGGGACACCTGAAGGGTGTCAACAACCATTCTCCAACAATGATTCCAGAACATCTACTATGATGGTAAATCACTCCTTCATGATGAGCAAGATGTTGCTTCCTGAGTGATTTCAGAATAATAAGCAGAAAAAAGCGTCTCTTTCCTACTCATCCTGTGTCTGCACTGGATTTCCAGGTAAAGGTGGCTTGAGTTGATGGGATGTTGGGGGGAAATGCAAACGCGATCTCTCTATTCCGAGGCCACTTGTCAATTTCACAGTGGGAAGATGAATGTCTGAAGCTTTACAAGCCGGTGGTTTAGCAGACAATGGTTAATTTCCCCACTTGTTGGAAGCATGACATCAAACAAACTGCGTTAGGATGCCTCTGATGCCACCAAAGACATCATCTGAAAGCTGAGATATGTATTATGACCTGAAATCAGACTCATTTATATGCACATTTTTCTGTCACTAATTCATGTAGCAATAAGACCATAGACTAGTCATTAATAACAATTACCAAAGTGTATCCCTGTGACCACCAATTGTATTGTACTAGAGATTATATTCATTTCTACTGTGCATGCACACACACACACACACACACACACACACACACACACACACACACAAGAGTTAGGCTGTGAGTGGCATAAAAGAACATGGCAGAGCACAGCCAGATGAAACAGGGGAGACTGCTTACGGCAAGCGTCACAGCACTTTGTCTCACATACGCAAGTGAAGAAATGCTCTCCTCTCTCCTTAATAATGGCAATTGTTTGCCTTAACACTTATATTTATTTAATGTCAAGAGAGACAAGCATGTCAAGTCAGATTTAGTCTGATGTCTTAAAACCATCAAAGACCGTGTTTAACAGTCCACAACTTTTTTTTTTTTTTTAAATAGATCTGTTTAACTAGTTTGTCAAATAACAGCATATAATAGTGATTCAATGAATGACCAGTTCAGGAGAAGTTACTATATTGTTTAAACATCCACTGACAGAAACAACAGTCCTTGAAAATATAACATCCTGCTGCACAGATTGCAGTTTTCTGACATTTCTAATAAACAACATGAAAAGTGGATGGTAAGTATTAAAGATGGTCACTACGATTGAATTGCTTCTTACAGAACCACAGACAAGAAAAATCAGCCTGGTCTCATTGCCAGGGTGTCATATACCGACGCTTCGTCACGCCCCTCAGCGATCTCTCTTACAGAGATGCTCCCGGCTTTCATCTGACTCCACTGGAAACCCATCTGCGTCAATATCTGGGAATGAGAATGGCTTGGAAAAATCCAAGGATGTCTGAGGCAAGCAAGCAACTGTTTACAAAAATAACCGACCAAGGACCATAAGGAGAGATGTGGACACTGTATGGTTTTCTCTTTTGGATGGAACTGTATTTCACTGTAGTCCACATAGGATGTCAGTACTCGAGCTCTCTTACATACAGTATATCACCAACGTTGCGAATGTCACACATTAAACTTCCTGCCTTGCAGTTTCATTTCGTGTTATAATAAACCTTTCTTGAGGCAGACATTTTTATTTCTCAAATATGTGGAACTAATAATGACTGCATTTAAATGTAGCTGTTCCGGTCACGACACCCTGGTATCGCACACAGCGGTGCACTGACACGCCTAAATGGGCCCGAGCCTTCATTAATGTGATTAGTTACATCTGTTCTTTTGGTGAAATGACAAAGCACAATGTTGAGAGATCCAGGCCTTTTACAAATTGCACCTTCAGTGACCTCTTTCATTTTTTGTAAACTGGGCAGCACGAATGCTGTTCAAATGCTTCCAAAAGCATTAGCTAAGAGAGACTATTTGATCTGCTGAGAAAGAGCAAAGTAGAAAGTACAATACTGAGTTGACACACACGCAATGCCCACAGTTACATAAAAATTCCTTTTGCCAGTGTGAGAAAATCAACAGAACATACTGCATTTCCCCAGGCCATGGAGAGTTTCCAGATTACCATGAATTTGACATCATCCGCTACATTTCTAATGTACTTGTTCTTACTATGTGCTGCAGACCAAACCAAATCATGGAGTGAAGGTCAACTGTGAAGTAAGAATAAAAAATGAACAACCATATAAACTATATATCAAAACACACCTCTTCAATAAGAGGCCAGCATGGGAATAATGACCATCCCTTCATAGACACAGCCAGAATAAGAAAATTGGACAGGGGATGAAGCTAACAAAATAAAGCAGAGGAGAGAAATCCTATGGAGACGAGACTGAGCGACGAAGAAAACACAACCAGACCAAGGAAATCACAAAGACGCATGCACAAACAGAAATATATATTGAAAGAGCAGCAGAGAGTAATAACAAGTAACACAGAGAGAGGAAGATAAACAGAGGAAGTTGGGGAGGGAGGACCACATGGAATGAGGTGATGAGCAAAAAGAAGAAAGTTTGTGTGAGTTTGCGCCACACTGTGTGACTCAGACAGTCGTGTGGTGGCCCGATGATTCACCCTCTGGCTACAGCCTCAATCCCACTGAAAGGTCAAAACTTCTTTTAAACTACCTGTTAACGCCTTTCCCTGTCTGTACCACAGTTGCTTTTCTTCTGTGTCAAAGAGTGTGTGTGTGAGGCTCATACTGGATGTGTGTTTACGTGTGTGTGTGTGCATATTGTGTTTCCACTGAGCACCAGCAGCAGCAGCACCCACACCCCATCCAGCCAGGACGAGTGTCTCCCTGAAGCACAGAGCCTGTGTTGTGACAGTAGACTCTGGCCAACGTGGACAGACAAAATTCCACCGAGACTGCTGTTTATGGGTGTGTGTGTGTGTGTGTGTGTGTGTGTGTGTGTGTGTGTGCCGCTGTCAAAAGCAACAATACCAGAGCTCTTGTATTACTGCACTGGGACTATTTCTAAAGATTACACATTCTTCTATTGACTCCCATAGCCAGTGACAGTTAGGGTGATAACTGCCAGAGCTGTGAGAGGGCTTGTCTACGCTTGGAGATTCACGGTATTAAACTCCACTGACTTATACACTCATTACTGACAATGCCACAAGAGGGTAGAGCCGGTTCCTTTGAAAAAGTCAGTCTGACTGGAAAATCAGCAGAACAGGAACTTCATTTTTGATCATCTGGATTTACTTCGAAACACCTTAACCCTTTCCTTGAATTAGATATTCATTTTGTATATTTATATGTACAATGTTCTTAAAAACGTCAAATTATTTATTGTAGTTTGGTCAGCTCTCTCACCGACACGGTCAGCAGCTGGAGCTGCGGCAGTGTTTGTGACACACACTGAGGCGAATGACGCCCATTGCCACAATTTGCATAAGAAACACAAGAACACAAAGACGAGACAATGTTTAAATTCAGTGTGACTTACATGTACTTAGGATATCATTATCTCAATCCATCACGGATAAACGCCCATAACACAGAACACAACACTCGAAAAAAAAAAATCAGCGTAACTCCAGAACTTCACTGAGATAATCACATTTTCAGGTTTTCTTCACTGTCAAATGAATCCACTGATAGTTGTCTGAACATCCACGGGTACACTGCAAACAGGAACTGCTAATAGCTAATTCAGCATATGGTGCGTTTGCTAAAATATAAACCAATCTCACTGACCCCATGGCAACATTGTACTTCCTGTTTACATCCCCCAAATAATGTAAACTGTACTTCTACAACTTAGAGTGTGATGATCCCCCAGATAGAAGCGAGACAAGAATAATAACAGTGGTCACAAAATGCATGAAGATTAACCTTTTTCATGTAGCACTATCAATATTTTTGTGATGTTATTAAGGCTCAGATGTCCCACCGACATTGTTCTGATATTTCTGGAACACTGAATGCATATTGTCAGTGGGGTTAAGGTAATAAGCCGTTTTTTCTGTCTTGAGTCATCTTCACCACTGCCACAACATCATCAACATCATCAGCAACAGTATGATCATCATCATCATCATTAGCCCCCAACACTTTTCCACTTACCTTGCTGCGTCCAGAGGAGAGTAATGAATCCACAGGGAGGACTTGATATTAACTAAGACGAGCTAACATTTTTTTTCATGAGTACAGTTTTTGGGCTTTTTTTTGTATCTGATCTATGCTACTATCTAAGTACCATTGGTTGGGTTTCTGAACCAAGTCCATCCCATCAGTAGAGGCTACTCAAAGTTAAACCCCGCCTGCTCACTGTCCCACTGCCTCAGTGGTTAGAGTGCCAGGTCATTGGTCAGCTGGTTGATACAGGCGACCCCCTTGTGAGGGAGGTCTAACAGGGAAAGAAAGGTGATGGGCGGATGAGGTATTTCTGAATGGAAAGCATCAGTGAAGGAAGTCCTGGTGGCTGTAGATTAACGGTCAAGTTTCTGTTTGTGCTTATGTGGATTTGGAAAAGGGAAGATTAACAGCGGTAAAAAAAACTCCACCTGTATTTGCTCATTAAGTTCATCGATTTTATAACTTATCGACTGAACGTCCTGAAAGCAAATTCATATGGAAAACAAGCTGGCTGCCATAAATCTGATTGCAAACTGATTCAAATATCCGTATGGTTAATAAATAATACATGCTTAATTAATAACAGATGCACAGTCTTGATTCAGGGTTTCGAAACAGAAGTTGTAAAGAGTCAAGACTGAACAAGGAGAGAGGAAAGGTGCCTGTGTGTGGGCTGCGGAACAAAAAAACAAAAGGAAGAAATGTTCAGATGCATGCAGAGAGGACAATATGAAAAAGGAAGAGGAGGAATGACTGAGGGAGATATAGGGTATCAGCTATAGAAATACATAAGTGACATCTGCTGTATGTGCCTTTTATTCAAAGCAGAATATTGAATATACTCCTTTGCTGAAACCCTGAAACTTCACTCATTTTCTCTGCTGTCTGTCAGTGACAGTGAATCCATCATTCACTCTCTCCCCTCTTCATGCTTCCACCCTGTTGCTCTCACACACTGCACATTAAGTGTGTGTTTTAGTGTAGCCGTGTTTGCATGTGCCTTTGGACATGTTTGAGTATATGTGCATACTTAAAAGTGTCTCCCTATTACTTTATGCATCAGCGTGCACGTGCATGTATGGAAATGCTAAAGACATGTTCGTGCTACATATGAATGCGTGAGGAGCAGGCGTTTGAGTTCGTACGTGTGTGCGCACTCTTTCTTGCATGCCTGCTCGAAGCCACGCGACTGTATGAAAGCAAAGCTAAGCTGCATGCAGGGCAGATGACCTAAAGCCAGACACTGCTGGGCTCGGTTGAGCCTCACGGCTGAGAGTGAGAGACCCCAGCTGAACAACACACATGCACAAAACACACACGCTGGTGTGTATGGCTGAGAGAGGAGGGCAGGAAGGAGGGAAAACATGGAGGATGAGAGGACAATATGAAAGAAGGAGGAGTGAGGGAGGGAGAAGGGGGAAATAAAGAGTGTATAGAAAGTGCAGCGCTTGGTCATTTCAGTTAAAAAAAGCTGAGACATGAGAAAAGACAAAATTATGTGATTGAAAGAGAGAGAGAGAGAGAGAGAGAGAGAGAGAGAGAGGGAGAGCTGTGGCTCGTGTTTGTTCCCTGTGCAGGAAACAACGTGTTCTGCCCTCTAGTCCAATAACTGGTCTGTTGGATGCATTCAAATTGAAAAGCATATGAGTGCATCTACCTTATTATGTGCATCTCCCTCCCCCTCTCTCTTTACTCTCCCTAAATTTCACTCTTCCTCCTCTCTGTCTTCATTTTCCTTTTGTCTCTCCCTCCATCTGTCTTGGTCTTCTTTTTTCTAATCTTCCCCCTTTTTTTGTGTGGAAATTACAACTACCTCAACGCTGCAATCTGTTCAGCCATTCTTTTCTATTTCAGCTCTTTCCTCTAGTCGCTGTTCAGTTATTCCTGGAAAGGTAGAGTCCGCTTGAGGTTGGATTAAAAACATTTTTTTTCTTTTACCAGTGCACATTCCTGCTTGAACTACATGTTCTTCTGTTTCTCTTGTACTATCTCTTTAGAAAGAAATGGACATATCATGTCTCACATTGGTTTCTGACAGGACTTTTTGGGAGCCTGGAGTTTGTGTTTACAACTTGCTACCACCCTGTCAGCTCTTTAGAGCCAGAAAAGAACATTTTTGGCAACACAGTGGAGCCTGGACAGAGCCGATTTTGGTCAAACACAATGACTTTGTACTCAGACCTGAAAGATATTGTCAATCATGCAATTAAGGTCAAAATCATTTAAGTCATCAGAACTGCCACCAAGTTACATGTTTGAAGTAAAAGGAGCTATCATGGCCCCAGATCCTTGAATAGAATGAATGACTGTATCTTCAGCGACACTCAGCTGCGGTGGTTTCTGCTTGTTTCCTCCCTGCGTCTCCCTCTTCCTACCTCCCTGCTTACAGCACCTCTCTCCTCACTCTCCCATCCATCTTTCCCTCCACTCTCATCGACCTCTCTCCATCTCTCTCTCTCTCTCTCTTTTCTTCCCTGGTAGCCTGGGCTAATTGTTACATCGCTCTGCCACTGAAGTCGTCCTGTGTAGGAAGCGTGGCTGACCGCCGCTGGGTCTAAGGCGGCATGGGGGATGGGGAATTGAACAAGCATTGGCCGTCAGAGCTGGTTAGCTTCACAGACCTGTCACAACTACACACACAATACAACCTGTTTACTACCCAGGCCCCCTGCAATTACCAGCTCCCCAGCAGGGGCCAAGCTCGCGCCTGGGGAGAACTAACACTAACAGCAGAGAGGGAGGAGGAAAAGGAAGGAGGGAGGGAGGGAGAGCTCCATTAAGAGGCTGAGGCAGGGTGGTGTGTAAGTGACAAATCCTAGAGGGACAAGCATGGGCCGATGGGTGTGTGTGTGTGTGTGTGTGTGTGTGTATTTATGCTTGCGACTGCAGAGTTTGGTGGAGGAGATGTGTGGCAGACGATGGGGTGGCAGACGATGGTGTTGCACTGCACACAAAGCGAAGCAGAAGAAGAGATGAATTCAGCAAATGAACGGCAGGTAATGGATGTTTGGGGTTATAGGGCCCTTGGAAAATCAGCCTTTTTCTATTAGTCTATAAACCCACCATTAAAATGATTGAATCAATGAAGGAAGGAACTATCTATGCAATAAACTGACGTCAAAGGATGGACAAGGATTTTAGTGCTGGGAATGAAAACGAAACTGTATAAAAGTATTGATGGGTTGGATGTGCATCAACCTGTCGCCATGACCTGGCCCCTGACTCACAGGGACAGTGGGGCAGTGAAACAAGCAGCAGCACGGGGCCCCTACAACACAACACTGCTTCTCAAAATTGTTTGTCTGTATTACAAACAATAACAAAAGACCTTTAATAGAGTCCCAGACCACAGGGACAGATCTAAAGATCAGTAACAAGGTCTGAAATGATGATGAGGTGATCTCTTAATTATCAGTCGATGAGTAATTTGCATACTAACCCTGGCAGGCACTGTTAAATAAGAGGACGTGACAGGGCTAAACAAATATTGAGGATGTCTCAGTCTGAGCAGCTAAAAACCTGACTTTGTGGTTTGGTTTTTCCTCCTTTTCTTTTTAAGAGCAGTGGGTTACTTGAGAAACAGTGGGTTAGGGAGCCCGTACCGCCTGGACTAACTGTTAGAAAACTCTCCATATGTCCCACAGACTTCACTTTTTCCAAGGAGTATCTGACGAAACAGTTTTTTCCTCATCACCCTGGTTGGTGGAGTGCACACACCTGCCTTAGGCATACAGTAAACCAGAGGTACACTTCAGGCAAAAGAGCATTGAAATTGGGATGTTTATATATATTGCACTCTCTTTTCTACACCCTTTCCAAATACCGCACTTCTATTTGATCTATCCTCTTCCCCCCTAATCCTCCAACCATACTTTTCATCCTTTCCACCACAAGTCATCAGATACTCCTGGAAGCCATTCCCACCTGAAATCTCATCATCCATCCAATCTGTCTTTCATCTTTCCTCCTCCAATCTTTCCATCTCTCCCCATCTCGGTCTTCTCTAACGGTGGGAATAGCTGCAGTGATAGTCAGCTGTGGTCTAGAAGTGGACCTCTTTCTCCCTGCCCACTTACACTGCACATCTACGCGGATGGACTTGATGGCAGCCACCCCCACCCCGTTGTCGGCCTTGCAGTAGTAGCGACCCCCCTGCACCCTCTGGATGCCCTCGATGCGCAGCGTCTCGTTGTAGATGGATGTTTCCTGGAACTTGTCTGATGCACTGCCTGCCGTCTTCGTCCACCGCACCTGGAGAGAGCGGGGGAGGGGAGAAAATGTTGAATTGACAAAGGTGCTGTCGGTGAAAGCGAGGTGTACCGAAGGACGGAATCAGTCAAATTGTAACAGGAGGAAGTTAAGACGGCAGCACAGAGGAAGACTATGACAGACTTTTGACATGTGATTTCCGAGAAAATTCAAAGATGAGCAAAAATGGTGAAAAGCATCCACTCTAACTTGTCTCTGCATAAACATCCCATGTCCCTTAATCTTAACAAAGTTACAATTACAACCCAAACCACAATGTTTCCCGATCATTAATCATGTAGTTATTTTAAGTCAAACTGTGATCTTTCCATAAACCAAACCACATTGTGTTTGTGCCTACACCTAACTAAACTTCAACCTCAGCACATCATGAAATGGTTTCATTGTTGTCTATGTGTTGTTGGATGAACGGCAGTTACAAATGGCGCATTTGGTCATTTAATTTAGACGACTTGTTGGTAAAACCACTCCTCTGACCTTGATTTGTGTCGGTTTATGTGCCTCCAGATGGCCTTTGATGTCAGTTTGTTACTAATTAGAAGTTCTGGAGAAAATGTGGGTTTTCTGGCGAAACTGCCAATTAGTAGCATTTGATGGAGATATTGTATCAGAATACAACTGAAAAGCAGACATCAATACTGAACTAAGACAGCCACACACTGAATCTTAGAATGAACCTGTTTCACATGCATCATGTATAAAAGATCTGCGCAAGTTTTGGTCCGTCTCAGAGTGGTTGTTGAAATGTGTCTACATAGAGCAACAAAAGAATATAAAGAGAGAGTGCATGAGTGAGACAGACTGAAAGTGTCTTCATTTCGCTGCGCAGGTCATTAAACTGTCTGAATAGCGAATCAAAATCGTAAATGCAGTTATGCCTTTTTTCTTGCTGATAAAATCTCTGTCTGCTCCGTAGAGTTGAAGTTAATGACACTAAGCAGCGTCCTCATGGGGTCTATGATGCTAAACTCAGACCACTAAGAGTTTTGACAAACTCTATATGGCTTTTTCACGCTTCAATTATCCCATCAAGCTGTGGGAATGCTGCATGGCTGACAGCTACATGATACTTTCACTGGACTAATCAAATGCACAAATACACAAACGCACACGCACACACACACACACACACACACACACACACTTCGGAGATACATGAAAGCCTGTAAACTCATCACCACTGAAATGTTTTTCTCGCACTCATGTGCATGCGCGTGTGCAACTGTGTGTGTACAGTCCATTAATCCCTATTAACCCTTCTGTCTGTTATCAACATCGACGAGACTATCAGCCACGTCCTGTTGAGGAGGTCAGGGAGGATAATGGGCAAAACTCCCTGATGCGGTGCGCGTGTGAGTATGCACACATGCAAATGTTTGTGTGTAGAAGTGTGTGTTTCCTGCTTTCATGCACTGCTGTCTGCTGTGTTCCTGGATATGTACACAGTATCGGCGTACACATTCACGCCTGCGTGCGTGTGAGTGTGTGTGTGTGTGTGTGTCGGTTAGAAAGCAGGTTATATGGATTAGCAGATTATCAGGGTCTGTGTAAACGCTCCCTGTCTGTTTATTCAGCTCTGTTTGTGGGAGGGATTTGCAGGAGGCAGACTGCCATTGATCAAACCAGCCAAAGAGAGCAATGAACCGAACCCCGTCTCTCCATGGTTTAGTGAGTCCAGTTTGCACGCATGTGTGCGTGCTGGTGTTTGTGTACGCCGGTGCGTGGACCTTTGTGAGAGACACAAAAGGAGAGAGTGAAAGTGAGCATGAAGTGTGCATTTCCTGCTTTTATCCTTTGCATTCAAGGATTAAAAGAGAGCGAAACAATAGACATTCTGTTTAGCTTTGGAGAGGGACGATTTTATAGTTGCTCAAAGGTTCAGGGACATTTAGATTAGGCTCAAATTTAGAAGAATTTTAATGGTAAGATTACGTGAACAGGCGAGGAATTGTGGTTAAAAGGAGGTGACACAAAATCAGGATGATTTATTGCACTCAAAAGATTACAGAAGGTCAACCGGGATGGAAGTAGCATATGAGCTTAGAATGCAGCTGAGAGCATTGTTATATAAGTAGATCCTGAGGTACAGGGCATGAGGAAAGTATGCATGGGAACAGAGAAACAAAGAAGTGTGTGAAGAAATAAAAACAGTGTGAGTTGGTGATGAATATAGTAGGTAAGGAGAGGGTATGTGTGTGAGAGAGAAAAAAAAAAGACTGCATGTATAAGTGAGAAATACTTTTTCAGCAAGTGAGAGCGAGAATGAGAGGCACTGATATACACAGCATCACTGGCAGCCGTGTGATGGGGAGAGAAAAAGTGCATCACACTGGGAGTCGCTACACCAGGGAGGCAGATGAAGCGAAATAGAGAGAGGTGATATTGCGAATAAAGGGGATATTGTGTGCGATGCAGATCTCAGCCAGGCGGCAGAGGAGCCTATATCTGCCTGTGACACCAGCAGCTTAAAACCATCACCTGCGCTCTCTGTCTCTGACCTCTTTCGCTCTCCCCCTACACCTCTTTCTTCTGCCTTCCTTCAATAGACGCGTGACGCTGCTCTATTTTTTCCGCTCGGGTCCCGACGGATCGGTCTGGATATCTCTCTCGGTCCTTTTTCTCTCCCTCATCTTATCCCCGTCTTGGGCGCTTTTCTCTTCCCTTCCTTTGTAATGTCTTACAAAGTAGAGGCAAACCAAACATGCACTTGTCATCAGATCTTGCGTCTAAATGCACATCCATTTACGCACATTAAAAGAACACACACATTCCTCCAGACTGTCTCCCTCACACAGACAGACACACACACACACACACACACACTGGGAGATGAAGATGCATTTGTTGAGTCAGAGCCTTTTGTAATAATAGCTCTTACATTTGGTTGGAAGTGTAAAGTGAAGGGAAGGTTTGGGATCCCCTGGGATCCGGCTCGACATGAAACGCAGCAGGTTTGTTCGCTGCTTCTGTATTCAGCTGGGGAGCTGTATGCTGTCTAGGACACAGATGTTTCAACAGGAGAACAGAAACAGTGCAGAGAAAGGAAGAACAGCCTTGTCAGAGTGCTGCAGGAAGGAGTTAGGGACCACTTTGTGTTTTTACAGGATGACGCTATGGGGTCCTATTCATACTGTGGTTATTGAATGCACTAAAGTACTGACCAAAGCCCAGCGGCCTAGTAAATTTTCCATTAGCAGTCATATGTTGCGTGATCATCATTTGCAACAAATCCCTTCAACAAAATATTTGCATCCAATTGATGTGTCGCCGTCTCTGCACTGAACAACAATAACCTGCCTTTGAGTCTTATCACACTGACTTCTTTACACTGATATAGAATGAGCCAAGTAAAGATGCTTCAGTCTTTGTTGTGTTTTGTAGGAATACAGTCTATAGTTTAGTACCACCTATCTTCTGGTACTGCATTCATTCAGAAAGGTGCTTTGAGATTTCACCAGGTGTTATTTGTTGGCCGTGTCTTTGAAGTTTCATTGTTTAGACCCAGCGAGTGAAGTGAATATTGTTCGGTGAAAGACAGCTCTCTGCATTTACACTGAAATCAGTTACCTCTGGCGCATTCAGTAGCATTCACAATGCAGCAGAGATGTTTTGGATGAGTTGTTGCGGAATGCCATTGTGGCCCCCTGCTCAGACAAACAGACTCTATTGGCATTGTCAACCGTGTATCGACCTGACGAGCGAGTCAACATGCTCTTAGCAGCAGCTCGCAGCATCTCCAGCCACAGTAAATGTTCTGTACTCCATAATACACCCAGGTGCTAGTTTAATAGGTACATACACGTTGCTAACTCCACTTTAATCCAATAGAAGCACCCTGCAATAAAAGCTAACTTGATGAAGCTTACAAAGTTCAGTTTTTGTTGAGACAGTGGACAAAACATTAGATACTCCTTTTGATGCTCTGCCTCCAAAATGATAGAGTTGAATCATCACCTGTACGACATGTTGTCCACAAAAAGTGAACTTTATGAGCTTCATAAACGTAGGATTTACTGCAGAGCTCTCGCATCAGATTGCAGTGGCAGCATAGTCGGGATTCAAAATCGGCAACTCTGTGCTGACTTGTGGGGAAAGAAAGAAGGACAGCAAATTATGCATGATGAATATGGATCAGACACAGAGAAGGTATGCACTGGAAGAAATGAGGTACAGCTGTCGCATGGTCAAAGTGACAGAAGGAGAGAAGAGAAGAGAAGAGAAGAGAAGAGAAGAGAAGAGAAGAGAAGAGAAGAGAAGAGAAGAGAAGAGAAGAGAAGAGAAGAGAAGAGAAGAGACTGAAAGGTGTGTGCTTCTTTAGGTGATGAGGGAGCAGAGGGCTAATATGTGTCAGCCATACTGACAGGTCAGTGGCCTGCAGCTGTCTGTATAAACGTCTCTCTACCTCTTCTCTTTTCTATGTGTGTGGTCTCAGTCTCTTGCCTTTCTTCTCATCTCTGTCTCTCTGGCAGTCTCTCTCCCTTACCTCTGTACCAGTCAAATGCTGGCCTTCTTTAACAGCTCATCTATCTTGACTCCTTCTCATATATGCACACACACACACAGACACACACACACACACACTGTCTCTCCTTCTTCTGATCCGTCTCTGAGCCTTTCACTTCCCTCCTCGGAGTGACACATCACAACAGGATCCAGCAGACATGGTCCAGTGGCTGTCGGACCCTTTTGCCCTGCTGTCTAAACAGGAAACTGTCAACACAACAATACACGAGAGACCTTAATACTGAATTAGCATTTAGCCTTAAAAAGGAGGTTGATCCTGAATTATGATGCAGCTAACAAACTGAACAGGCCACCTGTCGATCGCTTCACACATTCACGTTCTGCTTAAGTAATTAAGAGACTAGATTCCACCTGAATAATAATAATTACTCTATGGAATGGAATATAAATTATAACTATATCATGCATGAACTCCTTCATGTAATACCTCATGAACTATCATTCATGTTGTAACGCAAGAACAATATGTTAGTTAATGCAACAGCTAAGGTATTTCAGTCATCGGGATTAAGATGCCATAATTGTAAGATCACATATAACCACTTGTTACTCATGCATCATTTTTGTGACCCCTCCAAGAAAGTGGGCATCATGTATTTGGTGTCATTAGTTTGTAAATGGCGTTAACATTTTAGTAATGTTTTATGTATCATTCAGTATAAACTTAAAGCTCATGAACTGTTTATAATAACATTAATACTTAAACATGAAAAGAAATACTCTACTGGACAATTACAGTATTTGCCAAGGTGAAGACATGAACTAAATTTTCAAAGTTTTACAATTAATGTTGTCCACGTATTTAATCAATATATATGATGTATAATAGATAATTATGATATGCACCAACAGGTGTAGTGGTGAATAGGCAATTGCTTCACACAGCGGCGGAGAAGGCTGTGAGCAGACTGCAAGCGATGTGCACATTACAGAGCACTGCCCAGCGCGGTATCGCTACCCATCGATACATGGATGTCAAGGCTGATTTCAAGAGGCTACACCATCCATTTCGCCAGTCCTCCTCCCCTGTTTGTATGTGTGGTGGAAACAATCGTGTCATCTCGGACTCTGACGGCAGAGCCGTCGGAGCTTCTGAGGAGGGAAGCGATCTCCCGTGTTTGTCCTGGAGAGGAGAACAAGGGGTTTTATTCCCAGAAACAGAAAATTCCTGCCTTCTCCTTCCAGGGAGAATGAAACCAGTACAATTGGCTACCATTCAACTGTTTTCTGCCCCCTGACACTTTTTTTTTTTTCAAGTGTATGGAAACAGTGTTGGAGCCATAATGCAGGAAAGGGGTCAGGGGTCAGACAACCTGATCCTTATGGCGGCTGGGTTTTACCATAAACGGATAAAAGAGCTCTCTGCTTTCCACCAAGTCGTTAATTTATCTTTGTGTGGAAACAAACTCCGCCAACATGAAAGTAAAGCTGTCCCTAACCAGGCTGGATTCGCTGAACTCTCTGCTCTCTTGTATCGCGCCCCTCAGAGTGGTGACAGTGCTGTCAGGGATGCGTCTGCTGGGTATGATATTTGCAAGCCACGGGTTGTCCCCTCAGGGTTCCTACACATGAGGAAAGTCCAGAGGTGGTTTGGCCATCTGTGCCTGTTTGACACAAGAGGCTGGCCATCTCTCCCTCACTGCAGTCAAATCCTACATACTGGAAAATGATGATGGGAGCTCCCCTCAGGAGAGTGCACATGGACGCGTCTCTCTCCCGCTGGGGTGGAATGTGTGAGACTCAGGTGGTGGGAAGAAGGTGGGAGAATCCTCC
The DNA here is from genome assembly GCF_017976325.1 of Chelmon rostratus. Classification (NCBI taxonomy): domain Eukaryota; kingdom Metazoa; phylum Chordata; class Actinopteri; order Chaetodontiformes; family Chaetodontidae; genus Chelmon; species Chelmon rostratus. Next base: position 9,507,372 of record NC_055658.1, on the reverse strand, counting down.
ATCCCTCCACATAAGCTGCCTGGAGCTGTCTATAGTACTGAAAGTGCTTAAACACTCTGCTCCGCTGCTGACAAACAGACACATTGTATTAAGGACAGACAACATGACAGAAGCAGTGTACATCAACCATCAAGACGGCGTGCGCACAGCCTGGCTGCTGGAAATAGCCAGGAGTCTCCTGCTGTGGTCACACAGACACCTGCTCTCCATCGGAGCGGTATACATGCCAGGGGTACAGAACCATGCTGCAGACTTGATGTCTCGTGGAAATCCCTCCCACAACAAGTAAGAATGCACTGTGGTTCTCCATGAATGCACAGCTGGGGGTGGAAGCTTACTTTACCCATTTCCCCCCATACCCCAGATTTATGTATCTTCACACATTGGTAGATAACAGTTTGCCATTATCTACCAACAGCCATGTAGGCTGTGGAGGGAGAGGGGCTTTCATTCATCCTTTGGTGAAGCAGATCAAAAAGAGAGTTAGATGACAGACACCAGTTGTGCACTCTCTATCGGGGGGGGTGCTACGCATTAAAACAGTGTTCCTCCCAGCCCTGACAGAGAGTGAGTGACCTGTGAGCTGTTGGTCTCACCGTTCCTGCCTTTTCTGGATGGGATGGGACATTATAGAAATGTTAGTTACATATTGTAACTCCAGATTCTATGAGTATAGGATGAGTATAGGAGTAGACCTGTAGCAGACCTGGGCTAAACCCAACAGAGGCAGTCATGAACATTTTCTTTCCCGCCACAGCAACTTTTACAGCCAAACCCCCCATTTACACCTAAAGTCCCAACAAACTCCTGTCAGTCCAGAATTATTTCCCTTGAAGGGTTCTTCCCTCTGCCTCACAGAAATGAGGCAGAAGAACTGTCTCACCTACCTAAGCCCAGTGTGCGCTTTGTCTCAGTATGTTTTGCGCAAACATCAGGCAGACACAGCAGCTGTTCATTCATTACAGAGGGCACTCACAAGGCGTGGCGCTGTCAAAATAGCGTCCCTCTTCAGAGGGATGACAGCAGCAGACATCTGCGCAGCAGCGTCTTGGGTTTCTCCCTGCCCTTTCATCTGTTTCTCTCTGTGCTGTGTGAGTCCTTCCTTACACAGTCATTTTAAATGAGCTAGACAGCAGATGATGCATTATCAGATATGGGGCTTTTAATGCACATGTCATCAGTGTGCCCTAAATTCCATCATCTTGCATTAGTGGGCTACATGGGGACGATTATGGTACGTCATCATTGTCCCACCCTTCTGCAGCGACAGTACTGTGTGGATGGAGCAGGAGTGTGATATCACTCGACCCAATTTTTCCACACTAGGCTGACATGGTGTTATTCATGGCACAGCCGGTACCTCACTTTCTTCTTACGCTTTACACTTAAAGGACTGTGACCTGGTGTATGTTATCTTCTTTCCTTGATGTCACAGTGGACATTGACTACATCAGTTTCATCTTCAACCCAATAGCAGCAGCTCATAGAAGGTGAAACGAAAAAGAACATTAGTTACACATTGTAACAGATTCTATGAGTAGAGGCACAGCCCTCTAAGAGTTAGGCCCCCTGCTCCACCAGCATTAACCGAAAAAAATAGTGGCTTTTGGGAGCAGAGCTCAGGTCCTGACGGTGTTATGTACCGCACATGAGGACCTGAGAGAGGCAACTGTACAGTGCACAGTGGCAGGAAAGATAATCTTCATAACTGTGCATATGCTTAGGGCTAAACCCAACAGAGGCAGCTGCCACAGGCCTACTCCTATACTCATCCTATATTCATATAATCTGGAGTTACAATATGTAACTAACATTTCTATAATGTCCCTTTAACTGCAGACTAAATAACGAAGACATCATTAGTAACTCATTTATAATTGAAATACCTTGCATTAATTACCTTGATGTTCTTGCATGAGAGCATTTATAAGATTATGTTCGTTCCTGTGCATTCCTGATATGTCATGAAATATTTCATGAAGGAATTCATGCTCTTTTATGCATGAAACCCTGATAATTCATGTTTGTTTACCTTAAGTGTTATCACTGCATCTTCCTACCATCTGCCATCTACCATTGCAGCATTCATATTCAATGTAATTTACCATCAACTGTGAGGTTGACAAGTAAAACACTACTGTGAAAAGTTAAATCCTTCCTTCTTGTTTGACATCACTATATAAGCAATGCTTAGCTTGCAAGCCCCCCCCCCCCCCCCCCCCCCCCCCCTACTGCTGCTGCATCCTGGGGTATTACAGAGTTTGAATTCTTTATGCCCCCTCTTACTAACCCACCAAGAGCTTCCTAGGCCTGCCTTCTACAGTTTTTCTAGCTCTTTTCTTGATGTAACGCCAGTGGAGTCGACGATACAGTGCTTTATCCATCCAACTGGCTCACTTACCGTGAATAGGCTTAAGATGGTAATCCTGTTATCGGGGAATACTACTTGGCACGGACGCAGACGCGCACACACAGAGGCACTCACACATACACAAACACATGCGTAAGCACACAGGATGCAACGTCTGAGGGAAAGTGCGGGAGAGGAAGAGAGAAAACAGGCAGGAATGACAAAATGACAAAAAAAGGAGCAGTGCAGGCTGGTAAGAGCATACAGAACCCATGGACAGACACAGAGAGGTAATCACTCTCGCTTTGCTTTATAAACAATGGTTAAATTAAATAACTTATAGTGACAAGGTGTGGGTGACATGCAGTACAAGACTGAATAAACTTGTCCATGGATAAAACAGCTCAGACGAGAGAAAGAATAAATGGGTGGTTAAAAGAGAGGAGAATAAGGGATAAATATAATTTCAAGCATCGCCGCCTGCATGGAGGTTACTTTGCTGATTCATAGCATCAAGTGTTGGGAAGCTCAGGGAGAAGAGAAGAAGGAGGATAAATGTGTGGGAACAGGTGAGTAGAAGAACGAGGGCAGAAATTTCTCTTTTTTTCATCAGAAAATGCATGAAGAAAACATGGGCGAATAAAAGGGGTCGGAGAGAAGACTATCAGTGAAAGAGGGTAAAGGAGAAGAGAAAGAGCTGAAAAAATTGAGAAAAAGAAAAATTGGACCAGGGAACAATTGATGATATGAAGAGGTAAAAAAGGACAAAAAAATCAGGGAGAGTAGGCTAGAAATTAAGTGGAAGAATTAGGTGAAAAGATAACAAAGATGTTTATTCATGTCAGTCAAATGACATTTTTATGATGTAATCTCCATTTATTAACGATTTCCCCTTTTAATGTGTAATCAATAGCCTGGGTAATTGGCAGGCCTACTTTTAAGCCAGCGGAGTAACTCAATTATTGTCAATATGAACATGATTGATTTCACATCAATAAGCTCTTACACACATCATTTAATGTAGGCTGCTACATCTGTACAAGCCTGAGCAACAGTTGCCTTCGCTCTGCTCTTTCATACCTCAGTGTGAAACACCCTCACACCCCTCGAGATCACACAGGCTCAGAGTTCAATAAAACTGACTCATTGATATTGAACACGCCATCCCTCTTTCTAACCTTGTCATACAATATGGATGCCTTTATCGCTTTTTCTGCCTCTGTAATATGAGGCCAACGCTGTGGTGAAATTACAGGAAGCAGAGAATCATCAGCATTTACCATACAGCCCTGATCTTTGGAAAAATATGTACAGTATATGTAACATCTGCATTCATGAATTCAGTGACACTGACGATGATGATGAAGCTGCTGTGGCACTGATGCTCGACAGTGCTCCATCAATTGCTCTTGAAGGACATTTAAGCACATTCAGAAATTCCACTTTTCTCATGTGAAAAGACGACTTTTTTGGAGACATTTCAAGCCTTTGCTCAACATTTCCTTGACCATCAGATGGCTCGAGTCAGAGCGGCACAAACAGGGGCCGACAGAATCCGCAGACATAAGCAGATCTCTGCAAACAGCCTGTGTGTTGACAGCTGTCATCAGCAGTGTCAGCCGCTACCTTACACGCTTCGCCCATGTTGGATGAGTTAGTTGTAATGAGCAATGGATAATTAGCACAAGCATGGCACGGGTTAGCGAAATTTGAACCCTCAGTTTTGTGTGTGTGTGTGTGTGTGTGTGTGTGTGTGTAGAACAGATGATGTCATTGCTGAGTGCATGATGGATGATCCGAGAAATGAAAAATGGAAGGAGGGAGGGAAGTAAAGAAAAGCCTGACAAATATCTGTCTGCAGTATCTATAAAGGGTGTAAAGGCTGACCAAAATGTGTTCGAAAAAACGAGCCAGAGATTCAGCTATGTTGATACACAAACATCGATCCCACCCAAAGTCTGCATGAAAATCAGAAAAGAAACTACTGTACTGGTTACTTACACCTGTGCCTTTGGCTTGTGTGTGTCTTTGTGTGTGCGACCCACCCCTCGCCTGTTGCTTCCATTCTCCGCTCATACACCTGCTTCCATCTATCCACAACATGCCCTCTGAAAGAAACTACAGTGCACAACACTGCCTGAAATCTCTACACTGCATTAGCAGTCTTCAAAAGCATGCTTACGGCACCACAGACCTCACTATTCATTTAGAAGGGCGGCGTATGCACCAGTGGTGTAGCACAAAAATCAGGGTCCCTGCAGATGGCCCCCTCCCCCTTTTAATACAGCCATTGTCACGCCTGAACAAATAACTGAATCATTAAGTTAATACATGGATCTGTGGTGGTTTTTAGGGTAATCAATCTGAAAGAATTAAGGTGAATTAGTTTCCAACAAAAGTTAGCCCAGTCTGTTGCAACAGAAGTAGCACAATAAAACTTTAGAAACTAAAAGACACAATAAATAAAAGTATTTTTAAGTATTTAGTACCAGATTAGAACCTTGGATCACTCTCAGACTGAATGACTTAATATGTGGAGTAATGTTAATAATAGTCTAACTTTTCTGATGCTGCTGAAGCTTTATTTGCATTTGTAAACACAATATTACGCTTTATTAAATAATTATAGCAAATTCTGAAATTTCTATAGTTAGTCCTTGAGAAACATTGTGCATTACAAGCATCTGAAAACTGCACAATATTCATTGAGTGCAGGACCACCTCATAATAACGAGCTGCCCACGTTACATACAGATATTAAACTATTCTGCTGCCGGCAAATTGTGTTCACAAAAGCTCACAAAACAGCTGCTTCCACTCAGATTGTTTTCTTTGTTTTTTCATTTGGAATCCTGATTTTACTTTTAGTGTTTTTAATGAGCAGATTGCTTCAGAGTTTCAGCAAAACTACAACGTTTGGAGACACAAAGGATCTATCTATCTATCTATCTATCTATCTATCTATCTATCTATCTATCTATCTATCTATCTATCTATCTATCCATCTATCCATCTATCTGTTTGTCTCACTGTTTGTCGATCTCTATCTGTTCAATATGTAGAGTCTACTTTTTTCCACCATTTCATCTAACATTGTTAGCACAGACAGACATTTAGACATTGTCTTATTATTTTTAGCTTCAGAGAGGGGCTTGTCTGTAAAGTACAGTGTGTTACCACGGCAGCAGACACTCCAGAGACACTCAAACATACAGACAGGTATAGAGGAGTCCAGTACAGAGTTGTACCCCCAGACTCATCACCAGCAATATTAAGGGGGTTTGTTTGTTTGCTTGTTTTTGCCTGGAGATCCTTTTGATTTTGTTTTTGATGTCTCACTGTCTCAAGTAGTCGAGGACACGGACGCAAGGACTCACACTGTCGTAGACATGTGGGAAGTGGTTTGGTCCTGTTGTGTTTCTAGCTTCTATTTGAACTGAAGTGTGAAGTAAAGTGATATGCAGACATTTTAAAGTTTAAGGCTTCATCAAGTGTTGGATAAGTGATTGCAGTGAAAAGGTTGATTAGCCTACTGAATTTATCCAACACGTCTTCAGGAAATCAGAGGCACAGCAGCAATCCCGCCGACTTTAGGCCACAACACAGAGAGCGGCGACAGTTTCACCTCTGTCCATGTCGCAGTTTTCTTTGTCTGCTTGTGTGAAAATGCCTAAATGTGGCTTTGTGACAAAACAACCTTCAAAAACACTGAAAGAACACCAAACCATGCTTCTGTGTGCAGCACACTTAGTACACAAGATGCTGCATTGCCCAAAGACATGCACTGCAGCAGATGTTCTATTGGAAGCATAATTCCAGTGGACATAATGAACACAATTTGCCAGCTCATCCTCATGTCTTGACCCTGTTTGTCTCTTAAACTAGTGGTCAGCGTGTCCTTTTCACAGCGCTGTACTCATCACTGGCATTCACCGATCTCTTTCCTCACTCTCTCTGTCTTTCATTTGCTCTGCATCATCTGTTGTTATTTACATTCGTGCTCTTAAACACAGCTACTTCACATACTCGAGCGTATGGCTGTGGGTGTAACATCTTGTGGTTTAATTTAAGGTGGGTGGCAGCGTTTTCTTCTTGAGGTTTAAAAGGGAGTTACATCATCAGAGTCAAAGGTTGCCCGTTTCTCTCTTCCTTTTCTTTCCCTTTCTGAAATATGCAAATGTTACAGATTTCCACGTCTGCAGATGCAGCGTATTCTTCTCCTTTTGCTCCATCACCACATATCCTTGTCTCATCTCCTTTATCATGTTCTTCTTCTATTTTTATCCTCCCCACTGCTCCGTCTTCATTTTGCCAGGGAGATGAAAAATAGTTCAGTTGCAGCTTCAACCTCTGCTTCCCACCTGTCGACTGACCCTCCTCCTCTTTAACCTCTCTCCACCCAGCTTCTTTTTCTACTCCCGTCTTCCTCTTCTTTCTGTCCCTCCATCCAGTTAGGGGTCAGGCAGTGACCTTGTTTGCGTCGAGGTCGTGTTCCCACTGAGTGCCTGTGCAGCCTTGTGCTGCCACCCGATCAGCCTTGCTTTCAGCCTCACTATCGATCGCCTTCCACTCACCCCTCAAGGACGGAAATCCAAACCCATATTCCAGACCGCAGCCCTCATCTCCCTCCATCCCTCCCACTTCTTTCTTTTCTCTGTCCCTCCACTTTTCTCTCCTATGGCTCTCTCCACCTTTTACTCTCTTATAGAATTCAGCGTGCGCGCACACACACACACACACACACACACACACATGCTGGTCTCAAGGTTGCAATGACCAGCAGACCCATGAATAAATAATAAGGAGGTAGGAATCACTTTCAGAAAAACCATTTACTCTCCTATTGTGTTCTTGAAGAAGCCATGTGTGTGTGTGTGTGTGTGTGTGTGTGTGAGTGTGTGTGCCTACATGTGTATGTGTAACAAGAAAAGCTTTGTGAGTGAGACTGCAGTGCTTTGTTAACTAAAAGCCCCGCTGTCCCTGGAGTGAACTTGAGTGATGATACAAGCACCTTCTGGGTGACCTCTAACACTCGGGTTTTATCTTGTGTCTTTCTTTCTTTGAAGTATCTTAAAATATTCAGAGAAATAATCAATGTGCTTGACAAGAGGACAGTATGTGAAGAAATCATTGCGTATCATTGCCTCACCCTGTTGCCTACTATCTTGAAACTCTGTGCCGCTTTAAATTTCTTAAAATGCTCTACGGTCATGTTTGTCTCAAAAAAGAGAGAACAATTCCTGAGTTTGAACCAGCTGGTTTTTTTGTCTTTCTCTTTAAAACACGCACATAAAATTGACTTTTCCCAAACCAGGCTGCTCCTTCAGGTGAACTAACTGTTTCTGACTTGATGTATGGCTTGTCGCAGTTGGTCTGAAGTGCAGAGAAGACAGAGGCAAGAGGAAGCCCAAAAGAAATAGAGAAAAAATCAAGGGGCAGGGGAGAAAAAAATAGGAGAGCTAGACAGGGAAAGGACAGAAGAGGAAAAAGAACTGCTTGGAGAAGAGAAATAAAACAAGGATGAAAGAAGTGCAGACAGAATAAAGACGTGAAGATTTGAGGTGAAACGCAGGAAGAGTGAGAAAGACAAAGAGAGGCAGAGACAGAGACAATATGAGGGAGAGGGGCTGCAACAAAAAGAGGAAGGAAGAAAGAGATAGACAAAGATGGACAGACAGAGAGAGAAATGATTAGATTTCTCTCTCCTCTGTATGGATCAGGGCGAGAGCTCCCTTTTCAATCCAATCAAGCTCAGGCAAAGGTAAACAATCAGTCTTGATAAAGGATTGGATAAATCCTCAATCAGACTCATTCTCAGCAAAGCAGCTATTTATTGGGCTGGCCTCACATGGCTAAATTGGATCCTCCTTCTTCTGAGAAAGGTGAGCAGAGAGAGTGAGAAAGTGGACGGGAGAGTCTACATCATCTCACTGCGAGAATGTGTGGATTAAAGTTTTGCGAGCAAAAAGGTCCTCGCATTAAAAATTAATGAACAGTATAAAAGGCTTTCCCTATATTACATCTCGACTGAAAATGCAAAATAATAATTAAAATAATTAATATAAAAAATCCTCTGCCAATCAGCACCAAGTACATCAAATTCCTATGATCTTAAATAGACACATCAAAATGTGGGACATGAGCGTCTCCCTCTCTCAAAGCCAGAAACCAGCGTCAGATAAAAGATTCTGGCCTGCCATGAAACAGCTTATCTGATTAATAAAATATGAAGCTCTAATGTTTTTAAAGACCCAGTGTGGTCCGCTCAGCAGCGGGTGCGTTTACCAACAAATGCATTAAAATGTTGTCGGCACACATTTGTAGCCGTATTGTTTCTCTGAAGGGTGAACGCGGAGCGCGTTATGAGGACACTCACGCTAAACTGCAGCACACCCATGAATAATAACAAAGCAGCCAGGAGACTTGAACATGCTGTGCGTCTGCAGAAACCTGCAGGCCAATACAAACTTCTCAGTGAGGACGGGAAGAAAGGAGACATGCTTCACTTTGGTCGCTGTTCAACGGCTGTTTTTCTTGTTCCTCTTCATGAGGTGAATCCACAAATACTCCAAAGAACGAGGGAGTCTTGTTCCAAAATAAGATGAAAACTATGGGAACTACTCCTACACCCTCTTTGCAAGTATGGAAGTGAAACACAGCAGCATTTTTACATGTTTTGACTGCAATTTATTCAGACAGTCCTCTACTTTGAACATTCTGGCCAGTCTGCTCTGGGTAATCTTTTCACAGCGTTGCCTTGGGGATGCCGCACCGTGCTTTGGAATGACAGTTTCATGTACACAACATATTTAACTTGAGATCGCAGCTAATTGCAGATTGTCTACACTTGCATATGTAAATCTAATGCGTGAGGCAGTTATTTTTTGCCATATAAAAGCATGCAGTCAACACAAGGAAGGAACGTGCAATTCTGCCTTAACGAGCGCAAAGTATCCACCTCATTTGGAGCTATGAAGAGCTGCTTTTCAGGCCAGAATTGCTGCTCGCTCCTCTAGGTCAGTGTCACCAATTGTTTCATCTCCTGAGCTTCCTGGTTTGGGTATTTTGTCTCATTTCTTGACTGTGAGAAAAAGGCTCTATGAGCTTTCACTTTTGCTCACAATGGCAACACAAATAAAACAAAATTACATCAGAAACCACAACTTTGTGAAATGATGAAGCAGCGCCTGTGTGTGAAGAAGAGGAGGTATGGGAAGCTGTAAGGATGGATGAAGGACAGCTGGGGTGACAAAGATCAGGTTATCAATACAGCCAATGGAGCGCAGTGGAAACTCTGTAAGCCCATGAGACCAGCTGCAGAATGCTGCAGTGTGCTACTCCAGCAGAACACACTGGGACAGAGGTCAGCACACTCGCTGTTTACTTCTACTCCGTTCTACTTTGTCATATTCGATGCTCACAGGCTCAGATAGACGAATGCTTATCTGACTTCCAAATGGTTATTGTGGACGATTTTTAAAATTAATTTTTAGCAGACAATTCCACAATTTACGCCTTTTTAGATGTATAAATCAGTGGAGGGTGACAATTAAACATGGGACAGACAGAGGATGATGCAAGGTCAGGCAGTCAAACCCTCAGCAGCTTCTAACACTTACAATCTCTTTAAGTTTAGTCTCTACATTCTCTTCTATAATGCTAATACATGCATGTGTTGAGATAAACATAACACACACACACACACACACACACACACACACACACACACACTGGTGTGCAGACATAGCTATCTCGACTTTGAATCGTTCTCTCCTCTTTATCACAATAGGCATCAGCATTTTTTTTCCTCTTATCTCTTATCACTGTATCTTTCTTCATTCCTCCGGCGCCGCCATAATCTTTCATCATTCGATTTCTCTTTAATTGTCCTTACACTGCTTCATCCTGTTGTTATTATCTCATCTAGGTCTCTCCCTCTCTAACAAACATTGGCGGTAAGTATTACAGCATGACGCTTGTTCGCGTTTTTTTTTATAACAGGTGCTGACCCGGGTCAAATACTGTTTGTATTTCATTTGCAGGTATAATTTTCAGCCATCATTAGGTTTCATATTTAATGCGTTGTGGATGTATGATACATGACTGTGGGCTAATGAAGTTAAATGGGAAGTACCGTAAATAAAATAAAACGTGTTTGCATGCAAGTTGCTTTCCTCACAGCACTCAAAGTCAGCACTGATTGAGGAATTATTTCAGTGATGCAGTTAAGAATAACATTAAAAAACATTTGTGACAAATATATAATCTTAACTAAAGGTCCACTTCCAAGCATTTTTTGGCTGAACTTGCATTTTACCACATGATTGCATGGACAACTGACTGGGTCGTGAACATTATCATACCGGCCTATGTACATCGTGACAATGGCGAGTATCTGCTCCCGTTCCCTCACTGCCGCTACGCTGCCTCTACCATTCATGTGCATATTGCGGTGATTTCTGAGGATGTGCACTACCAGCTCTCCAAATAGACGTAGGATCTGCAGAGCAGTCATTGGGCGCATGTGAGCGTGTCGTGAAAAGAAAGCATATCTCTGGCCTTAGTCTGTAATCTGTTGCTTTGTCTCTGTCTGCCTTTGTTTGTTACTGTGTGTCTGCATACACAGTTTCTTCTAGACAGGCACGCACACATACATGCACACATATGCGAGTGCAGACACACAAACTCACTCAACCAATGTCTCTTTGCCAGAGGCAGTGGAAGTCTTGCTTGTGCACACACTAAATACATTTTACATTCTGACAATGTGACCAATGTGATCATTATTCAAAATACACTCCCACCTCCGACCCAGAGAACAAGCAATCACTGACGCAATTTCCTACATCTTTGAACTGCTCCAGGGGAAGGACCTTGTGTAGTATGTGTTTTTCAGAGTACGTTTTTTTATTGCGATTATTATTTTGGCGCTGTTGAAAATAAAAGTTTGAGTAAAAGTTGCTCTGTATTTGTTTTAGGGCACCCGCCATGCAAATGCGTTGTGAATCTGTGTGTGTGTGAGAGAGAGGGAGAGTGGCAGAGAAGGATGGATGGATCAAATGAGATAGAAATGACAGCCACAGTTCGTACAGACAGGTTAGGACAACAGGTCGAGGTGTAATTAGATACCGCAGCTATTGTACAGACAAATGATGAGTTTGCAACTACACAATCACACAACCAAGCTGCCTCTTACACACACACACAAACCCACACACACACACACATCGGAAGACTCAGCCAACACTGGACACATCTGGTTTCCTGGTTTGAACTCCAGCAAAACATTTTGGACCAGGGTCTGTGTGTGTGTGTGTGTGTGTGCGTGCGTGCGTGCATGTGTCTGAGCTTACAGAGCTAGATGTAAAATGAACTGAGGTGACTGCGGAGGGATTGTGTGCTTTGTGTGTGTGTTTGTGTGGGAGTACGTGAGGTGAGAAAAGCAGTGTTCCTCACGGGTGCATGTCCACTGGCATCACATCAACATGAATAAAACAGCGCCTGTGTCTCGGCGCTGTCGTCTTCTGCTTGTGTGTACCGGCTCTGTGCGTGCGTGCTTATGTGCGTGCACGTGTGCATGTGTGCATGTTTGAACGTATGTCTGACTGCATGTGCATTTTTGTGTGTTTGTGTGGACATGTACAGTACGTACTGTATGTCCATATATTTGTGTATGTGCATGTGTGTGCTATATATCTTTATGAAAAGAATAAAGGCTGTGCTCTTCCTTAACCCACTAATCAGCTGCACTCTAAATGCTGCATTTGCAACACAGTCTGAGCTGTTGTATAATAGCATTTGTTCTTCTTCACTTATTTCCAGTGTAGCTAAAAAGGACAGAAGGAAATTGAGTGGCGCATTGAAGTGGACAGCAAATAATTTCATACGATGATTTATTATATATATATGATCCTACTTGCGTCTTTTACTACATATTTAGAAGTCATATGTTTAAGATGTAGCATAAAGTTGCACAGTTAGCCTAAAACTGTCAGTAAATTTTCAATAACTGTTTACAGCAGGCAGAGCACATTTAGCCAAGCAGGAATAAAAACCCCTGACCTTTGAGTCACAAGCATATTGTCCAAATCCTAAGCTACTTCTGCGCCTATTCATCAGAACAATTTGCCTCATGTTAAACCAATTATAGTAAATGTGTCACTAACAACACAGGGGAGTCAGGTAGGAGCCAGCCTATATCACCGTCCACCTGAGAACAGTGAAGCAGGGCATGTTAGTTAGCGCCACTGTAAGGCGAATAAAGGAGGAGCCTGTGTGACTCAGCCAAACACAAGCACAGACAGTATAAACATGACTAATGGCTCATGAATGGATCATATAATCTACACTAGGGCATGTTTTGTAACTGATGCTAATCATAGAAAGTGTCCCTGTCGCCTGCAGTCTTTTCAGTCAGCAGCATGTTTTGCCTCGACGTGCTGACGTGTGAAAACAGGCACACCGCGTAAACAAAGTGAGATTAAAGGAGATGCTCAGGCAATAAAAAAAAAACAACAGCTTGATGATACCTTGGGCTTTGCTATATTCGAGTCAGGAAAATTAAGGCAGGGATATTAGCTTGAATGTGAGACATGCGTTAACAATCCAGAAAGATTTATGTGGGAGAGGTCTGCATGAGTACTGATCAGCTGGTGGATGCATGGGTGTTTTTTTTTAAGTATGTGCATAAATGCATGCACTAGATTGATCACCTACATTTCAATTTCCATTAAAAAAACAGCCATCATGATGTTGATTATTCTGTTCTATTCTATGTAGCATTTCATGTAATTTAGCTGTGAAAACACACCGAAATTTCACACACAGATTTTTCTCAGGTGGCTTTATGACATCAGTCAAAATAAACCGTGTGTGTAAATTTGACCAAAAACTGGAAAGGCTTCATTCATGCATCCAACCATCAGTCGCCACGTTCAACTAGTATGCAGTGACTACAGAGAGGGTAGCATGTTTGTTGTTGGATTGCTGACAGCTTGCCTTCAGAGCCACTAGAAACACTCAAGTGTCCATGAGCCACTCAAACCCTACCAGCTCACTCAGTGAAAGTCACTCTGGATAACAGGATCAGCATCAACATACATGTAAACAGTCCATCAGCAGGTGCCTCGGGAGCTTACCTGTGGTCGTGGGTGTCCTTTAACAATACACTGAAGCACTAGTGTGTCTCCCTCTTTGATGGTGTAGATTCTCTCACTGATGTTATCATCCTTGACGTTACACGCTGCGCCCGAGTGCACAATCTGGGCGTTGGCTGGAGCTGTGAGTGAACGCATGGACACACACACATGCAGAGACAGGCACGAAGCCATGCGGACATACACACACAAACAAACACAAAGGGAGAGAAACCACATCACGTATTTAGTAACATCTCTGCAGCAGAAAAAAAGGTCATTGTGGGTGTATGTGTAATACTAGTGCCAGTATCGATGACTCAGATAAATAAATATATCACATTACTCCTGCATCTGCATGAACAAAGCCTTTTACGAAAATGCTGGAGTGTTATCTGTGTCAGTGTTTGATGAGAGATGCAGGCGTTTATTGGAAAATTGAAACTTCAGTCTCCATTAGAAGGTCAAAAGGCTGTTTCCTCGTTCTGAGATGCTGCTTTTGTCTTACGCAGTCTAGAGTGTGCAATAACAGCGAGTGCACGTCACACAGCACAAGAAAGGCTTGTTAAAGTCAGGGTCAGACTGCCTGTCGGATGGTGTGATGAATGCCTGGTGAATTGCAGGGTTAAGATGGAAAGAAAAACAGATGCAAGAAGAGACAAGTCATCGAGGCTGTTTTTTTAGCAGCAGTGTTGTGCTAACTCGCCGCTGTACTCATCATTCTGTGTTGTATTCTGACCAGCTGCTCAGTTAACTAAGCTAAATGGAAGGTTGGAGGACCTTGGCGGTCGGCTCTGTTGGTGTGATTTTGGATCACCGGTTGTGACTGACAACCAAAGATTTCACCACATTTCTCTCACGACTGTCAACTCCCACCTAGGACAGACCAAATCCGACAGCATTTTGTTGATGCTTGTCAGTGACCTTAGAGGATTTACACAAAAACAACTGAGAGCCAATCACTCAATCCCTGAAAAGTGAAACGTATCGTTCATTTGACTCAGCTGGAATGTGACAAAATTCAAGTCATAGCTCAAATCCCTGCTGAGATCTTGTCTCAAATCACCATATCAAAACACTATCAACATATTGCAGATCGCTCCATGCTGGGGTCTGCTTTACAACGCTAAAGAAACTGCAGAATGGCAGCTGGAAAAAATGGATGATAGATGCCTGATGGGTCTCTGCGGTGGCGACATCTACAATATCTGAGTCTGCACAGCGCTGACCGATGAGGAGGGCTGGCTTGCGTGCGAGTAGCCTCAGATGGCTTCACCTCCCCTATGATGAGGGGAGACAGGAGGGAGGAGGGGAGAGACAGAGACGGAGCGAGAGAAACAGCGGGTGAGGAGGAAAAGGCCAGAGAGGAGTGTGAAACCCCAGAGAGAGGCACGGGGGACGGGAGAGCGCAATGATGTGATTAGCATCGATTCACAGGGAGAGCAAATTTTCACTGTGCTCTACAACTGTTATCATTGAACAGACAGGAAGGAAGTGGGCGGCCTGTTCACCTTAAACTTCGACTCAATCAGACATAACAACACACAGTGCGATCTCCAGCCACAAATCAAGTTCAAAGTAAAAGAAGGCTCTGAATCTGTCGCCGCATGCTCTGCTGCATGGAACAAGCTGGAGCTGCTGATAGCTTAAGGTACTGGGACAGAGCGAGCGTGTCAGTCCGCTTACATTTGTGCATGTTAACGACATTTCCACTTCACTAGATTAGGATTTCTTCTCTCTTTGAAGAAACAGTAAAGAAAAGAGAGACAAGGAAAAAAGACTGTAGGTCAGATTCAGTCCCAGCTGCAAACATGCGGCTAGTAAAACTTGAGCCGTTGTCTTTTAGCTGTGCTCCTCCGTCTGGTAGGTATATGTACAAAAAACTGTACTCTAACCGCGGCAGGCTGTCCGAGTGTACAATCAAATCTAAGCCTCCTGGTATTAAAGTAGGCGTTTTGAAGATCTTAGCTGCATATGTGCATCGTACTGTAACTGAAAACGGTCTGCTCAGTGTTTCTCCTCAGAGATCATTGTTATTGTTCTCATTTTCTGAAAAGTTTTGGAGAGGAAAAGAGAAAGCGAGAGTGTTCGTGGTATAATGCCAACTGCATGTACGCCCTTTCTCTGTTTGTGTGCATTTGAGTGTGTGTTGGTTTCGGCGTCTGTACTGTACTAATATGTGTGTGAATGTCTGTTTGAATATGAGACTTAATGCTCTGCACTTTTGTGTTCAAGGTGCTCATCAGTCTTTTCATTGTTCTTCAGCATACCACCTCTCCAACATGGCAACATGCAGTATATACGCACGCATGCAAATACACACACTCTATAATCCATATTGCAAAACAAATAGTGTTCATGTCCTCCCCGTGTCTGTGCGGGTTTCCTCCAGGTGCTCCGGCTTCCTCCCACAGTCCAAAGAAATGCAGGTTAATTGCTGACTCTAATTGCCCGTAGGTGTGAATGCGAGCGTGAATGGTTTTTTGTCTCTAAGTCTCTAAGCGCCTCTCACCCAATGTCAGCTGGGATTGGTTCCAGCTCCCTGCGACCCTCCAACAAATAAGCAATGTGCTATGAGTTGTCTGCTTCTTCCTCTGTCGGCGTTCTCTATCCTTGGTCTTAACATATGGAAGATGGGAGACCAAAAGTGGTTGTCTGAGAGCACTTTTCAACAAACACACAAGGGAACTGTCCAGTATAATTACAGTCTTTATATGCTGGACACAGAGCAGATACAGTGGTGCAGCTGGGGGTTAAGTGCCTTGCTGAAGGGCACGTTGATAGCACTCGCAGTGGGATGGGAGCTCATGTTTTATTTATGTTCCCTTCTCTCAGATTTTCTCAGTTTACTTTTGACCAATGATCTTCCAGTAACAAGCAAACTGTAACCTCTAAGTTACACTTTCCCTCATGCAAATCTGTACAGTATCAATGAATCATTGAAAGGGTACAATTATGAAAAACACCATGCGGGGGTAACAGAGCTGGGCTTCAGAGGTGTGCTGCGCTAACTCAGAAAGACGTAGAGCTGATATAAATGGTGAATAACTGTCTCCTTACAGCTTATTGGCGTGTCGGCATTAGTTTGCCTCTCCAGAGCAGGAGGGAGGTCGGACAGAGCGGCTCCTCTGTCTGCTCTCGCCTCCGGCAGCTTGGCTGCTTCAACTGTCTGATCGGCTAGAGAAAGGGAGGCTGAGAGAGAGGAGGAGGAAATAAAGGCAGCAGAGAGAGGACGAAGAGAGAGAGGCAGGAGACGGAGAGAGGATAAGGAAAAACAAAAAGCGAGGGAGAGAGAAAAACAGCAGAAAAGTAAAGAAAGAGGGAAGAAGCTAAGGCAGAAGATGAAGAACGGAAAACAAAGTTAAAGACAAACAGCAAAGGAAAAGACAGACAGTGTCAGGAAGAACGAGACTGAGAACAGGAAGCAGGGGGCAGAGAGATAAATTAATGCAACCAGGGATTTGATAACGCAGTTGAAAAGAGATCAATGGGAAGAGGTAAGGTGAGAGGAAAAAACATTTCGAGAGAATTGAAGAGGATGGTAGTAATCAGAAGTCAAAGAAGTCGGCCAAGGAGGAGAGACTGACAGCTCGGCCAGAGGGAGGAGAGGCTGGATGGGTGGAGGCTCCTCAACAGGGCAATGCAACCCAAATGACAGACTAATACAATGAGGACTCAAGCTGTTACACTGGAGACATTGACTCTCTCCTCTGGCCTCATGCACACCACAGACATACCAACAGACATCACATCAAAAATACCATCGGACAGTCTAGTTATGCACTAGTTTTGTACTTCATGGTACATTCATGTCATTAATCGCTTTTATATCTTGAGTTTTACCATAATTTTAAAGAAATGTCTTGATACTGCAACAACTTGGTCTGTGATCCATTTTAATGGCATTAGTAGTATATCAACAGCAAAAACACAAGATCCTAGTAGGGCAACAAGGCAGTCCAGGAACTGTCTAAATCAGGCCAAAGGCTGCAGCAGAGAGGAAAAAAACACGGGAAGAAGTCATTAACACAAACATTGGTACGATGTTGTGTCCCGCTCAGAGGAGCATCAATTCAGTTAGTGTGAAAGATGATCATCAGTCATAGGAAGATGCCGTTTCGACAGCGATCTATCTGACTCTGATGATGCATTGATCAAAGCTGTTCCAGGGGATGCTGATTGAAAGTGTTGTCCATGCATTATTGGAAACTTTCTGAGACATTCAATGCACATTAGTTGTAAGTGAAACATAACTATCGGCAAATGCCTCGTCTGATTAATTGATTCGTCACCGCCTGCCATGTTTGTTTTTGTTGAGGGGACAGGACATCTCTCACTAAAACTAATGATGAGACAGGAGAGCTGGTGTCAAACCGCAGTGACAGCTTGACAAAGTGCTGAGCAGGGTGTGTGTGCGCGTGGTTGGAGGAGTGAATGCGTGTGTGTGTGTGTTTGTGTGCGTTGCTTAAATGTGAGTGTAAGTACATGCATATCAATGTCTGTGTGTGTGTGTGTGTTTCTATGTATGTTATACTGTATCTTGCCGGAGGAATCCCGCAGAAGGTCATGAATCCTGTCGAACACGAAGTCACGCAGAGCATGATTGATATGCGTAGTTACTTTATGGGAGCTGCTCATGCATGCCAATGAGCTCTGTCTCAATTCACTTCATTCACAAGAGAGCATTTAGATGCTTTGGCTCTGCCCCTGCCATCACATGTAGAAAGGAAAGGAAAGGAAAGGAAAGGAAAGGAAAGGAAAGGAAAGGAAAGGAAAGGAAAGACAGAGAAGGAGATAAGAGTAGTGGACAGAGAGTACCAGAGAGAAAAGTCACAGACTTTATCGATTAACTGCAATAGAGGGAAGTGTTCATCTGGCCCAAAATACACTAATCACACACACACGCACACAAACACACACACACATGCACGCACACATGCACACTCACAAAAAAAGCAGCCTCATGACAGCAGCATTTTTATCAGGATTCTTCTCTGCAGACAGGTTGGAGAGAGATCAAATGGTTGATGTCATGACCCCATCCTTTTCATTTTGGCTCGGATGGAGCTCTAGATATCAAAACGCGTCTGGGATGTTGATTTAACTTTTGACCTTACCATTAAATGGCCGTTAAAAATGAAAGAACTAACCTCCAGTGACCTCTTTGGTGCTTTCAATCAAGTCTAAATTGCTGTTTGCCTGCTGACATGCTCGTATAAACACACAAACACACAATAAAAGAATAAATAGATTTTCAACTTAACTTTTTTTTTGTCTTTTTTTCCTGCAAATCCTTGAATGTGTTTTCCAGTGTGTTATTATAAAGTCACCTAAACGTTTCTCTGTTCCAGTAACAACATACAGCCTCCCTTAAACCAGAGTTTCGTCTTCCATACAAACATGAATTTAATTGGTGTTGAATTCAGTGGTAGGTTTCCAGGCCCAGACTAAGCCTGCATAAACACCAGCAAGCTGCCATGTTTTTCACTGCCTTGTGTCTTCTCATTTGATTCTTGGAGCCATCTACTTCTGAATACAATCTCCATTTTGCATTTTTTTTTCCCCCTCAGGCAGATTCAAAGGTTAAAAAAGAAACAGGAGAAAGAAACGATATCGCTCATCTCAATTTGCATGCACGCTCTAATACTGAAGTCCAGTCACTTAACTTCACAATAAATGGAGACAGATATTCAAACATTTTGGTATGAGTCCAGTTACAAAGCAGCACTTTTAGACTTAGGCTGATTATAATTCTGTGTTAGCCGCCATAGAGTTTGACAAATATGGAAGCTTTTTGGAGTGAAAGAACTGATTATATTTTATGCCCATCTTAAAAGTTTGATGTTTATGCAAGAAAAAAAAATCTCAATATCGAATGTGTTCATTGCCTATTCCAGATTGGTCTTGGCAAGATGGAAAACAGCATTTAGAATATGGTCAGTTTGATCAAGCAAGCTGTATGATCTCCTACGCTTACTGGGCATACTGTACTTACTTACTCTGTTTTTACCAAATCTGTGTATTATATTCATAAACCTACTGCAGCACTGACATTTTTGTTAGACCTTAAACAACCTTTGTTTTATCAGATTATTTCGACATCAGTGAGAAAAAGTGATTTCCTAGTCTACAAATTCCAGGAAATGATTGCTCCTGTCCAAGAAATCATCCATCATGTAACTCCCTGTAAAACTACATAGTGTGGATTTAACCAAAGAGATGTGACATGTTAATTAGTGAGGTTTAGAGGTGCTGGCAGGTGGTTTTGTTTACCTCTGGACAGAGCCGGTCTAGCTACCCGTCTGTTCCCAGACATTA
This sequence comes from Chelmon rostratus, assembly GCF_017976325.1. Classification (NCBI taxonomy): domain Eukaryota; kingdom Metazoa; phylum Chordata; class Actinopteri; order Chaetodontiformes; family Chaetodontidae; genus Chelmon; species Chelmon rostratus. Next base: position 9,487,569 of record NC_055658.1, on the reverse strand, counting down.
TGCTAAGTTAACTTGCTGCTGACTGTGGTTTTATATTTACCTCACAGACATGGGAGTGGTATCTGCCTGCAGGGCTGAATGGGTGATATATCAAATGAATTTGAATAATTAAACTGTTTGTTTTTGCTATATGCATAAAATGTTCGTCCAAGTCAAGTTATTACAACATGCACAAAAAGCTTACTTCTAGTCAAAAAGTTACAGAGCTACCTCAATTGAGCCAACACAAAAACGAATAAGCATGTTTTTTTCCAAAAGTATTTCTTTAAATATGGGAAATATTCAGAATGTCTGACTGCTATGCAAAACTATGTGAATTGAGAAGTGTGCTCACGGCATACAAAACACAATAAAATGCTGTGGGCCCTGCAGTTCTTCAGTTTGTCGAAAAGTGATATGTGGAAGCAGCCTGGTCAGACGGTGAAAAACACAGATATCACCCAATCACACACCACGCTGAGAGGTAAGCCAACGGTATGTGAATAAATTGCACACACACGGACACCAATCATCACTTCCCTGAGGCAAGTTTAATGCAGAGTGCAAACAGAAGAAACAGCGATACAACGGATAAATGAGGAAAATGGAAACGTGTTCAGTCAGCCAAATAAATGAATGAATCTCTATATGTCCAGTCATTAACGCGTTCATTCTTTCAATGCATTTGGGCTTATAGGCTATTTGGTATGTTTGTGTTTGTTTGTCTGTGTTTAATGCATGGTTTCATCTGTGTGTTCATGCATCCGTGCAAATATGAGCATGTCTCTACGCCTGCTTGTGCATGTCCTCCTATGTGGATGACCATTGGATGGGACAGTGGAGAGTGTATCTGTACAGTACTGACTACATACAGCCAAAGCTACCAACAAGATGTGGATTTCTTTATTTTATCCACACAAATGGAAGGCTTTTCCAGGATGATGAAATCGGCATGCCAGGGTGTGTTTGACGGTGTGTGATGATACCTCGCATACATGTGTGTACCTGTTTTTGTCAGTGAGCGACTGTGTGTTTTCCACCACAATCACTGTAAGAGGAGAAAGAGATTGTGCGATCAACAGAAGTGTCAGATGACAGCAGCAGCTAATAAAGGGGGATCATTGGAGAGCAGAGGCTAGATTGGAAGGGCAGAGAGGTGGAGAAACAAAAAAACTCCAATGGAAAAGAGAGGGAGAAATAGAAGGAGAGAGAGGGAAGAAGGGCAGCAGTTTCCTTGCAGCACTTCAGGCTTCATGTCCAAGGACAGTGAATCTTCTCTTTGAAATATTGTTCAATATAGATTATTGGCAGGCACAGAGCATGCAATCCTTGAGGAGAGGGAGGAAAGACAAAATTCAAAAGATCTCCACTTTTCTCTCGACATAACTGAGCTTCTTTCAACATCAATGTGAGAGCTTGTATTGTAAGCTCCAAAAATGTTCTCCTTTTTTTGGGTCTTAGCTCTTGAGATACCAAAAAGGTCCAAAGCCAAATCCAGAAATTTGATTGAAAGTGGTGAAGGGAGAGGTAAAATTCTAGCAAACCTGAGGCTGAGGCATTTACTGTCACGTAAACAGGTGAATTTATTATGGGATTTAATCAACAGCAGCGTTGTGGAATGTAGACAGAAGCAGAAAAGAATATAAGACAGAGGTGGGGGATTAGGGGCTGCATCTGTTGTGAGACCTGGAGTGATGTGAAGTGATCTGGGGTTTGTAGAGCACGGCCAAACATGACTCGTACTCCTCCGTACGAGTGTGTTTGCCGCACTTGAGCTTTCTCAGTATGAAAAGATAACGAGAGGAGAAAGAAGGAGAGTTCCGACAAAGAGATGAAAACCGCTTAGATCTTTGGCACAAACGGACAGAGGGGGGGACGAGAGGAGAGGAAGGAGCGGGAGGGAGGGACGGAGAAGAGGAGAAAATAAAGAGAAATGTGTGACTGACATGCTCTTTGTGAGCGCTTCATTCATACAGCCGGCCGTCTCCGATATAGGCAGAGACAGGCAGAGAAACAGGACAGAGGAGAGGAGAAGACGTAGGCGGTTTATTTCACACCGGCCAACAACCTCGTTGGATGGATAACCATGAAATCTAGACACTCATGGTCCTCGGAGGATGAATCCTGCTGAGTTTGGTGATCATCTAACTTTTCTTCTAGCACCACCAGCAGGTCAGACGTTTCCCCTGTGAAAAATCTCAACATCTGCTCGATGGATTGGCGCAGAGTTTTGTACAGACATTATTCCCAGACGACGTATCCTGTATGACTTTGGTGATCCAACAACTAGCAGGTGGATTACAATGAAACTAACTAGACCTGAACACATTCATGCTCCCCTCAGCGACAACTTTCATTTTGTCAAACTCTATGGTTTATGACCAAATAACTGCAAAACTAATGCAGTTGAACTAATACAGCCTCATCTGTAGGCTATAACGTGTTTTGTGCTGATTAGCGCATCTTGCTGACATGCTTAACTAAGCTGGAGCTTAAGCTCGCCGTATTAGCACCGTCACTGTGAGGTGATTAGCATGCAGATGCTAGTATTTATTTCAGCATTGTCACTGTGATAAATGATGAATGACTTCAATGATAAGTCGACTATGTAAAAAAAATGCTGAGTAACCGTTGACTTACCGGCTGACTGATTAATCAGCTTATCATTTCAGCACCAGTGAAGACTGAAGCCCACTGCAGATACCTCAGTGTCCGACACAAGAGTCAGCTTTGAAGTCATACAGGAGTCACACTGCTGAAGGATCATTGTTAATTCTAAAATCATCTTGACGAGTAAATGAATACTGCTGGATGTCAGAGTGGTCGGTGTAAATCGGCCTAAAGTAGAGGAAACAAGATCCTCAATTACCTCCATTTTGAAAGTGAACAATACATCAGTGTGCAGTTAGAGTTACAACAGCACATATTGATATCTTGATTAGAGTTTAGAGTGTTCAGACAAATCCACACACATGCCTGCACACACACCTACACACACACACACACACAGCCCTCTGAGTGGAGCTTGGTGCTGCTGAAAACAACAGTAGCTTTCTGCCTGAGGGTGAGTAAACACATCATGGCTTCTTGCAGATTTTTTGAAGTAATTAAGTACAAAGGTACCATCATTTATGTTCTTAGTTCGGCTGTTTTGGCATGAATGAAAAACACAGTTATGTGAGACTTTCATTTTGATCCTCTTAAACTGTCTGATCTGTATCTCAGCTGGACAAAATCTTCATCAAAGGAAACAATTTTAGTTTTTTTCTCATTCTCAACCAACAATGTAACCGAAATGTTTCAAATCATATCAGACTTCTCTTATGGACGCAAACACGCTCCTCATATTCAACCGCAAACCCCGTCTGGGAATTTTCAGAAGTCATCCTCACTCAGAGCTTTTAATAGTCTTAGACTGAGCTTAATGGGGCTCCTTGGTGGGCAAACCATGAATCCCTGCTATCTTTTAAGCTCATCCCTTGACAGCGTCGTCACAGGTTATCTACCCTCTCTATGCCGACTCTCCTGCTACTCTCACTGCACATTCTCCATTGTGTTTAATATAATTAAGAAAGAAATCAATCGTGGAGGACAGGAGAGGAGCAAGAGATACAGGCGCCACTGACTCACAAGTCACGCCTCCCTGTAGGAAACTCAGAAGTGTGAGTGATGTTTGAGATTTCACACTTCCTACATCATCATTCCCACCAACCTTCGAGTCTCTCAAAGCAACACAAGCATCTGTTAAGACAAGAAAATACAATGAGAGCAGTGGAAAGAGAGAAACAGGCAGAGGACAGCAGCAGCTGGTGAGGCTTTGCCTCTTTCATTGCGTGTGTGTGTGTGTTGTTTCTTACTGTGTTTGTGCAGCATTTGCCACATGACCCCCCCTTAGGTGTAACATACAGTATGGTTATTCTAGTCAATGTAGCTTTCTGGAGCAAGATGGACACGATGGAGAAGGAAAAGCCTCTCTACTGTCTGGTTTCTGTGATTTTGCTGTGATGGAGGGGAGAGCAGAGGTAACGGAAAGTCACAAGGCAGAGAACAAAACACTCCAATGACAGGGAAGAATGAGAGCAGGGGAGGGGGAAAAAAGCACTGTATTTAGGAGGAAAGAGAGAAGCGGTGAAGACAAGGCAGTGTGGCATGGAGGTCATGTGCTCCACATCATCTGTCTGCCTGACTGTCAACCTGACCTTATTCTATTCAGCCATAATGCTCCAACTCGCTTTGATGGCGCGCACACACACATCCACAGCACCGAACAGCAAGAGACACACTTGACACACAGCGGCAGCGCATCTGAACAAAAGGCAGAATTCTTGCGCATGTGTGTGCATTTCCGAGGAAAGAGCAGCAGAGCAGCCGACAATGCATAGCGGTCAGTCCAGGTGAAGTGGTTGGAAGGAGGGATGTACTCAGAAAGGATGTCGATAAAGAGGAGAGCGAGGAGAAACGCTTGAATGAAAGGTCAGAGCAAGAGCTGGAGGTAAGGAGGGAGGCAGATGTGTGTGTGTGTGTGTGTGTGTGTTTGTGCTGCAGGGAGGGGAGGTGGGCGGCGGAGGGAAAGATCCTCACAAGCAGAGGCAAGGTATTACATATTCTATCCGATTTAACGGTCATGCCAATAAAGTGACTGAAATTGGAAAACTGAAACTGACAGAGAGAGGCAGACAGACAGACAAAGAGTCACAGACACAGAAATGCTGAGGCAGAAGAGCAGGTAGAGATCCAGACTACATGGTGACACCACAGAGCGACAGAGAGAGAGAGAGAACAAAGCCAGAGCGGCGGCAATTACCTCACAACTTAAATGGAACTCCCTGTGTGCCTGTCAAAGCAGCCACACTCTGGATATTGATATTAGTCTCACACTGGATCCATTTAACCAGTTGACAAATAATACTTCATTAATGTGTCACACTTCATTTCAGGCCTTTTCAGCTTATATCAGGATTTAATGAAGAGCTGGCTCACAACAAAGGCGGGTGTCGACAACAGTGTGAAGTGAACGTCTGGCGTCATTTTGTCATGTTCGTCAAGACAGATAGACAGATCTGTGAGGAGATGGATGGATGGATGGATGGATGGATGGATGGCTACAACTACATATTGTGGGTTTTCAGTTGCTTCACACAATTCCTCCGCCATGTTGAAGAAATACATTAATTCAAACACCATGAACACCATAATAAAAGTGTGTCATTCCATGCTAATAGGTGAGAATAACAAAGACTACGCTTGACTACTGACAGAGGTAAAACAATAAGAGAAAAATGCTATATGATTATAGTAAATGACAGGGAGAGAAAGTCAAGTGCCACTAAATAAAGCTTGCCTTGCACTCTGGTATTTTATTCCACAACATGTATTTTCAGAGATCTTTCTGAAAAGATATAATATCTGGCTGTTTTATTTATTGCTCAGGTCAAGACTCCAGAGAGCTTGAGTGCCATGTGAGTACAACATGAGTAGTGCTGATTGAGGACATTCTTACTTTGCTGAAGTACAATAAATAAGAACAGAATACAACAGAATGCCATAAAATAAATAATCAGTTATCAGACACCACACACACTGGTGCAGCATTATATTCTTTTTACCTGCTTTTACATACAGATGGATGGCAAACTGAAGCAGGAACCAACCTAAAGTGTTCAGTAGGGCATTATCTTTGGCATGGATTCAATATCACTGCCTGATCAATACTTAAAATAGAGCAACAAGTAAACCTGCATGAACTACAGTTTGAGATAATAGCATTTAGGCTTTTTTCATTACTACCAGAGCTAACAATATGGCTTTTGTACATGTTGTTTTTCATACTAACAAGGTAGATTGACGAATCAAAAGCATGGTCTTTAAAGTGTTTACTTTTATAGACATGATTATATTGCCAAACTGCTAACTGTTTATCATTCAGAGTAAGGGAACTGTGGAAGACTGTTAAGGTGTATGGGGGCTAACATCTGGCAAAGACAAGCCGTGATAATTACAGCTGCTGAAGGTGTGTGGAGGAGAAGAGAGGGAAAGGAAATGGAAAGAAGAGACAACACGTGTTAACAACCGTTTTGAGAAACTGTAAGATCTGTCTCACCTGAAAACAGCTCATCTCTCAACACACTACCAAAAATTCAGCCCTACAAACCAGCTGCGACGTTTGCTGAGCACGGCTGTTATGGAAATCACCCCATGGTCAACGGGTACACAGCAAACACAGCCCCCTCTGAAAGTAGTTATCCCATTTCTTTTGCACGACGTCCAGCGTGAACAATGTCCAGAGCTTGTGAAGGGAGAGAAACAGAGAGGTGGAGAGGGAGGGGAAGGAGGAGAGGCGAGCTTTAAAGATAACCGCAAGTGAGAGACTTCATAGGTGCGCCCAGTACCATCAGCTATGATGGATTATCACCTACAGACCTGCCCTGGAAGCACCCTTAGATGAAATTGGAGCGGCAAGCTGCAACCTGACAGGAACAGCTGGCCAAGGATAACCTTCATGCGGCTGTTTAGCTTCAAAGCCAAAGATGGGTCAATAAAAAAAAAAAAAAGGAAGAAGAAGAAGCAGGGTCTGCGGGTTAATCTGGAGTACAAAACTTTTGAACTTGAAATGTTAGATTTTTTTGAGAGAACAGATATTAAATATGCCGCCAAATACATGCCTCCAGTTTCTGAACGGCTGCTATTTTGTAGTGTCGCACATGTAGCGTAAAAGGAGTAAGAAGCACAATCTTTGCCTCTGAAATGCAGTAAGTATAACGTTGCATCAAATGGAAATATTCCAGTAAAGAACAAACACCTCAAAATTGTACTTAAGAACAGGACTGAGCAAATGTTTGTCCACCACTGGCATTGGGTAAGACACAGGGCAAACGTTAGACAGGTCTTTGCATTACAGCAGCCAGCAATACACACACACACACACACACACACACACACACACACACACACACACACACTCAAATAATATTCTGCTGCAAACAGAGATCATGACTGTACACTTTCTTTAATATATCCATCAAAGTCTGAAAGTTAAAACAAGTCGGCTCCTGGCAAACAAATCCCTGGTCTTCTGTAAATGATTGCTTAATAAAAAAAAAAGCTACACTGAAGATGAGCAGTAAAAGTATTACAAGGCAAAACCATAAAACTAAACTAGAATGCAAATGATTGCAGAGTTCTTCATCACATGCAGTCCATGTTCTCTATCAGTGAATAGAGTAAATCCCAACTTCTGTCCAATTTTATGAAGTTACTGTCTCTGTGAATGGACTGTGGTGGCTTTTGCAAGAGCGATACAGCAGCTGTTCAGGGAAACAAAAAGATCTCACGCTTTAACAAAAAGGTCAGACTCTGTGTGGATCCCTTCCATAATGTTGTCAGACACTTAAAATGACAATCTGAGCCTGTCAGCAGCAAAAACAAACACTTTTAGTGGACGTACATTGTGTAAACACCCGGAGGGATTACACTGGCTGCCGCACTCTCACTCAGCACTCGACCAATTTCAAAAATTGTTGTCTCCATTAGTCACTTAGATGAAAAAACATGAGGAAACAGGGTCCATAATCACAGATAATATATGACCAGAATTTCTCCCATTTGTTCAGGAGACTGAATTCTTCCAGGACTCGTGGACCAGCACCAGCTGCAAACTCAACCTCACGCACACAACGCTGCATAATTATTGAAAATGAAATGTAGGTCAAGCTGAAACAAGCAAATAATTCAACAAGGACAGTATTTTATTTGTTTGTTTCATAATGTGTGGGTGTGTAGATCTTTTGCATGTTTATGTTTATGCTGAAATAAATATGCATAGACAAGTAGTATGTCTGTCTTGTATTAGTTTGCCCTCTTATGAATGTAATGCACCAAAATTTGAATGGTTCAAGCCTGTAGCTTGTTTTTTAGAATAACCAAGCAAGCAATTTTGCAAATTTTGCCAGTCCCACTCTCTATATACACTCGTTCTACTTGTGATGATTCAAAAAATCATAGTTATACAGTATTCTGAGCTTGCCATTTCCAGAAAGGGAAAATGTAATATTGATGTGTGGAAGGTGACGTCCTGTGTCTTGTGTGGCCTGCAGTCTTTTCTATCATCTCTTTCGTCCTCCTGTCATGAAAACAAAGATCCTCCCGTGGAATTCAGAGCTCAAGTGTTTCCTCTCAACTCGTGAACGTCAAGTTTGGCTTTTACTAAATGAGGATGTGAATTTCAATGAATTTCATTAGCTAATGTGTTTCACACAGTTTGGGGCTGTGATCATTAATAACAGAAGATCTCCATAAATTATGGGCTGAACAATTCCAGAGGAGCTGTTGAACTAAAAGTAATCCCCCGTTTCAGGATGTTCAGAATTTTCTGAAGTGTTAAACTTGGAAAACACTGAGCTACAAAAGCCTTTAAATGACTTCAGTGAGAGGAAACATTGTGTGACAGAGAAATGAACCTGAACAGAATACTATAAATGTCTGTACAGAAAGTCTCACAGCCTCACACCCTTGGAGGGTATTCATGTCTGTCTGTCTGTCTGCTGTTGGTATATTAGATCTCTCTATATATATACTATGATAATGCTTGTGTCCCCCATGACATATTTGATGTAATATATATCAGCCAAACTGCAATCTCACACAGACAGAAGAACACTGAGGGCGGATAAAGATCCCAGTGGATTATTTTCCAACTGAGGCTGCATGAGATACTAACTTAGCCAACAGAAATGAGCGGTAAGCCCCAAAATTCATTACAAGAGTGAGGAATCGCGTCCAAACAGGGCTTATAGTCAAAATATGCAGCCAGTTGAAACACAACGTAAAAACAGACATCTGTGCTTCTTAATTGACTGTGTGATGCTGTGTAATGTTTCTATTTCTGACAATATGTTCTCTCCAAGGTAACTTTGGAATAACATCCTCCACATGGACACAAACTTCAATGCGACAATCACACCTTGATTAGTCTCACCTGTCTTTTTATTTTTGTCTGTCTCTTCACATTTGCAAACATACCGATCTGAGGTGCACTGAGTCCATTATGACGAATGTGAACTGAGCGAAGCAGCACATATTGCAGCAGTACTTGTGTATTTTTTAAACCTACGGTTCATGAGCCCAGACAGGGTGGGGAAACTGTGCCTGGAGGGGCCCGATGGCTTGAAAAGGCTGCTGACCTTTTTTTTCAAGGCATTTCTTAGCCTACAGGATGAGAGACAGTATTTCCCAGATTTGCAATATGAGCCAGAAAAAAACAAATACGTGCTGTGACTAAATACATGTAAAAGACAGTCAGTGACTCATCAACAATGTGTTATTTAACAGTAGATTAAATATTAACTGGCAGCTGGGAACAGTCAGACTCTAAACCCCCGAAGAGGGTGCATAGTAAGAGAGTAACAGATTGACGAAGAGAGGAAAAAAGAGCGGGTAATAACAGGAAAGGCATGGAAAGGACAAATGCACAAATGATAAAGAGTAAAAAGACAGAAGGTGGAAAAATAAGAGAAAGACGAAACAAATATATGAATAGCGTGTGTCTAGATTTACACAGCAGCTATAGTATGGAACTGCTTTCCTGCACTGACCTCCAGCTAACGCCCTGTTTGTCCTGTCACTTCTTATTAATATATTAATTAATTATGCGTCAGGCCAAAATGATTATTTACTGCATGATTAAGACTTTCATCAGCTAAATCCACCGTGACAGATGAATAAAGGCAATCATGACATGGTGTCATGACACTTTTTTTTACAACTGCCAACAAGTGTTTGCCTACACTGAAGATACCAACTCTACATTTCAAAATGCAAAGTAAAAAAACATCAAAACACAGCAAAGTAGACTCAAAATCAAACCATTCTTCATTCAACACAATAACACGGTTTCTGTCCCAGAGGAATGTACAGTCACTCAATCCACAATGTTCAAAACACTGATACTAATTATAGCATTATGATAATAAAACAATACTGGCATTAAAAAACTGCATTACTTTTCATGTTTCTGTTCCACCTGCATGCAATAGTCAGTATTTTATAATTCACTTTCCTTTTACTGTCAACCACTCTAGATTTTTCGGTTGATTGTTGAATGTGTGCATTTTTGCCGACAAATCTAAATGTCAATGAGTCATCTTTATTTTACAGAATGTAAAGTAGGAGAAAATAGAAAGTGACAGAATTGCTGCAGTAAAAGCTTTATTAACAACGAGAACTTGCTGCAAGTGATCAACAATCCAACATACATGGCCTTTGGTTCCAAGTGTGTAAAAATACACAAATACAGTAAAAAGGCACAGAAGGGGAAAAAACACAAACATGCACAGTCTTGTTCTAATCAAAACAATCTTCAGCATTTGGCCACATGTTCTCGTCTCGGCATCTAGGATAGAAATGCCTGGCATGCCTCGTCCACCCCGGCAGTCTTCAGCTGAGATGTCTGTGCAGCCGGCATCCAGTGCATCCACGAGGGACATTTGGTCATCTGGCTGGTCAGCATACACTTTCCACCTCAGAAGGGCAGAAAAAATTCCTCAATGTAATTGAGAAAAAGCGAGGGGGGGTGGGCACACCGTTCTTGGATGGGCTGCGACGTTTGAGATGGGGGAATGCTGCATTGCCCCATGGAATCACAAATGTCCTCATATCCTCCCACCTGTTCCCTCTCTGCTTCTGGCACCAGTTGCTGCTGGAGGTCATCTGCGAACAAAAGAAGGCGCTCAGTGTTGTGGGGACCAATCTGGCATCTCTGCAGGACGCAATGTTATATTTGCTCTGTTCTGACCCAGCGCATCAATGGTGGTCCTTTTTCTGATGACGTTTCTTCTCTGCCAACAGGTTTTTGCCAGGTCCAACCCGCCTTGTCTACGTAAACAATTTCATGTGGGGTCGGATTAGCCTCACAATTCCATGACACAGCATGTAAAAATTCATTTCAGTATATCCTACTATACTGTACTGACAACCTATGCTTCCATATAGAGTGCCATACTGTTATATACATATTGGATAGACACTATACCTGTTTGAGCTGGAGTTCCTCAACCCGCCCACTGTTCCTTTCAAAAGCAGCTTGTGTGCAACTGTTTGATTCGAATGTGTTTGGCCAGGGTCAGAGCGTTGGTCGTCAGGCTAATGCTTTCCACATATCGTTCAATACGAGGTTGCCCTCTACAATGGCGGTCTGAATGTCTCTCACTTTTATCTCATTATCAGCAGTGACCAGTCCTGATGTCGCGCTCTTGGTCTTCACTGAGGAGGCGTCCTTTAGAGCAGCAGCTCCCAAACGGGGCGCCATGGTACAATGTTTGGCCATGAGGCAAATCCAGGTGTGCTGTGGGATTTTGTCACAACCATACATCATACTGCTATACACGAATCGTGATCAAACACGAGCCTTGTCTCTGGAGCCTGTGGCAGGAAGAGGAAGAATCGGTGGATGTGAGTATTTCCCAGCTGGAGTTTCTGCAGGAGTTGGAGGTCCTGTTGGAGCTTTGCGGGGATCCACGGTAAAACCTGGAGCAGGCTTTGGAGTTGTCTGTCTTTTTGTAGTTGTGAAGTTGATGGGACACACACACGCACACACACACACATTTCTGTCCCTCCCTCTTTGCTTTGATGCAAGTTTAGAAGTTTCAAATGAATCCTTGAGTAATTTTGTTAATAAATGTTCTCCGTCCCCCAACCTCTCTGTCTCCCTTGACCTGGACCAACTACTCCTCTCCCTGGTCCTGACATTTTTCTTTGTTTTTTCTCGCTGCTCCTCTGTGTTGTTCTGTGTTTAAGTGAATAAAATCAATCAATCCAAAAAGTCTGCTTTTTACTGCGTTTGTACATGTAATTGACAGGTCTCCTACACTTGGCTGTCTCCCACTGAGATTGTGATTTCTATTTTACACATCTTACATCAGCTATTCCCCTGCTTTTCAATGATCTGTTCATTCAAAATGCTCATCAGCTGTTTCAACATAGCTTTTGAGCCGCTGTGGTGGCAGCCAGGCTTTGAACATTGGGCTTTCAGTTCTGGCATGCTGTGTGCAAACACTTGGAATAAGACAAGAAAGATTCATAATTTTGGCATCGGGCAAGCTTGTATGTAGAGAAAATTTAAACACATTAATTGGTGAAAATAATGTGGATTGTGTTGACGGTGTGGATCACAACAGAAGAATGTTGTGCTAGTTGTGTTTTGAAAATTGGACTACAGATTGGACAAAAGGATGTTAGCAACTGACTGTAACAACTCTTCACACATGAAGTGAGGAACAGAGAATTCTTCTCTGAGGGGAAAATTACACACTGAGTGCTACTCTGGATAGCTGAGAGGTGGTAATGAATTACAAAATAGCATGAAATTGGTCATGGGAGAGTAATTTTGTACTTCCAACACAAAACTAACAAGTATTTAATCAACGCATTTAACAGTTTCTGTTGTGCAACAAATGGGAGAAACAATGAGTGAAAATCAGCTTATTTACAGTCAGTCGTACCATGAGCAATAAGACAAAAAGCATTTTGTGATTTTGCGTATGTGTGTAGGAATATGTTTCCCTCACATTCAGATGCTGAGCATACAAACACACACACAGCGTTAACCAAGCGTCCCTGCACACACAGAGCATCAGGCCCTTTGAGCTCTGTGTTGTCATCCCCGCACCTCTGTAGTTTCACTCTGGGCTTCAGAAAGAGAAAAGTGGGGGGAAAAAACAAGACAACAGAGTCTTTTGAAGTCTCCTCTCCCCTGTTTTGTCAAAGAATTTTGACAAGAGTGGAGGAGGAGCGTTGATGAGAACAGGCGGAGATCTCCTAATTGGCTGCATGAAGAAGCGGAGGACAACGCCAAGGAGGCTTCCTGATCAACCTCAAAGCTGTGAGTGACAGCATGTGTGTGTGCACAGTGACAACACACATGTGAGAAAGTACTCCACAGTGCACCTGTAGGGCCTACCCACTCACTGCCAACCCACAGTCTCCAGGCCTGCAGTTCAATTGAATACCATTCATTCCAATGAAAGTGGCACCATTTACAGGGCTTAATTAAATCTGACCAAATGTTTCAAAAACATTGACCTACAAATTTGCGCTGTTGACCCGTAGCAAGCCACCTTAACAATCCAGGCTTTTGAGGTACCAGAGAACTAGAAAGTCCAAAACAGAGGAAGCTATTAGCTGTGTTGCACCACTCCCTTATATTTAACCTCCTCTGTCAGGGTAAAAGAGAAATTGCTTGCAGTCATCAATGGCTCAACATACATCTCTTGAAAAAACTCTGTGAGCTAATTTAGTTCATTAGCAACTGGGCTAATGTGCTCGGTAGCTGACAGTTAGCAAGCAGTTAGCAAGCTTGTTAGCTTGCTTAGCTTATCTTAGAAGGAAATTATGTGGAATCCTGAGAACCAAATACCACAGAGGACTAAACTGCTCAGAAAAAAAAAAATATTGTGAAGATTTATGGATGAATTTTGCTGTGGCACATTCTGGATTGACCAGGCTTACCAAAAAGAAAAATGGGATCATTTCATTCATCATCATCATTCAAGATTAATAGCAAAATTTTATCTAGTTCTCAATGTTATCCTGGTTAGTCATAAGATATAATGTCTAAGAGGGAGAAAAAGTGTCGTATTACAGTAAAGAATTGAAAATTTCAAAAAATTCAAGTGCTGTTTTTATTGACATCACACTGTCGTCAGTGGGCCTTCTTGCATAAATGCTATAACCTATATTTGTATCAATTCTACAGCTTTTGAGAATGAACAGGCAGCTGTGATGCAGTATTCATTGCACTAATAATGCAGTACTTCTCTGCAGGAGTAATGAAGGACAGACTGAGGATAAGTTGGATGGGGGATTTCTATAATGGCAGTTACCCTACACATGAAAACATGCAATATAGCACGATCTTGCTCAAGGACGCTGTTATGAGTACAAGATACAGTAGCAACAAAGCTTTTCTTCTGTTTTTCTCACAGGTTATACAGTATGTACAGCAATGCAGGGGATTTAATATTCTGAATATTCTGTTAAACTGAGTATTCTATCACATCTTAACAACTGCAACACAATATGGGTCATTGTGGAAGAAGCTGAAAAATATATGTCACAATAAAAAGACAAGACACTGCAAAACATGCACACAAACACATGCACACAAGAGCTCGTCGAGAAAATCCCCAGATGCTGTTTCGGCCTCACAAACAACTTTTTTACACAACCATTAGAGGCCCGGAAGAGTGGAGGAGGCAGGAGAGAGTGAGACAAAGTGACAGAGAGGGGGAAAAAGAGACTGGAAGAGCAGAATGAGAGGTGAGAGGAAGAAAAGTAAATTAGAAAGTCACAGAAGAAAAGGAGCAGAAAGAGGAAAGAAAAAAATCAAACAAGTAACAGAGAAAGTGAGGAGGAAGGAAATCATCAAAAAAAGGAACAAGAGAGAAAGTAAGAAAGACAGAGCACAGAAAAAGAGAGAAAAGACGGTGACAAAGACAAGGGGAGAGTAGAAAAAGCAAAAGTAGCGAGCGAGCGATGTGCTGTCACTGAGTGAAATGCCACCCAGCCTGTCACATATCTCTACAATATTAATTACACTGTGCCACGCTCCTGAATAATGGAACAGCCCTATTTAACCAGACTGAATAATTTAGCAGCTGCTTGGCCTAGTGTATATAACAGGATCGATAAGCACCAAGTACAGGTAATGAAATTCCAAAGGGAACCTCAAGGAGGAAAGTTGAGTTCACCTGCACTCAGAGTTAGAGCCCATCCAGAGGACCTGACAGTGTGTTAATGTGTGCACACTCTTTGATGTTTATTTACTGTTGCATTATATGTACTTACTCTCTTGAGAAGTGTGTGTGTGTTTGTGTGTTAGCTTGCACTCTTGATGTATTTATGTAGAGCTAAGGTGAAGCCCTCTGTGTGTGTGTGGAATTCTTCCACACAGAACAATACAGGTGCAGGGGCGCCTTACTTATTTTGTCTCTCCGATGCTGGATTGCCAGATTCCTGGATGGATACTTGAGTGAAGCACCCATTTAACACATTTTATGCTCATAAAGTTCTGTATCAGGTGAATGTTAAAAAAAAATATGAATCCCATCTGAGGGAAATTGAACTTCTCAGCCACACTTCAGGAGATTTATTGTCAGTGTCAGGTTTATATAAGGTATAGCAACACGACTTAAACTGGTGGTGTGCAGGCAATGTATTTTCCTTAACCTTCATATTAAGAAATAGGCTCACTGAGAGCAATACTATCTTCTATAGAAGCACCCAGTTCGCACACTCACAGTTTATAAAGCAGTGAGAATGAGCTGAACCTTAAACAGCTACAGCAGTAAAATGCAACACACACATGAATGCAGCAGTAATATTAATCCAAAAACAGCATCTAGAAAAGTAAAACGCTGACATTTTACTGCACATTGAGTACTTTCACTTTTCATACTTTAAGTATATTTTATTGGGAATAAAATATTTTACTTTTATTTTACTTACTTTTACATAAGTGAGATTTTGAAAGCAGGACCTTTACTTGGGAGTGGAGTATTTTCACATTGTGTTATTGATACTTTTGCGTAAATAAAAGATCTGAATACTTCCTCCACCATTCCCTGCAAGTGCCCCAAAACAGCATGTTTACATTCAAGGCACGAAGCCTTCTAGCAGCCATCGTAATTATGATGAGAGTAATGACAGAAGTCAGGTCAAACCAGCATCTTTCCCTAAACTGAACCAAGTTGTTCTGGTGCATAAACATGACCAAACACCATCTCCTGACCTCACCCCCACAAGAGGAGTTAGGGGTCAAGGTTGAGGGTCACTTTCCCACCTGCTAGAAACCCACCAGAGATTGAACTGGGCGGCCTTCCCATTTCTCTAAATTTTACCATAAATTAATCCACAAAGAACTTAAACAGTCCATAGGAAACCTATCTTTGTGCAATCCCAATGGAGGCGCTGAAATATTGTCTTTGTACTTTTTTTCAACAACTATATGTAAAACAGGATTCGCGAATTATCACATTCTGGTTTATTAATGTGCAACACAGTGTCCCAACTTTTTTGTAATTTGGGTTATACAGCTCCACTGTTGCAGAGTGGCCTTTCAGTCCAGAAGTGCAAAAGATTCATGGATATACTGAGGACTGGATGTGTTACGGTTAAATCGGTGCCCAGACTTTCAAACAGAACTTGCTCACTCATCACACGCAGCCCTTTGCATCAACAAGGTTTAGCCCACTGGGACACGCACAGGGCGCTTGTACTGGAGGATGATGTAGATCATGTCACAAAAATGAGCCTATCTGGGCTCTGATTAATGCTTAAAATTAAAAATCTTGATGGTTAAGTTGATACAAAGAGCTATCACTGATTTCCTGCTGGAAATACTGTAAATAATGGTGGTTTATACTGGTTAGAGGTGGATATAAGTTTTTCTCTCTCTTTGTCAGTATTCAATACATTTTGTTGTACAGATTCACAGATACAGCACGGACATATTTAGATTTAAATACTCCTACAACCTTAGTATAAACATTGTACAGTGTAACGGCAAACATACATAGACAAACACATGCAGGCATAAAATGGTGTAAGCAGAGGAGCAACTGTTGTATTTAAGATTTAACATTCACATTCACATATGCCAGCCCCTGTGAGGGAAGTCTGCTCTCCTGGCATTGTCCTTCCACTGAATATATTTTCACATTGTGTATGTTTGTGTGTGTCCCTCAGGTAATATAGCCATGTGCATGCATTCACATGTGAGCGAGTGTCTATGCAAATGTCTTGAAGGCGGCTGTGTGTATGTGCAGTGCTTCTGCTGGGCACGGCAACCGAACAATTAATCAGCCCTGCCATCCTCCCCTCTCTGGGAAATGGATGTAAGCAAAAAGTTAAAAGACTTAATTCATAAATAAATCACATAGTAAATAATAGGTGTTTGTGTTGCTCGCGACAGTACACAAGGCTGTATGTAAGCCAAGGGAGGGAGAAGATTTACTCTCACACGCTGCACATGCTGGATGAGGCAAGACCACTGAAGACAATAAATATGCATTACCGGTGGCGGGTAGTGAATACAACAGGTACAAAAAAAGCTAAGGATGAGGCAAGAATGAAGGAGATGGAACAAAAGACAGTGGGGAGGAGGAGGAGGAGGAGGAGGAGGAGGAGGAGGGGTAGGATGCTGGAAGAGAACGAGACATGAGGGAATCATGAAAGAGGCAGAGATGAAGCAAAAAGGACATGCAGAGAATGAGAAGGTGCAAGGATGCAGAGGAGAGACAGTTGGAAGATAGCAGAGCTGATGACATATTGCAGAGATGGAGAAGAGAAGAGAAAGAGGGTGGAGTAAGACAGGAGGAGGGGGACATTTATGTACTGTACATTAGATACAGCAGATTTTAAAAGTTTCACTTTCAACTCGTAAATCATCCCAGGGATGACAAAAAAAGGATACAACAGCTGTGCTTAGATGATTAGCTTTGCAGCAAAAGTTAAATATCCATTATTTTAATTTACATTTGCCACTTTTTTGGGAAAGGTCCACACTGCATTCATCCTGGACGTGCAGGATTTTGGGCTGTTTTTAGAAAAAAATGCTTAAACATAACCAATGAGGTGTGGTTAGAACTGAGGGCGGCAGTGCAGCTCGATACACAGGCACCTCTGTCACTGCTTTGCTTTTTAAACACACTTACTCACAACACACACTTAACACGCCATGAAATGATTAAATATTCACATGCAAAGTGAGCGGGGAGAGAGGTAATCATATGCACACACAATCGACTTACTCAAGCACATATTTTCTAGTTTGCCGTGAATCCTTAAAGGCATTGAGCCATAGCCAATAGAGTTAATACACCTCCACATTTTCTCACTCACTTTCTCTCTCTCTCTCTCTCTCCGGCTTGGTTTCTCTCCCAACTCATCTGGAAAACCCAGCCATCACTGAGGTCATTGTCTCTCAATGAATGGTCATTACGTTTGGGATAAAATGTACTTCTGGGCACTGCTTGAAGCTACAGCAACCTTGTCCATTTGCTGCCTGCCTTTTGCAGCCATTTAAATTGGTCAAGGTAGACTGCAAATACAAAGTGATGATGCCTAATGCCTCAACAGCTAAAAACCCATCCATCAGAGCTCAGTCATATGCTGCACTGAGCCAAATGATGGATGATCATTTCCTTTTGATAATCATCTAATTTTTTGCATATTTTTGCATTAAATCTGATGCCTGTTTGAAATCCTCAGATGGATTTTAAACACTTTTTGGCAAACAGCAGACTCATAATTTCTAATTTTAACTTCAACTTCCTGCTGTTCGTACGCACAGGTGAGCACCAGTTGAATCAATGTCCTGACAAGCAGAGATTATCTGTCTTGAACTACACTATGAGGCTCTCCACAGATACACCAGAGTCTTCTTCATTTCATTTGTGGCCAGATAGACGTTCTATACCTTACTGTGGCTGAGAAAAATTATATTTTGGGTTCAATCCTTTTCACACACACTCAAAGACACATGCATACACACATGCATGTGTGTCTTCACATATCCCTCCCTATCCCCCTGTGGAGCCAGCCTTTTTCCCAATGACTTTCATTTTTATTAGTGCACTTGGCATCTGATTAAGTCCCTTTTGGAGTGTTAATTAGCTGAGCTGCTCTGCTCCAACTGTCTATACACTGAATAAGGTCAAGACAACAATGACAAAACCTTCAGGCTTCTTCGAAAGCAACTCAAAGGTTCACTGCCTGTGACAATAGAAGCCCCCTTTTTTTTCGAACAGATAAGTCAATTTCTTTTATTCTAACATGAATAGCAGCAGAAAAAACTAGGCGACCTGCACAAACATGATTGAATTCAAACAGTAGTCTGACTACAGCTCTAACAAGATTGTCCTCATCAGAACAATAACTGCGTTGGACATTTGTGTAAACTCTTACAGGTCCTCATTGTGTTTCCTGACAAGCAACTTCTTGCTATCTTGCAAATTATCTCTGCGGCAAAGGCCAAAGTATTGTGACAGTGCAACAGTGTGAGGCTGTGTACAGATAGATGACAACACTGCATGGAAAAATGCTCCTCATTCAGTGGAGAGGCACCATCATAGAGTGCCAACGGTACAAACTTAATTTTACCTGCAGCCCATAGCGCAACGTGTCCCAGCAAAGCACAGTGTTGACCAATCGGAAATGTGCAAACAAGCATTCTTATAGATAACTTTGAAACCAAAACGTCATATTTCTATTGTTTACTTTTCGATCTTCATGATTATTGCTGTGGTGATAATTTTCCAGAATTGTAAAATCTTTCCTTGTAATATTATAAACCGCTGTGCTTTGTTTCGGCATCTGTCTGGCCGACTTCCTGAATATGCCCCCGTCATCTCAGCCCCTTGTATTGTTTTATATAAGGACTGTGTCCATGTCCTGTCTGCTTCCAACAATTGATGTCAGTTTCATTAACTATAACATAATATAAAATATATCTGATCCCTGTAGCCAAAAAGCATGTTTGCAAGCAAGTGCACAAAAGGTAGTTTTTGAAATGTTGTTCTGGAGATACATGGTTTTCACGGGACAACAGCAATAGATGACACTGCCTTACATCAAAGATGATTCCAGTGAAGTTAAAAAGGAGATTAAAAGGATTTTCTTTCTTCCCACTGATGCAGAACACAAATGTCTTGTTCTGGTGTCACATCCCTTCAGAATGAAAGAGCCATGGCTGATTTGTAGACATCATTTCGCACAGATGTTCAACAACTACTGGGAAAAATGTTTGTGGAGGACGCAAAAAAGATACCAGTTTCTCCCATGACAGTAGCCTCAAAAGACTACAATGCAGCGCAGCCCTAAAATAGCCACTTTCTTTAGACTGGGAAAGCTCTCTGCTGTGTTCAGTCAGTACCGGGCTCTCCACCTGCACGCGCTGAATGCAACACTACGAGGTGTTTCTAAATGAAATCACTGAAGGAAAATTGTTCCACCAAAACAGTAAATTAAAACATTCATCACAACAAACTTAGATTGATTATAACCAACAACATAAGAGTATCCACGGGTTCAAAGGTTTTGTTTGTATGAGACAACAATCTGTCTCAGTCATTCTCTTCCAGCAGCACCACAGACACTCACTGTAACAGCGGTCTGCGTTACCATGGCAATTAACTTGTGAATATCAAAGTCACAGAGACAAGAGGCTTATGACTTTCACACAGAGAGATCACTCAACTGACAAATGGATTAATTAAAGGTTGGGCTTACTTCTAGCCTGAAAGCAGTGATTGTGTTATTTCCCCTGATCACAGGCAAACAAAGGCTACTCGCCAACAGCCCACATTCTATGCAACTCCACATACAGTAGTATTCCCAAACAGCTTGTATCTGTGGCAACACAATGTGTAAGCAAGCAATAACATTTTTGCACACAGATGTGATTTTGGCCAATCCTTTCTCTTGGGACTTGGGTTTGATGTTAAAGGATTAGTTCCACATTTTGGGAACTATACTTACCTGCTTCCTTGCCAAGCACTAAATGAGAAGATCTAACTCTTGTTTGCTTCAGAGGCGCCAAATGGTGGAGCATGCACACACGGCAAAATGCTCTCTGAGTTCTGCCTATTAAGTCTCAAATTGCTGACTGCCATTGTATTATTGATGTGAAGTACTTGGTGCATGCAATTTCTTTGTTGTAAAGCACTTTGAGCTGCAATTCCTGCATGAAAGGTATTATACAAAGGAAGTTTATGATTATTATGATTATTATTACTTATTATTACTATTATATGTTAGTTTAACATAACCACTGGAAACAGAGGAAACTACAAGCCTGGCTCTTAATCCATACAAAAACCAAAGAGTAAAAACTACAAATTAAAAAGAAAAACAATAAATATGTAGGAAACCTTCTGCTAACAATTCTGCAATCCATTGCATTGTGTTTTGAAGATGTGAAAATTACAGCCATATGATGATTCAACTGTCAGTGAGCACACAAAACAATGGTGATTGAGTGTCTAACATCTAAGAATACTAAGTGTGGAAAGTCGTGAATAAATGAGCAAAGGAGTGATTTGTGACCCAGCCTATTTCTTGCCCAGGAACTCCCTTGAATCTCAGCTGGTTGCCTGGCAACCTCTCATCGACAAAAGACCTGGCGAAGAAACAGTCCAGCACATACCTCCATGTAATTCATGTCAGTTTACAATTTGGCTTTTACACAGGCTGAACAAGCAGGATATAATGTGTTAGTGAGCTTTGTAGGTGCTGGTTGGAGGATTTTGTTGTCTTTGGACAAAGCCGGGTTAACTGTTTCCCCGTTTCCAGCAGTGCTGGAAGTTGGACGGTGCTCACCGGTACTTGGCCCTGGCACTTCTACATTTTGCTCTCCGGTGTACTGTGACTTTTTCTTGTGCACCACCACTTCTCACGAGCTGCCGGCCCTCTCCATATCAGACTCTCTGGGCGATTCAGAATGGCCCTAAATAAACTGCATTACCCAGGGGGCACTAAGTGACGCTCACCTGTTCCCATTCTCGCCTGCCTGCTTTACTCTGTCAGTGCTTGAGGTACTTTGTTTGTGCAACACACTAAAATTAGAGAAGAGAGGAAGTATGCAGGAATATAATACTTAATGATTTGCTGATACTGGCTCATACATAGTCTGACTGGTTGCAATAACAAATTAAGATAACATGAATTTTTGGGCAAAGGTCAGACATGTGGTGCTGCTGTTAGTTAAAGCTAAAATCAGCTATAATCAATATTTTTAGAATAAAGATGTATCAAATAATGTATAAAACAACAACGTGGCAATATGAAAGGGATCGCTTGCAGTTAACCTACAGAGAATTATCACCTGACTCTGCAGCTCCCCTACGCTCCCCTATTTCTTCGGTTTTATGGTGAGTTGCAGCTCATTATTTTGCTATCGGGCCCTCAACTTTATTGTTTTGGTTTACTTTCATCAATCTAATAGTGCAGTTTTCAACAGGAAACTGCTTTCAGTGAAATATCTCTAAAAACCAATGTACACTACAAGCTCAGCACCCAGCACACACAGCTAGCCACTAGCTGCTCAACACAGTGGAGCTAAAGAGCCAGATGTTTCCTTCAACAGTTGATACAGGCTAAAAACAGATAACAGAGGGTGATTATTGGACTTGCATTGGCCGGGTGGTCAGAAAGACAGCTCCTAATGAACAGTGATGGTGTGAAAACAAGCAAATGTTCACCACATCGACTCAAAGGTGATGATATGTCAGTGTTGTGTTCACAACTTGTTTCTCCTGCCCCCAAGTGGCCAAAAAATCAGTTACTGCAGATTTAAAGTTGATTTTTAGCAATGAATATATGTGATGTATGGAGTGTGCTGAAGGATATGAACAAAAATATGTGTGTATGAGTTTTTGGTGCATGTGTGATTGTGCACATGTGTGTAATGGGTTGTGGTTTTACTCCTTTAGGCTTTGCTGAGTGTATAAGCAAAGCACACCGATGAATAATGAGGCTATTACAACCACAGCAGACCATAGAGCACTGCCTGCTCTCATTCAATACCCTTGGACCCCTGCTCTATATTTTCTTTCTATGAAACATTCCTCCTGGAGCATCACAGGTAATTCAGTATTCACTTTATGGAATGAGTCCTGTGGAAAATTGGCAAACTTGTGCGAGTGTGTGTGTGTGTGTGTGTGTGTGTGTGTGTGTGTGTGTGTGTGTGTGTTTGATAGTTAAAACTTAAATACACTTAAGCATGCTATTTGTGACAGCGTTTTATTGACCTTCCTTTATTCTGAAAGCCCTTTACTTAAAATGAACTCACAGATACATGACTCACCGTTGGCTTTACATTACCTTACCAGCATTTAAATGATCTCCTCCCCTCAGAACGACCAGCAGCTATACTGCGGTTAAGTCATTTTCTGAAGTACAGCCATATATGTGAAGATGCCCGGACTTATAGCAATCAAGGGAAGGCACAGAAATGGCTCTACATCTGGCCTGTGCTCACTTACAATACACAATACACAATACACACACACACACATACATACACTACTTTCCTTATGAGTCAGAGAGAGTCAGGCATTGCCCTTTGCAGTCCTTCATGAGGATCACTGAGAAAGCTGCAGGATCACTGTACCCCCCACCCCAACCCTGATGATACAATTCTGCCAAATGCCACATATACCAATGAGGACAAGACCAGATAATTAGTGTGTGGGTCTTTGTGTTTGTGTGACAGGTAGACAGAGAAACAGAAATGAGTACAATACAAGACAGCTGCTGAGTACTTCATAATTGTGATTACCTTTTTTCAACCCTTCAGGGTCAAATGTTTTTGCATACTATTACTCAAAGCTGGATATAATGTGATTTGTGTTTTTTTTTTTTTTTTGACCGAAAACTATGACGCGAGCATGTTTTAAAAAGATAGAGACTTTACTTTTGTCTAATGAATGCTTTTTGAGTCTTTGTGAAGACTCAAGGTCAGGGTTGTCCTGTGGGATCCAGTACAAAGACATGGTCAGATCCTTAATCCTCATTAAAGTAATTAAGTAGCAGAATTAGAATTTACAAACTCTGTTGACCGATTTGTAATGACAAAAAAAAAATGTTTTGAAAGTGTGTCTAAGGAAAAACAAGTCCTTTAAAACCTTGCCTGAAGTGTGCTTGGTTGTATTTAAGACAGCCAGCCAGGAAGAGCGCACATCTCTCCCTGACCTCGTCACCTCCTGCAGCTTCTGATAATGGCTGCTCTGTGATCTGTTCCACTGTGTAAAGACATCTTTGCACCTCCCCAGTGGTTGGCTTTACATCTGTCCCAGTTCAGCTCTGAGCAGCGTGAGAAGACAGTGAAAAGAAAATCAAAGACAATTTACTGTGACTGACAGTTGGAGTTTCATAGGTGGGCTTTTCTTTGTCTTCCAGCCATTGTGGTTTTATCAGTGCTTATTCTCTTCTTGATTTCAAACTGACGTTGAAGCCACAGACCATGACCACAGCCACACAAGTGAAGAATGGAGTTAAAAAAAATTGTTAAATGGCTTTTTATTCTTCCCTCTTGGCCCGACAACGTACTGCTCACATCCTCCATGTGATTTTTTCTCAACTGTCTAAAATTCATAGTGTCATCAGCCGCGCTCCCATCCTCAGTTCCCAGGTCTACAGCTACTTTGATGCCATCTCGGCTGCAACATGAAGTCTGTTCCCATTTACAACTAAGATCAAAGAGACAATCATACTGATCACTCAGCTTTTGCAACGACAGGCGACAAGTCGGAAGAGATGATTCACCCACCCCGAGAGCAGAAGGGAAAAACGTATATTCATGTGTGTTTTTGTTTTCGCACAGTATGCAGCTGTGAGTTCGTCTCATCAGGTTTAAATGCAACTGCAGGTTACGCAGAAGGAATACACATACAGTGAGTAGCTACACTAAGTGGTGAATATGTTAAATCTTTAACATGGACATGGTTCATTAACAGGGAATCAGATATTAACCAGCGATGGAAGGCATCTGCACATTCGTTAGAACTCAGAGGAGGCGACTGCAGGCAGAAACTGGAAGATAAGAGCAGTAGAGGGAAGGTCAAGGAGAGGGGGAAAGAAAGAGGAGTAAAAATAAACACTTGCAGGTACAGTACACACACAAATACACACAAGAATGTCCTCACTTTGCCTTCCTTTCTCAATTGACTTCACTTGCAGATGTTCACCTACGCACACGGACATCAAGGAGGGAAATCAAGAGCAGCAGAAAGATGCAAACACTTCAAACACAGCAACAAACAGATAGGAGTCCCTGACTCCACTATTGGCATGGTAACAATAATCTGATAACATCACCTAATATTGATAATGTTAAGAGATTTTCGCTTGAAATCAGAATTCATGTTTGGCTGCAGCTCAAGGACAGATACACTGTGATGTTCTGAGACCTGCTGAACATAAAAGTGCCACATTTAATGATTCTCTGAAAGAGTTACGTGAGAGGAAAATGTACTAATAACATGTAAAAGATGACCGATAAAATATATTCATTGAATACACACATTCCACCTCCTCCATACCTTAAAATCATTCCCTTACCTTTATTAGCTTTAATAAAAGATTTCATTTAAAACGACTTGTCAAGCTCAAGGACAACAGCTAAAACTAAAAGTTAACCTGGGATGCGCAAAAACATCTGAAGGGGTAGTATCTGCTCTAAAACTGAGCCAAAGCACATTCATCAACACTCTGGCAGGGAGCCGATACCGTGGTGAAGCGCATTTATATTGCATCAACAATTTTCAATTCAATTTGGCACCAATAAAAAACATATTTTCCTGGGCTTGGATTCAAAGCCTCCACTGCCAAACAAAAAGCAGCAATTAGAGTAGTGGGCATCTTAAAGGAAGATGAAAGTGCATGAAATCCCCCGGTTACCAATTACAACGCTCATATCTCTTATGGGTGAAGTATTCTCAGTCTGGTCAGGCTTTTCTATAACCCAAACATGAAGCATGCAAAAATGGGAGCCTTTTTTTCTTTTTATGCCTTTTATTTGCTTTAACGTAGCATCTTAAATTGCATAAAATTGCATACAATACAATCACATTTCAGTTTGCTCAAATTATTTTTTCGTGCTCCTCAAAGTAAAATTTGACTTAATCCATGTTCCACCATCTGTCCCTGCCAAGTTTTTTATTATTATTTCTTCTTTTCTTTTAATTTCTTTTTTTTTTGCCCCAAATCATAATTCATTCATGTTTTCCCACCTAACATAGCTGCACATAGAGTAGTGTTTTGTGTAATATTCATGAATGGCTGTTAGTGCAGCTTCTCTTTGTCTCATGCTCACTCAAATGCAGTACCATCTAATTCTGTGGTCGAATGTTTAGAATTTGTAACATCAAAGTGCATCAGGTGGCACAAAACCACACAAAATGCTAACACTGTCCTTTAGGTCTCATTATTGTAGTATGGCTATTAAACAGCTTCTTTCTTACGTTTTCTTATAATAATGTATAAAGAGTTAAGATATACACAGTGGATCTCTATATCACTGTAATAATGCCAGAAAGACCATATTCTCTATCCAGGCAGGTTCACAACCTTCATACAGTTTCTGCGTTGTAATGGAGAGAATCATGGACACTCTCATTTGATTTGATGAAATATAACTTCTTAATATGTGTCTCTGCTTGTTCCCAGGGATGGTGTTAATAAGAAATACCTATATGTGCTGTAGATTATAGTTAAGCAAAATGGGATGCACAGCTCATTTTTATTGTTTTTTATTTATTTATTTATTGTCCAGCCACCATAATCCAGGTGAGAGAAGAGAGGAGCTGATAAAAATGAACTGTGTGCTCAAAGCAGTGATCTTAACGAGCAGGAATGAGTGATGCAATGAGTGCTTTATGAGCTTTTTCTGACATGGCCTTCACCACAGGCTGTCCTTCCTGGTTGGCATGAAAGAAACAAAAGAACTCAGATGTATCCTAAAGTTACAATGAAAGAAGTACAAAAGGACAATTACTACATCCATCAAGTGTATCAAATGAGAGGAAACATAACTAATTCAGGTCTTCGTTTAGGCTCAACAGTGTTCAGAGTGTGAATCTAATGTGCCTCTGTACAGTGCAGCGAGCTGACACTGTTATCACCTGAAGGGGCGGGTGACTTTTTTTCTATTCCCCAAAGCATTAAAGATGTTTCAGAGCCATACTTAGCCTTCAGCAAGCAATAGACAATACATTTTGCGTGCATATTGCAGTTTTGTGTTCTGATGTGTGAATCTTTGAAGCTCTTTTAGTTTGTCCAACATAAACCAGACCACAGCGACATTTCAGCATGTAGACAACATGTGTGCTGCTAAAGTCTCTGCAGGATACTGTGGTATTTTTTACCACTACATAGATGTGTGTAGTTTTTGTTGCCTGATGAGCTAGAACACTGTGCACAGTGGCCACAACCCGGAGAGTCTTTAGGTTGATTAGACTGTCAGGAGAAAGTATGAGCAGGTTTCCTACAGTCACACTGATTAGTGGACTACTGTTCTGAAGCCTCAAATTTGGCATGATGGCCGTTGCCTTCTTGGTTTTACAGAGCAGGAAGCGACCATATTTGGATGAGAGGGTGGAGCTAAGGAGGATAAAGCATACCCTGACCATAATTTACAAAAAGAACATTGCGCTGTGAACAAGACTTGAAACTAGCATTTGAGACCATTAAAGCATTAAAAAAGTGTTTACTCAGGTCGGAAATCAAGTGAGCATTTGGTTCATTTTCTCATAAGCTTACATAGAATCTAACTTCTTTTTGCAGCCAGTGGCATCGCCCCCTGCTGGTCATTAGAAGGAATGCAGTTTCAAGGTACTTGCACTCTTTATGCAGTCTATGGAGAGAACCAGTCCGTCTCTCAGATTGTCAGAACCCGATCAAGGGAGGCACTGTTAGATTTGTCCTCTGGCAGACAGGGTAAAAACATCAATGTCCTCAACAGTAATCCATCTCTAAATAATATCAGCACAGTGCCTCATCCCTGATCACGTTCAAGCATTCTCGCAATCTTCTCTGTCCCGAAGTAAACACAGTTCCACATACTAAAAATGGTATGAACAGAACTATATTTCTGTGATTCTTTGCACCCTGAACACCTCCTGCCTTTGTCCTTACAAATCTATCCTCTCCATTTCTTTCATCTATCCTCATTCCTCCCTCCCTTCCCTCCTTCCTTCCTCTGCGGCCCACTTCAGCACAGAGGGAATGGCTGCAGCGACTTCAATAATTCACTTCCCCTCAGAACAGGTTGTGTTTGCATTGCAGGGTGCTGCAGGCGAGAAAAGAGAGGGCAAGGAAGAAAGATTAAAAACAAGGAAGAATGAAGAATGAAGTCGAAATGGATGAAGACTGTGAATAGAAAGAAAGAATGAAAGTAAAAGAAAAAAAATACAGCAGAGGAGAAAGCCTGTGGTGAGTAATCGCGATGTGGAAAAACAAAAAAGAGGAAGAATAAACAGAGGGAAATTGTTTTAGGGCGACAAGTCAGCTCTTTCGAGTCTCTTGTTTAAGTCCTAAAAAGTGAGAAAGTAATGAAAGAGGGAGGAGGAATGTTGTTATAAGAGAACATATTGAGAAAGGCGGACAGGGAAAAGATGAGGATGGTTGGAGTCTGATAAAAGCCGGAGCGGCAGTAAGCCAGCACCTATCACTGAAATGTTTTCCCTCCACTACCTGTGAATACCTCACAAATATGAAGTAAGCCTCAGAAGTCTCCGCCTCCATCTCTGCAAGCTCTGTCAGATCTGCGGTGGTGCGTTCGTGTGTGCGATGTGTGAAGCAGGTTATTTCAACATTTAATCCTTTACCAGGACTTGTTGGAGCGGACGAGACAGACGGCATTCAAAACCTGAAGGGACTGATGGACCACACTGGACAACAGGCTGCGGTGTGGTTCAGGAGGAGTAAAAAACACTTCAGAAATACTACTACTGCTACTACTACTACCACTACTACTACTACTAATACTGCTGCTACTACTACCACTACTACTACTGCTGCTGCTGCTACTAACTCAAAACATGTTGTAGATTTACTGTTGTGTTGTGTAAATCTGTTGTTATATAAGGTTTTACTGATTATTAGCATCGAATAAACCGACCCTGGAATGAACTGTATGGTTGTTCATGCTTGGAAAAGACGATAAATAGAAAAATACAGTAATTGATTGCTATGATTGAAATTAGATCTGAAACCATCGGTTGATGGATTAGAAAATTATTCAGTAACAATTCTGATCTTTCATGTATCATTCATCATTTAAGTAATTTTTTTTACCATAAAAGGCAAAAGAATTCACTGTTTTCAGCTTCTCAAATGTGAACATTTGCTTCATTTCTCATCATTTTGTTATATTGAACTGATTATCTTTGGATTTTGGACTGTTGGTGGAACAGAACAAGACATTTGAAGGCATCATCTTTGACTGTGGGAGACTGTGATGGGCACTTTTAAGAATGGATTAAACCTGAGCAGCGCGGTTCACAAAGGAACCGCATGTAAAATTGCCCTCTACAAAAACTTTTTCAAACATGGTTTGGGCTAAGGCAAATAAAGTTGAGGTCGCTCCCTCATTCCCACCTTTTCTCGCTCTCTCACACTGACCCGTTCCCTCTGTTTCTTTCTCATTTTCTGAGCCCCTTGTCGGTCTAGCTCTCTGTCTCTGGGGAAGCCTTTCTTCTTTTAGCTGCTCTGTATCTGGCCCTGGCCTTTTCAATGTCACTCTCGCTGTGTCTCCCTCTGTTTTTTAATATGAGCCTTTCCCTCCGCCACGTGTCCTTTCTCCCTGCGCTCGTACGTTCGCCGAGTCTTTTCACTGAATGTCAGAATTCAATTAGATTTCACTGATGTGTTAATACCTGAAGCGGAAAGGTGGCGTTGTTGATAAACAAGTGAGGTGATAAATTGCAGAGAAACACACTTTTATGTAAATAAAACGATGTACATCACAGCTGCTAGGAAAAGCGGCTGTTGCTTCTGTCTGCATTACGGCTGCATAGCATTGCGATCGGCTGACGAATCAGAATTTTGCAGAGTGTATCTCTGGTTTCTTGGGACGAAAGTGTGAAATTTACCAGATACGTTCCCTTGCTTAACCTCTTCCTCAGATGAAGGATGTCTGGAGAAATGATTTCTTGTGTGGGCTAACATGTCCTTACTGAGCCACAGGCATCACAGTGATTGAGTTAGAAATAATATTCTCATACATGCACCTGGAAATAGAAGCTCTCATTTGTTTTTCATGTCCTCTCTGAACAAGTTTTCTACAGTGAGAGCTGCCTTTAACACTTTCACATTGACTCAAATCTCGTAAGATTTTTGATTAAATCAAGACTGCTGCATCTCTTTTCTCATCCATAATTTGCACAGACATCATGTTCTTTGGATACTTTCATTTATTTTTATTACAGTCTGCCTGCATGTTCCTCCTCTGCTGCCACGTTTCTGTTTTCCCAGGTCCCTCGGTGCTATTCTCCATTTATCCACCAGATGCCGTTGCACTTTCTCTTTTCCCCATGATCTGACGGCCCCACCCAAGCACACACCTGTTCCCACTTCTCTCATCTGCTCTGCAATTGCCTAGACTTCCCTACCCCCCTCCTCCCCTGCAACTCATTCCTCCATCAGCCACTCACTATATCTACAGCTCTATTTCCTTTTTCTTTCATCTGGAACCTGCTTTTACCTGCTTGACTTCCATGTTTGACCTTTTGCCTGCTTTTTGGACTTTGGATTCCTCTGTTTTGCATTTGTTTGCTTGTGTTCGACTGCCTTCTGGTTTTCACCTTGCCTGCTTTGTGAAACTAAGTTTTTGCTGCTTCCCATTAACTCACTGACCTCATCCTATCTGCCTGCTTTTGTCTGCATTTGGGTCCATCCCTGTTGCAGCCGCCGCCCCTGACAGATTGCACTTAGCCATCGAAGGTTCCAAGGACATTAAGTGCAGCCTATTTGTATATAAACTGATGGAAAAAAACAATTTTGTCAAGGCCCAGGCTGTTGGACCCTCAGTTCATGGCTGAGAACATAGCAGTGTTTGCCAACCTCAGGAAAAGCTTGCAGCCCTCTCTGGATTCATCCAGCAGCTCGAACGCTGGGCTGAGCATGGAGCCAGCTCCAGCTCCTGAGTTGGCTAGCCTTCTGCCAACCCCTGACATTTTCCTTTTTTTTTTTCCTTTATCTCTCCTGACATGTTTCTTTTCTTGAATTTTATATTTTTCACTTCCTCGCCTCGTGTTTCATTGCTAAACTCTTGCATTTAGAGTGGAAGGCAAAAGAAGAATTTCATTGCACAGGGAAATGTTTTATTTAACTGTGCATGTAATAAAAAAAAAAACACTTTGGCTTCACTTGATCTTTTCCTCATCACAATTTACTAGAACGATATTGTGGTTGTTCTGATATTTCCAGGTCTGAGTGACTCTCATCCAGGGGTGCTTAAACCTGGGCTGCATTAAATTGATCAAGCAGAAATTATGGTCTGGAAAAGAAAATATACATCCACTTAAACACAAAAATAAAATTAGCCTTCTAGCTACCAGCTACAACAGTCCTACTGCACAGAACACCACTCACACCAAACCTAATCCGTTGTTACACTTGAGAGAGCACTCCACAGATTTAGAATTGCACTTTTATGACATTCCTGCACTCATGATGGACAGCTTGTTTTTTTTTTTTTTAAAGATCAAATAGCTGCAGCAAAGCAGAGATAAATTATTTTTTTACTCAACACATTCCTCTTCCTTGTCAAAACGTGCCTCCTACAATACCCACAATGCAATGTCACAGCCAATAGTCACAGATCCAGGTGTGTTATGCTATGAACAGCTAATGTAGCCTTGAGCTGCTAGCATAGCTAGATGAGTGGACTACATAGGCACAAAAGGCTTTATACAACTCTTTTCCTTGCAGTCATCCTCCCCAAGATGTGAAAACAGACTCTGATGTGTAAAATCAGCAGCATTCCATGTGCACAAAAACAGTCAGCAAGTGAGCAGTTGAAACAGATGCTAAAAGCAATGGATAAAAAGTCCAGCTTTTGCCAAAATCCAGTCAAACGAACTCATTTGGAACATGACGGGTGATGTGGATGAAGGGGTATTTGAACTTATTGGGTAGGGCTGTGGGGTACGTCACTCACAAAAAGGTGTCATCCACACTCAGCTAGGTTCTATGTGAACTGGGCAGCATGGTTTGCATAAAAATACAGCAAATTTATTCTCTTTCTTCTGTAACTGTCAAATTCCTGCCAGGGTTAAAACTGCACTTGGTTTCATCTAATATGACAAGCATTTAATTGAGTCCACAATGAAAATAATTCTTACATTTCAGTCTCTTGTTTGTTTTGCCTCCCTTCACCCAAATCAAACCACCTCTCCTCATGATGCACCTTTCCCTCTGCCCTCATTTCCTGAGGTTAGTGCTGGCCCAAGCTGTCTGCTGGCTCCCCAGTGTCAGCCCTCCACCCTGCCTGTCGGCAGCTTTCAATGACAGTGTACGCTATGTCCTATATATGCAGTAAGTGGAGAGGTGGGTGGATGCTTGCCACTGAATCGGCGGATGATAGCGAGAAGATGACAGGGCTTTGGAGGAAAGAGGTGCTGGGTGTGAAGAAAGGATATAGTGAGGAGGGAGGAGGAGGAGGGAGAGGGCAAGGAAGCGAGGACGAAAAGTGATGAGGAGAGTTAAAGGGGTGTATCTGTGGAAAGGGTTTGGATGAAGGAGAGAATTAGGTTGGAATGAGGATGTAAAGTAGAGAATGGTGACATTTTGCCCCGTTTTGACATGTAAAGGGCAGCTATATGGATGGCTGGGAAGGAAAAGAGGATCAGAGAGAGAAGAAGGGAAGTGAGGAAGATGACAGGAACATCTTTCTTGACAGGTACAGGTTTAGTAGATGGGTAAAGTCAGAATGAGGGAGGAGGAGGAGGAAGAGAGGGATCAGGATGTGTAGCTGGTGGCAGGTAAATTGCTACACTGACAACATGGGGACTTTTTAACATATCCAGCAGATTATACCCCATCTCCTCTGAGCCAGCTGAGATGCATGGAGGAAGACGGGAAAGTGTGAGAGCAGCAAGCTAAACATTTCAAACATTTAAAGTGCCAGATTTTTTTTTTCACTGAAACCGTCAGGAGCAGGGGAGGAAGGGGGAGAGCGGTTTTCTGCTGAGGGCGAGCGGGCTTGAGAGAGCGAGTGCAAACGAGAACTAGAGAAGGAGAGGGCGAGATCTCAAAGCAGCACGCATCGCTGAATTATTGAGGCCAGACGTGTGTAGAAGCAGAAGATGGATTTCCAGCCCTGATCCCTTCCCGCTGTCAGAAAGTTTAGTTGGACACGACCAACTCCAGCAGT
The DNA here is from genome assembly GCF_017976325.1 of Chelmon rostratus. NCBI lineage: Eukaryota > Metazoa > Chordata > Actinopteri > Chaetodontiformes > Chaetodontidae > Chelmon > Chelmon rostratus. The sequence goes on along the minus strand of NC_055658.1, from coordinate 9,454,664 downwards.
TGCGGTTGTTTTGTTGTTGTTCGGGGGTTTTCAGCGCACACCGCAGGGAAAGGCAGAACATATGTGGGAGGAGCAGCCTCGAGAAGTGTGGTTTTAGCAGTGTGTGTGTGTGTGTGTGCTTCCTGCCACTCTTTAAGTCTGCGCATATCTGTATGATAAGGTCTTCCCTGGCAGCCTGTAGATATGTGCAGGTTTTCTATGAAGTGACAGATCAATATATGTCTGTGCTGAAGGTGCGACAGGCGGCGAGAACGGCTGCCAGTATGCATAGCACTTTGCACGCTGTGAAACCTCACCATTTGCTCAGTGTGACTCAACAATATCACAAATATCCTAAAGCTCCCTGAGGAGATTAACACCTACTGTAAAGACCAGCACAGCGTGTCGATGCCAACAGATCATCAGGGGTCGTCACAAAATATTATAGATGACCACATGACTCTACATTGTAACCAAACTTTCGATGAAATGAGGTTTGTTTTGCACTATTTAAAACATATATTTGCCATTTTGATGGAAAATCTATCAAAATTATTGTAACTTTACTTGGTTGTTTGACCCTCTCTGTGCAGAGCGATGCATGTTCAGAGTTTGAAGTTGCGGCTGTTTTCACATTCATGTGCTGGAGGGGGCAAGTTTCTCTGTGCTTCAATCAGAGTTCAACAAATATACGTACAATCATGATTTTGTGATGTCACAGCTAGTTTGGAAGCCAATCATGGTTCAATATGCAACTCACACACGTGTGATGTGGAAACGCGAAGCCTCCAGTGCAAATAGGGTGGATTTGGGATTTTTTTTCAATGAGGCAGATGTACACGTAACTATAAGATTTTTTTAAAAGGTAATTGAATATTTGGTTGAAAAAACACATCAGACAGCCATTATTATCTATATATGTCTTAAAACATGTCTAGAGGAGATTATTAAGTTCTGTGAAAACCCTCAGTGGCAGGACCAAAGAAAGAAATGAGAGCTGAAGACAAAAGACAGGAGGGTGAAAGAGAAGGTAGTGAAGAAGACAGAGAGTGACGGTGTGAGAGAAGTGCAGGAGGAGGCAGACGGTCTCTGATGTAAGCCATGTTCTCACCGCTGTTCACAACCGTCCTGTCGCCTTCATGAATAAGTTAGATGCCAAATGTTCCCTCCCTCTCATGTCCATGCGTGCAAACGCACACACACACTACAGCCCTTGTTCCTTCACTCTCAAGACACCAGGACCAGGACCCACGCACACACAGGAAACACCTACACTCCGACAGCTTCGCTAGTTTAACCTCTACTACAGCATATTCAAATATTACGTTTCCCTGCATTCCCAAAAAGCGTGCACAGAGGCACAAACAAGGACTCACATTGTGCATATTCCCTCCTGAAGCTGAGGCAGTAAGAGGTGCTTGATAACGTCTGACAGAGTGACACGAGTACAGAGGAGAAAAGTGAAACCTCCCTGACAGCTTTTCCTACTCACAGGGCACCCACGTCGCCCCGCTACGCTCTGGACCACTCTCATCCAAAGAGGTGTGAGTGTGTGTGTGTGTGTGCATGTGTGCGTGCGCACGCCCGTGTGTGTGTGTGTGTAGGCCTGTGTTTTGTTACTGTGTGTGTGACACTGACTAACATGCCGGTACAGAGCGATGAGAGTGGGTGAGAGTGAGGTAATGATCTCTGAGTTCAGCGAAAGGTAAATGCAGTCAGAGATGTTTGCGCACGTGCATGTCTGCATGTGCATGTGAAAGTTGTGCGTGGGCTCCCGTGTGTGTGCGCGGACGTGACCTGCATGAACAACAGCATCATCATGCGAGAGAGTGAAGCACAAAGACAGGAAAAAAGAAATAAAAGTGAGCAGAGAGGAAGGAGGCTTTACATGATGATCTGTGAGCAAACATATAATTCTGTCAGGCCTTCAGTATAGACACATCTCAACGTTTCACCCCTCCTCATCAAACTTTCATCTTTGATTTCTTTGAGCCTGACTAAGAGAAAAACAGAAATACTTAAAGTGAATACAGATTATGAAATGAAGTAAAAGCAGTCAGTGTGGACCCAGCAAGAGGCTTTACAGTGTCAGTTGACAGAAAACATCCGATGGGTTTTAATGCATACTTAAAGTAAACTGTACCTCTTAAGGGGGTAGTTGAAATTTCTAAGAATGATTTGCTTCCTTGCAGAGAGTTACGTTAGAGCACGGACTTTATGCTAAGCTAACCAGTGGCTGCCTCCAACTATATATTTACTGTACAGGCATGAGAGTGGTATCGATCTTCCCATTTAACTTCTGCAAGAGAGCTCTTTTTTTGTACTGTATTTGAGCAAAGAAGTGAAATGAAATACATACATTACACCAAGACTTGCCAGACTATGCTTTCTTAGGAGATATATTACTATCTCACCTCACTTAGTGCCCCAGAGTGCCAGACTGCCCACCTCTACCTGCCGCTTTGCGCCCACCCCGGGCTCAGAGTGGAACTGGTGGGAGGCAGGGTGATAAATTAGACCTCCCAAGACGTTGTCTTAGCACTCTTATCCTTTAGCCCCAGGTTGCAAGGCTAGTGTAAACCACAGTCAACATATCACTTTGGCCATAGGCCGATGGCTCTGCTGCTGACCTGTGGGTTAATAGAAATGTTGTCAGGCTTTAATATCCAGTCAGCCATACAGAAAAAATAGGGATCTGGAGAGAAGAGGAGAGGAGAGGAGGATCAAGGGCATAAAAGTGGAAAAGATTGAGCTGACTAAGCATCAAAACAAGGAGGTTGCGCACTGTATTTCATATGTTAACATTCTCAAGGTGTGACCCTTTTAATATTAAGGCAGCGGGAGGTACCTCGTCACACAATGGACCTAGTTAACGCGAGAAAAAAAAATGGGAGCAAGAAGAGATAATTAAAGCACCGTGTGCACTAAAAGTTTCAGCAGAAGGGATGAGATCAGAGACACTGACAGAGATGAGAGGAGACAGACACAAAAAGAGGGAGGGACAGGAGACAAAGAGGGGAGCAGGCAGAAACCACCGCTCGAGTCTAATAGGCAAAGTGGTTCACATCTAAATTTTCAATTTTTAATTGTGGTAAACAATGGAGAATCTGATATACATTACAAACAATAAAGACACTTGCCAACATTCATCAGCTGTCCTACGCCGCCAGCCCATTATCTCCTATCTGTTCCGTGCAAAGAATAGCTCCCCTAATCGCCTGGCACTCCACACCATAATCAAGCTTCCAAAGCAGACAAACCACTGAATTCTTTTGTCCAAATATTGAACTGCTTCTCATGTCTCCTCTCAGTCATATCTATCTATCTATCTATCTATCTATCTATCTACCTACCTGTCTGTCTGTCTCTCTATCTATCTATTTGGACAGCTGGAAAAACAGTTTGAGCACCACTAATTAAATTCCAAGGACTTCAATTAGACGTAATATAGAGGAAAAGGTCATTGAACAATTGCTGACATTACCGATTTACATACACTTTCATGTGAAGAGAGTATAATGTGTGAAGCAAAAACAGGTGTGTGTGTGTGTGTGTGTGCAGCGTGAGTACAGTGAGCAGAAAAATAAAGCAAAGAGGTAAAGAGTAGGAGGAGGATAGTAGGTGTCAGACTGTGGGAGGTAAAAGATTATCATCATCTCTAGCTTAATGCTTCAGTCTCTTTCTATCGCCGTCTCCCGTCCCCTCCTCCATTGCCTCAGAGCCACCAATAAATTATGGATGCTTATTAGAAAAGGGCAATATTCAGCATCCAAAATAAACTCAGCAGCAAGAGACATAAAAGAGACACAAACAAAAAGTGCTGATGTGGGGAGAGGAAGAGTTAAAGTCACATGGGAGCCAGTGGCCAGGCCAGTGAAACCTGGAATGATCTCTTTCTAGGTCACCGGCTTTCAACCCGTGTGCCATGGCAAGCTAATGTACTGCAGCGAGTCAAGCTCCACATTAAGAAGATGCTCAAATGTTGGGTGCTTCTCATCTACACACACACACAGACAGACTGCAAATAAAAAAACTAGCAATGTATTCCAAGCGTTTCATTCTTCCTTGGGCAACATCTTCAAAGTGATGTTAAATTTGTGCGCAATGTAGGCATATTAAACTTTTTCACTTTCTGCATCTCTTGTAGTGCTTTGTTCTATGGCCAGTGGCAAGGCCTCAACTCTCCTGCTGCTGCAAGGGCCTTGCTCAAATCCAGAAAAAACACTGTTAAGCAAAATCATTGATTTAAGTTCATTAAATTTCCTGTTAACAAGCACATAATGACGCATCACATTGCTGGCTAATGCAGCTTGGATTCCATCTACAGCCCTCGCTAATGGTTTCGTGTGACTTCGTCAAGCAATCAATAATTTGGTGTCCCTGTGAATTTCGTTTGCTTCACAGAGTGTGATGTGATGCAGCAGCGGGAAGATGGAGAGACACTCTTCTGGTACACTTTGTCTGGACCGATGTCGTAACTGCTGAGTCCTTCAGACGGGGCGTCAAATCCTGCGAGGCTGTCTTGAAATTTTCTGAACTTCCCCTAATCCTTAAATATGTTGAGAGTTGTACATGTGAGTGACGCATCATGCTTGTAAAGCCTGGGATTACAGTATATCCAGATTAAACGAAACTTGAAAATCACTATATACATACGTACGCAGGGATGATCGTGACCAGTGTGTGGAGAGGCATATAAAAAGCTTATCTCTTACCAAAAAAAAAACAGTAGTAAAGAGGAGAGAGTGATCTTCATAAACCTGCATAACAAATCTTAATGTGAAAAAAAAATGGTGTGCAGCTTTTCCTTTGAAGTACAGAATCGTATTTCCTCGGCACACTTGTCCGTCCAATCTCCACTTGATGGACAGGTGTTACAGGCTTTTTGACAGCCTATCAAAACTCACAGAAGTGCAATCAATACTACACTGCTGCAAGAGAAACGGTGACTGATCCACAAGTCCCTGCTGAGCCAGCAAACTGTTGCAGTGGGGAGAAAAGTGTGCCTGACGTGCAAACACGTCCCACTCGCACAAGCGTCTGCGCACACACACACACACGTGGACACACTGCACATCTCGCACTCACATGCACGAGCGCATAACACCTGCACGCACAGACTCACAGGCATGAGCTGACAAAAACCGCACGCATCCAAACACACCCCAGAGAAGGCTACAGTAAATGAAGCTCGCAGCCGTCCAAAGAGCTGACATCAATCAGGCACGCTTACGCCGCTCGGCTCCCGACGGACGGTGAGTCGCATCTGTCTGCTAAAGCAAGTGCTAAACAATTCCAAAGTGAAGGAAACCATTTTATGCATATCTGCATACACAGCGAGCGAGTGCGCCAGACTCGTTGGCTCCCTTCCCGATCTTCCCCATTTGTGTTGTTTGCTGCAATTGTGCGAATTGTGAAACGGTTTGTTCTTATTGAATGACTCTTTTTACCTACATGAAACAGTTGCTGCACAGGTACGCACAGCTGAGCACCACCACCACACAAGCCACAGGGGAAGCTGGGGCCTGTGAAAGCTGGCCAGTCTGATTTCCAGAAAGCTTGTGGGACTTTTCCTTCCTCGCGAGAGGCTGACAGGCTGTTGCACATGATACAAGTAACCTATAACACTGGGGTGGGAAAAAAAGAACTAAACATCAGTGCAGCCTCCATCGTTCAAACCTCTCTGCTTCGACCGAATGCATATTTGTGACAGAGCCCAGGAGGCACAGATGCACAAATTTTTCATGACAATCAGTGTATCGCCCTGTAGAGAACCCAAAAGTGTTTCATACAGTTATTATGAAAAAAAAATAAATGAGGACAAGAATGCACAAGGGCAAACTGGAAATGTGAGCCTTCTGCAGGACAGCATAACTAGATCAGAAGTCACTCCATGAGGAGACAACCGATGAAAAAAATGAACACACGCTCCTGCACAACGATTGCTGGCATCCAAAGAAAGTTCTAGATATATATATATATATTCAAACTGCTACGTTTCCAAAATACCTGATATATGTATGCAGGAAATATTTTGGAAGGCATATAACAGCGAGTTCCAAACAGATTTATGGTAAATCCTGGCTTTATCAAAGAAGGTGAAGCCTACACCTGCTGGTAAAAAAAAAGATCCCAGATAAGTATATGTGATGCTGCTAAAACTCAGGTACAATCTTTTGTCATTTTAACGCCATGCTTGACAATTCCTATAAAAACAGATAGTGGGGGAAAAAAATAAAGTTCTTGAGATCTCATCCGGCACTGTCACAGTACACAGACAGTGATCTGTCTGCGGCTGTGAGTCACAAAAACACACCAGATTTTGGAAAAGAAAGTATTGTTTACTGATGCATCACTCTAATGCTACAAAAAGTTGGTGGTCAGAACGAAATACATACAGAACATAACAGAGGCTATAAAAGATTGGAGACCTGCCCATGTAAGTTCGAACTTGCGCTAAAACTGACACCTGCATGTGCAGCATTAGAGTTGGTGTAAGCCTGATTGGTTCGCAAGGACTTCTGCATGGCCTATATGCTTCAGCACATTCAGCTGACAGACTGTCAGCATTTCTCAACGTGACAGCAGGCTGCGGGATTGCTCATGACAACGGCACTCTGTGCTACTATGACTAAACAGACCTTGTTTTCAATGGCTGCCACAAGCCTTCAAACATCAAAATCAAAGTATCAAAGCTGACAGATCAGTTTGTGTGCCTGACATGCCCGAAGGGACAGGATGGATGCGTATCTGGACAGGTGCCTGTAGCTGAAGAAACTGAGCCTCTGTAGTACGGCGAGGCCGTCTTAAGGAGAGGACAAATTCTGCGCTTCTTCCTTAAAAGCACAGTGCGACCGTCCTGTTTAACCTGACAAAGAAGGAGCTTCATCTCAGGGAGCTCTGCCAGTTTTATTCTCCTCTTCAAACCTGTTGTCTGTCTGTGTGTGTGTGTGTGTGTGTGTGTGTGTGTGTGTGTGTGCGTGTGTGTGTGCGTGTGCAGTAAGTTATATAGCGGCCAAACTATAACCTCCATGCAGTAATAACCATAAACCTTTAAACAATAATTCAAAGTTTGATCATACTTTGTGTGATAAAGCATTAATCTGTAGGCTTAATGTGAATTTTCGCCATAAAGATTAATATCAGCCTTAAAATGGAATTAGATCGGTCTTACAGCAGGTGGGTTTCCCCTCCTCTACAGTGCTGGATGTTTTCCCAGCCTCCTCCTGTGACTTCTAAGAACTAATATCTCCCTCTCAAGTTAATTTGCTGTCGATCTCCCTGAAGCTATTCTCAGTAGTTTAAATGCCAGTTATTATACTGCCTCCTATTAGCGCCAGCTGAAACACGGACAATATGTGGCACAGAGAAGCCCTTAATTAAGGTTATGGGCTAATAATTGAACAAATTAACATTGCTGCTGCAGTGGAGCTCACTCAGCCTGCACTAATAAAGCATGCATTGATGTAATAATAGGAATACATTTGTAAATTTCACATTCTTACCATAAACTCCTTGGCCCCAGGCGAGAGGACAGACACTAGAAAATAACAAAATCCAGAAAAGCTCCATGTTCAGCTCAGTTCCCTCATAACCTGAGAAAGAGTGAGACACACAGGGAGAGAGAGAGGTGAAAACGCTGGCACGAAAGGAACAGCCTGCAAATTTATGTGACAAACAACAGGCGACAGCTGAGTGACTGTTATCTAGAAGGAAGAGGAGGTACTGCCAATTGTTTCTGTCGTGTTCAACTACGTCCCCTTCAACCCCTTAAGCCCCGAAAATAATATTAGCGGCCCGCCGCACAGCCTGCACCCTGTCATTCAATTTAAAGGATACCAATCACAAATGGTGGATTATAGAAAGTTTACAAGCAGGGCTGTGTGTGTTGGAGAATTGGACTTTGACAGGATTGTCTGCTGTTCATCGTGACTTAACCTCCTCTGCCCCCCCCCCCAATCCACCTTGACTACATCTATCTCCTCCTCCTCCTCCTCTGGAGGGGGGTATTCAGTTCAAGAGAGGAGAAAACTGAGGATTAGACTGCAGTATTCATTGAGGATTAGCTACAACAAGTGGGGTCATGCACCTTAGACCCCACCCGCACATACACACACACCGTTTGCTTGGATACGGAATTATTGCTTTAATGTTCGTGCAGATATATTTTTTTTAACACCTTTTTGTTTATCTCATCAGCAGCACCCTGTTTAAATGCATCACAGCATTGCTGCCGGTCACAGGTTGGTTACATCCCTGCACAATTCATAACCTGTGGAAACCCTGAAGAACAAGCGTGAGAGGCAGCAGGAGTCAGAGGCTAATGGACTCTCTTATGTGACTCTTCTGAGCGAGCAGGAGGTTCCTCCGACGTCTGGCCCCCGCATCTGTATCACGCCTCTGAGTCGGCCGCATTGACAGGTTGCATTACACAGCGCGCCGTAATCAAAGTTTCATTGTGCGGTGCGTGTGAGTTAATACCCTGTGTTAATGTCAGGGCGCGCGGCACGAGAGTTGCTCATTCTCATTCATTCTTCATGTCTGTCATCGTTATGTTGCCCGCTTAAAACGAGATGATGCAAATTAAATAAAGGTAGAATGAGGCACAAACATGATGATCATGTTGCTGGTGTTAAACTGCACATTTAAATGTTAGAAATGTGCATAGACGAGATGCAAAGTCAACAGATAGTAACCCGGACAAAAAAGGGGGGAAATGTAATCTGTGCGGGCACATCATCCCCGCTGCGTCTCTACCTTGTCTCCGAGGTGCCGTGCTTTGGGTCAGTCTGTTACCCGGCGCGGCGCGCACTCCTCCCGGCGCAGCGAGGTGGATTCCTCCGCTCTCCGTGAGACCAACCCGCCTCCGTGTCTCTGCACAGAATGTGTCGAAAAGTTATATATCCTCCTCCAGTTGGGCGTCCGGTGTGAGCTTTACAATTCCCGGAGAGTATAGTGGAGAGTTCGCTGAGCTCCCAGACCGCTCAAATGATCTCCTCGGTGTGTTAAACTTTTATTTTACGCACAGGCAAGCGGGCAGCGGAATCTGACCGCCGCTCGTCTCCACAGCAGAGTCCCTCTTCCCAACGATGCAAATAAAACCACTTTCCCTTTGAAAAACTCAAGCAAGGCTAGAAAAAGGCAGAAAAAAAATCTTCGACTCTCCTCTTTTGTGGATAATCTACTTTTAAAGGCGTGGTTGAAATGGCTGTGCTGCCGCTCTCTGCCTGCCTCTGACCGGTGACAGTCTAGTGAAGCCCCTCTAACACAATCATGCGCTCTGAAAATGAGCTCCCCTCCGCTCGTTCAATCAGCGCTGTGTCTGTGGACTCCAAGTGGTGCTGGCCAAGTGGAATATGTGCGCTGACTGAGAACGACCGCCCCTGTCTGTTAAAGGAGAGAGAGGGCTGGAGAGAGGGGAGGGGGGGAGGACAGAGGCTCACACATAGACGCGCTCAAGCCTCACAGCTCCAGACTGAACAGGTTGTCTACAGAGCGCCACTCTCTCTCTGCTTTTTCCCCCGTCCCGCTCCTCAATCCGCTCTGGAATAGGTTTCCGAGCCTGTTGGGTGCCACAGGATGTCTCTAAAAGCCGAGGGGGGCAGCGGCGTTTTCTGTGTTTTTCCCTGTTTGCGTCTCTTTGTCGGAGTTCGCCCTGCTGCGGTGCCACCAAACGTCGATGCCAATTAAAACTGAAAGGCGCTCCGAAAGTTTTTGGCCTAATGGAGGAGCCCTTAACACCAGCACCCCTCCCCGTGGACCAATTATTTATGACAGCAAAAATAGACTGGCTGTTGAACCCCATACACTCTCTCTCTCTCTCTCTCTCTGTGGTGTGTGTGTGTGTGTGTGTGTGAGAGAGAGAGAGAGCGCATGCATATTAAAGCATATTAAAAGCCTACATTCACTTACACACTCGTCCCCCCCTCGCCTCTCTGTCTCCACTCACAGGCACCCAGAGTTGTGATGGCGGGTTTCAGGCTTCCCATCGAGACCACGAGGGGGCGTGCTTCAGCTCATTACCGCTGATGTGATGCACGTGCGTGTGCGTGCGCGCGCGCGTCTGTTTGTGCGCGTGTGGTGCGAAATGAGCGCCCTGAGAGCTGCCGCTTTATCACGGAGCGGTCTTTCTGCGAGCAGCTGGACTGAATGAAACGGACACTTTAAACATCAAGCAGCCTGCTTATCAGAGCAGGGAGAGCAATCCGTCACTGAACGGAAGGGACGCTCCATTACACTGTCTTTGTTTAAACAGTGCACAAGTTATATGGCATTCCTCCTCCTTGTCATACAGTTTTGAACTGCGACGGTGGCGAGGATGGCTTGGACATATGTGCAGTGTGTTCATTTCTTTGTGCGGAAGAGTTTGTGATAAGACGAAGGAGAAAAGAAAAGGTAGAGCGGACGACGCAGCAGTGAGCGTCATCATCAGACTTAGAAGTATGTGAGCCTGGAAATAAAATGAGACCTTGCAGATAGGGAGATATTAAACTGCCCAGTTTCCTTTTCTTCTTCCAGGCTCATTTGTTACACGACTGGTTCGCCTTGTTCAAATAATTCTGCGCGATAAAGAAATGAATGCACATTTTAACCTTGAGGATCGACTGCAGATGAATAGCTGTTTGGTAAATATTTAGTCCGAAGCACTGAGTGGGAGGATTTTGCAATTTCAGGATGGTGTGTGTATGTGTGTGTGGTGAAAAGTTCATGTGCATATTACTAAATACCATGTAGCTGTAATCCATTTTGACTGCACAACCTCAGCACATGACACAACATTAATAAAGTCTTTTTTCTATCATCAAATAAAGGAAGTGTGAAGTTCTGCATTAATCACAATCTCCTACAGTTGGTGTCTGTGTGGTCTTGTCTGCAACTGATTCATTTTCTGAAAATGAATTTGTAACACACACACACACACAGTGTATCATGCAGACACAGCGTCTTACAGTAAAGTGGCAGGTTGTGTGCTATGCTAAAGGGCACTTCAGTAGTCGAGGCTGTGAGGAGCATTTCTCATTCTATTCAGCTGCCAACACCCCCCCCAGACTTTCTGGGTTTGGAACTAACAACCCCCCAGTCAGATGTCCATCTGTCTATTCTGCAGGCTGCAGGCCTCTGATGTTAAACTTCAAAGCGGCCTGTTCTGTTCTCTGAATGACTTTTGCACCGATACTGCCGAGACAAGCAACGTTAATTAATCACAGTTTGGAAAATATTTGCTTGAAAAAAAACAAATTTTCCTTTGCATCAGCACACCTTCTGTAAAAATGCTACTTATTTGATGGTGTCATCCTGAAAACCTCTGTCTTAACATACTGAAACTGGGAGGCTCGGAAGCTGCTGATGTTGGAAGCACCAACAGAAGCAACAGGTAAATAAGTTTCTCATTCTAATTAAAGTGCTTTGACCAAACTCTTTTGATATTCACCTGAGCCATAATCATGATCAATGGGAACAAAGTTTTTGAGGAAAAAACTTTTTAACGCAGGTTGTTCTGTGCTTAACATAGCAGTTACACTTCAATCATTTCTGGGCAACAGTTCTGTAAGCATTCCTAAACACAATCAAGACACTCAGCAATTACTTAGTCCTCTCAATCCAAATGAATATTTTGTTCAGACCAAACAAAATCACGGGATCTAGCTCAAGAATCTGTCTCTTTTCTTCCTTCCTTTCCTTTCCGCTCTTCATCTTGGGCTACATCCAGCAGCCTTGGCATGTCTTGCTGAGAGCGCATCATCGCTGCTTAAGGCAACGAATCTCAAAAGCCAACATGTTGTAGGAACAACCTTGGGTGGCAGCCACACACAAACACACACACACACACATTCATCCCACTACATGAAACCATGTTTTTTCAAAGAGCTGAAGAAAGCTTCTGAGAAAAGCAATAATTGCAGTGGGTGTAGAGAGCCAACAGAGAAGTGAACACAGACAACACAAAATACTACACCCGCCAAATTCACTAGAACCCCGATTCCACAAAACTCGGGAAGCTGTGTGAAACATAAATAAACACAGAATGTGATCATTTGCAAACAAACTGTGCTTACAGCCAACAGCGCTCCCAAGCCCATTTAGAAATACAATACTATCAGCTGTTACCTATTAACCTGCTTACCTGTGGAACGTTCCAAACAGGTGTTTTTGGAGCGTTCCACAACTTTCCCAGTCTTTTGTTGCTCCTGTCCCGGCTTGTTTGAAACGTGTTGCTGCATCAAATTAAGAATGAGCAGATAAAAAACAGTACATGAGGTACGACATTAAATATACTGTCTTTGTACTGAGTGTATGTCAAAAAAGATTAGCAAATGATCACACTCTGTTTTACATATGTTTCGCACAACATCCCAACTGTTTTGGTGTGACGTTGTATTTTGACTGTGCTGCTCACTCACACACTTCTCACCTTTTCAGTAACTCACTGGAGCTGCACGGTCGCTGTGACTCCAGCATGTGTTACAGGTGCAGACGCCACACATCACTTTCCAGTAAACACTCTGTTGTTCTGTGTATAATTTAAAGTGGTGGGGACCACCGCTTTGCCCTGTGGTGAGTTGATGTGTAAGCCTTATACACACTGCTCTGTCAGATTAAAGGCGTCATGCTGAAACAGAAGTTGTGTCTGTGTTGGGTGTTACTCACCAAAACACAGTGAGTGTATCCTTGAGCTTTAAAAAAAAAATGCTTTGAACGTATTTTCCTCCCCACAAAGCATTTGTATAGCCGTGTTTTAAAAGTCTTAAATTCTGTATTGTTTACATGTTTTCCAGCAAGCAGTCTTCTTCTTCCCTGCCTCTGGTGGTGCGTTGCTGTGTTACTTGGTGCATTACTGGCACCTGTTGATCAGTGAAGTGGTGTGAAACGTGGGTGTGAGGAATGGGTATGGTGTGTGCATGAACAAACAAAACAGGGACCCACTCATAAAAAAACTTGTTTAAAGGGCTGTTGGTCAAAAACTCCACAGCGGACCTTTATAATAGAAGAGAAATGACAATCACACAAAGCACGACTGAATGAATGAATTCAGTTAAATTTAAGAGACATTCTTGGGATGACCCCTGTACCTTATTGGTTAAAAAACAAAGATTTTCAGCTGGAAATGTTGGGGGGGCGGGGTTTAGAAATGGAAAATGTTGTTTCTACATGATTGTAGAAGTACCTTTTCTTTCTGGAATATCTGGGAGAATAACTGCAGTTAGAACAAAACACACGAAAAATCAAACACCACCAACGTGTGTCCAGCCTGCTTGGGTCTTTCATGTGTAAACATGGAAAAAAAAAGCATTCAGAGCATTCTCTCGAGAAAATGCATTGGCTTTTTTACGTAATATCAAAGGTCTGTAATTTTCTTGCAGATGCTGAGGAAAGTGGAGATGCATTAGGTGAGTGCTTTTATAGATAATCCCACCAGTGAAATATAGCTGTACTGCCAAACATACATAATCACAATAGTGATAACCTAAGTGCTATAGCATCAAGTAAGAGCGTGGTAATGCTTTATATTACAGCTTGCAAATGGCAAAATCATTTTGCTAAAACACAAATCCACACAGTTAAAATAAGTACAGGAAATTGTTCTCATTGCTACAAATATGTAAGAACAGGTGAACATCCCAGAATAACAGGGGTCAAAATTTTTCATTTGAAAATTCAGGGGTAGAGTAGAGCAAGAGACAGTCCAGCTTTAGGAAAGCTCTAGTGCAAAAAGTGTTTAAAAATGGAGTACTTAAATACTATGAGGTATTGTGTTATTTTTACTGAAGAATAAAACAATGGAATGATAGCAGCTTGACTTGTAAACATAAAGACTGTGGAGATTACACTTTCTGTAGGTAACATACAAGACAAAAGGAACTCAAACCTGCCTTGCTCTGAGCAACTGCTCAAAAAGTTATTTTCCATTCTGACGCTGAGCTTATTATGGATACAATTCCTGCAATTAACTTCTCGAGATAAATAGAAATCCCTGGTGGTCACTTTACACCAGATGTAATATGTCCCCAGCTCAGATTCATATTTTTGCAGCCCATCAGAGTACTGCACACAGTAATGTGAGCTGAGGTACTTGGTTAAATTTTTTTTTTTCTGGCACCATGCTCTGTAATTGATGTTCCCATCAGTGTAATTCAATCAGAGCGCAAAGTGCTGTATATCAGTACCAAGCACTTCCCCACATAGAAACAGCTAAATGGACAGAAAAGATACACTTGAGACTGCCGATAATTTCATTGTCTGTGTGTGTGTGTGTGTGTGTGTGTGTGTGTGTGTGTGTGTGTGTGTGTGACAGAGACACTGGGAAAAGAAAAGCAATATAACTCTGTTAGACAGAGATGCGATAACAGGCTTCTCAACTAGACAACTCAACATGTCAATACACAGACGAGGAGGGGAAGTGGACGGCGCAAAGGGCTGAGAGGATTCTGACTGCCTCAGAGAGATTAAAGACTGACATCTGACGCGAGCAAGACAAAGGAGGTGCAATAGCTGTGGGAGAGTTTTCTTTCTCTTTCTTAAATACACAGAGCATTGATGAGGCATGCTGTCGTTATCCTGGTTCTACCAGAGCAGCTCTAATTGTCTCTGAAGGAAATTTGCACCAGTTTTTTAAGTCACTCAGGATAATTCCACCCCCTAATCAACTTGGGTGATCATCCAAGACCCCACTGCACAAGGGACGGCAAGTTAAAGACATCTCAACCAATGCTGATTGACATACACCACCACCCACAGGGTCTCAGGGGGAAATAGCCCACCATACATACATGTCCATGAGAGACAGGGGAGGATGACTTTAGGAGTCACAACTGTAGCCCTGACCAGGTAGCGGCCACCACTGCACTGAGGTGGGAGCTGAGATTTCCCACGCTAACACATCAGCAGGATTAGGTCAGGAGGGCCAACAGAGAGGTCAGCATCTGATTTACTGTGCTGCTCTCTCGCTCACCGAGGGAAGATGCATTTTTTCCTGCTTTATTAAATGCTTGGATGGTTTTGTATATTATTTTCTTTCATTTTATTATTGACTAAGTGCACTTACACATATGTTGAACGAACTGATAACCACTATAAGGTGGGGTTGTTGTTAGTCTAACACTCACATGTATTTTTTTTTCACAAAACAAGGGTTACACATGTGCACATTCATCATTTCATGTCTTGTGTGTAGGCAGACAAGTAAACATTGAAAACTGATGTTTCAACAAACCCCAGATGTCTGATCACAGTAAATAAATAATGGTGAAGATAAGGTTAAGCTTAGGAAAGTTACAGCACAACATCATGTCTAAATAACTCAACAGGTCGACTGCAAATGACTCCCAAAACGACATATCTGACCGTGGCTGGGTACCAGCAATAGGCGTACCAGGCCTTCGTCATCATGTGATTAACGTTATGAAACGGTTGCAGTTTGGTTCAGTTTCGGGAACAAAACGGTTAGGTTAAATAAGTCAACGCTGACTTTCGGTTTCACACAGGACGTGAACAGCGGTCTCCTGGGTCGCATTAACGCGCTTGTACAGACGACCTACACGGCTGTGTTTCTGTTGGGAACACGCTGGAAAGTTGGCGACCCACCATCTCTACATCCATCCTACTGAGCTAAATCATTTGTACTGAAAGTTGGCTTTTGACACAAAACACGACTGCAGAATTGTCCATTGTGAACATAATTTGCAGGAGGCTGGTATTGTGCGCTTTTCACATTTTGCTCAATTTCCTCTTCCAATACACTATCTTCCATGAGAGCAATTTGACAAACTGGCAGCCATCTCTCGCTGGCAGTTTGTAAGATAAACTATTTTGAAGATATGAACTATTATCTTTCTTGTGACTGAGAGGATAAAACTGCTAAGTGTAGCAAAATGGGCAGAAATGAATAACAGACTTTGCTATCATAGAAAAGCGGACCTTTGACAGAGGACTAATAACTGATGTCTATCACAAAGTTTGCTCTTTTGCTTTGGTGTAATGTCTCTTGTCTGCTGAAGGTAGGGTGTATTAGGCAAAACTGCAATCACCACCAGCAAAAAGTGCATTCCCTAGCATGTACTAACAGAAATCCTGTGGTCCTCTTAAGCTGATGGATAATTTGCTGCATCTACACAGCCTCCAAAAAACAAAGTGAACAAAGAAACAAATGATCATCATCGCTCACAGTAGACAGCCATATTTAAGTAAGTGCATGCACGTGTGTGTTTGTGTCAGACAAACAGACGGAGGATGCATGGCTGTCCAAGAGTGTGTGACACCAGCTGGTCCGTGTCAACTTCTCCACCCACCCAATAACACACACACTCACCCGCACGCAAACACACACACCCAAGTCCAAGAAAGGGTCATTTTTCACTGGGTAATTGGCGGCGAGGCACATTGCCCTTGGGATTCGATAATTCATAACCTCCTCCCATCCGATATCGGATAGCAGGTAGAAATGGGCTGAGACAAGGGGTGGTGTGTGCAGAGAGGTGAGGAGGGGGAGGCTGCATCATTAGAGAGGAGAGGTAATGGCTCTTATTGATTCCGCCCCGCCGGGCCCCCCTCACCATTTCATGTTTAAAACAACACTGATCCTCATTACCCAGGCAGCCGCCACAGCCCTGATAAGGAAGAGAGGAAAGAGACAGAGGGACTAGGTGAGTGGAGGAAAGGGGGGAAGACACTGTTAGGGGAAAACAGATGGAGGGAAGGAAAGAAAAGAGGAGGGTAAGGGGGAGTTAGAGCGAGGAGGAAAAACAGAGACAGACGGTAAAAAGAAGCAAACAATCAGGGGAAGGGAGGAAAAGGAAGAAAGTGGAGAACAGCTTGTGTTTTGCTGTCTTAATGCCTCAGTTTGAGTAGTATAAGTAATTACTGTCACCCTTTAATGCGTGTAATGCAGTATTACTTGTTTAAATCTCTCTCCCTCCTTCCCCCTCTCCGCCCCCCACCCCCTGCAGTGTGTAATAAGGCTAAAGAATTGACTCAAACACAGACTGCAAGGATCTGTCTAATAATTCTCTGTGCTATTATCCTCTCTTTGCTGCTAACACACAGCGCTCGCTCTGTGCGTTTGGCCACCGGCAAACACTATCATTACTGCAACAGTGGTATGAGCCCAGCTCTAATGTGTCTCTCTATCCCTCCCGCTCTCCTTACTCTCTCCTTGACTCTTTCCAAATTTGAGTTTTTATTAGAAGGAGGTAATTTGGCAGCTCAAATCGCTCCAAACCTCACAACTGGGGGATAAAATATTTTATTCATATCCGAGCCCGTGCTTGCTGGTATTCAAGGACTAATTTATTTGTTTTGATTTTATTTCTTCTTCATGTTGGTCAGTTGTGTGTGCAGCTGGCTGGTGAATCCAGTGGTAAGATGCCTCTTGGATGGACCTTGGTCGCGTTTGCATCAGTGTGTCTGTGCTCTGACCAAGTCATTCCCTTTCTTTGGTATGCATCCTGTTCAAAAAGGCTGCTGGGTCAAGAATTAACATAGATATGAAGTTTTTTCCCAGCTATCCAAAGCTTAAAATAGCTGAGCAGAGGTGTTAGCTGCTTGCTGAGTCTACACCACATATGTTCAAAAATACATTGTATATTGCACAGGGAAAGGAGAAGAAGTGCTAAATTCATGTATGGATTTCATTGACTGATGCGGAAGTCTCCTGTTCTGCATTAGATCATTTATTCTGCATCAGCTGTGTAACCACGATGACAACAGCACTGAAAAAGTTCACACTCTCAGCAGCTGGTTGTCATAACGTCTATTGTTATTCCTAATGGTAGATGAAAATTGGATTGTCTTTGCAGTAGGGGAGTAGTTCAACCCTGTTGAGTGCAGAATGGTGGATCTCCACGAGGGCTACTCTCACATATGAATCATGTCTGTGTTTGCCCCGATAAAAGACATTCTAGAGAAACCACGTCAGCCTCCACTCAGCAAATCGCTTCTTTGCTTTTTCTCCCCACACTGACAACAGAGCAGTTTGGACCACCAAAACAGCCAGTTGTCTCCCTGCTCGTGCCCTCGTCCC
This sequence comes from Chelmon rostratus, assembly GCF_017976325.1. Classification (NCBI taxonomy): domain Eukaryota; kingdom Metazoa; phylum Chordata; class Actinopteri; order Chaetodontiformes; family Chaetodontidae; genus Chelmon; species Chelmon rostratus. The sequence goes on along the minus strand of NC_055658.1, from coordinate 9,436,669 downwards.
TGCCTTCTCTCTGATATCCCCTCATTCTGCCCTTTTTCCCTCACAACAAACAAGCAGTCGACAGTCTCCTCTCGCTTTCAATTACGAGTATTTTCTGACGCTCGCTATCCCCATACAGGCCCGTTAGCGGGGCGGCGGAGGAGGAGAAATGGCAGTAAATTGGAGAGGTCGACCCCTGAGGGGATAATCCTTGTTCTGTGGCATGTTGAGGGTCAGCTCTTTGCATCCTGCGTCGTAACGTGCAGAGCATGAGAAAGAGAGAGAAGAGAGACTGATTATTCTGATTAGCTATGCATTCTTCCATCCATCTCACCCAGTGCAACGCTGCCATCCACACACACACTCGCACAAAGCCTGACCGGCCAGCCAGCAGATCCTAAGATAAGCTCGCTAAAGGGCAGAGTGTCCACGAAGCAGAAAGGACACAGAAAATCATCAGCAGACATGTCGGTCGCCGTCCTCTGACCTCGCAGATAAACCACTAGCTGTATCAGCTCATGGCCTGAAAAGCCACCATGCCCCCAAAGCGCCACGGCTCCCTCCACATCAAATGTTGTGTGTGAATCACCATTAATAAATAATGATTTGTCACAAAGAGTCTGTTTAGGTCTCTGCATTCTCGTCTCTTGGATGTGCACTCGCCACCCTTTGCGTGTGTGTGCGTGCGTGTTTGTGTGTGTGTGGTTACTAGTGGAGACGTACTTTCCACAAAATGCCTCTATTGATGGTAGTCAAGTCAATGGCATCCTTGCAATAGTCATCCACACAGTCAATTACCTCACAGAAAGCCGGGTTATCTCCCAGATAGTCTGTGCTGGAGCTGGCAGGGTGCCCAGAGTGTCTGTTAGGCATGAATGTCTTTCTTGCAAAAGCTCCTTTTTTAGGAAATAATAGGAATTCAAATATTGGGTCTGTCAACAATTGATGCTGGAATGTGCAGAGAACCTGAGGTCAAGTGAGGAGAAGAGTTTTCATTCTAAGCCTGAATCTGATTAGATCCCCAACGCACCTTCTCACCTTAGGTTATGTTTAGGTTTGTTTGTTTTGGGTGATGTTTTTAAGTGCTGGTTAAGCAGATTTGACCATACGTGTAGTTGTGAGGCCGTTGGGAGGCACTGGCTTTAATCTCACCACAAGCCAGCGGCTGCCATACTTCTGCAGACCGGAGCTCTAAATGAGTTTTTAATATTTCACTCATTAAGTACTCTTTGATGTGGGGATGAGACACAAACTGGACTGCTGCATTGCCAGCCGTTTCTCCTTGTGTGTTTGTTAGCAATAAGCAGTGTAGTGCAACTTATTTGAAAAAATAAGTAATTGCATCACTTTACTAATTACTCATCAGCAGAAGTAATTACTCACATTACTCGTTATGTCCCAGCTCCATCTGGGATGCCTTCCAGCGCCATAGTTGGAAGGCCACACCAACACATTCCATCTTCAGTCGGAATAAAAAATAAGGCATTATGGTTTGTTTGCAGCCAGCATGAAGGTATTTACTGACCGTCAACACCGACCTTAACCCCGGTGCTGGAGAAGTCCTGTCCTCGCCACGAAACTGAGGGTTTCATACACACTCCCCACTGTGAAACCCAGGGGGTTCCTGAAAGTAATTAACCCTCCCATGTGGTAAGACAGCAAACAAGCGGACCCCCAAACTGTCGAATTGACAATGCATTTGTGGGATTAGTAACTGGAACGTAATGCTGAAATTCTAGTTGCGATCCCTTTAACTTCTCATTACTGTAATCACATTGCTGTAAAGTGTTCTCAGTGATGTTTTACTCGTCTTGGCAACAAGTGGTATAAACAAGCGTTTGCAGCCAGGCGAGCAGCCGTGAAGCTGCAGCCTCGATACATGCTGCAGACCTTTGAGCTAAAGGCTGTAATGCTGATGATTTTAACAGGCTGATGCTAAGCAGACATAATGTTTATCATGTTCACCATCTTAGGTTAGCATGGTAGCATACAAACATTTGCAAATAAGCACAAACGCAAAGTACAGGTGAAACTGGTAATGTGATTACTTTTTCTGTTAGGCTATTTAGTCATTAAAGTATTGTAAAATTGAAATTTTGGCCTGATGATGGCCCTAAATGTCAAAGGGTCACCAAAGTAATTACAATGAATCCTGAGGAATTACTCCTGAATCCTTGTACCAAACGTCGTGGTAATCCATTCAATAGCTGTTGTTGGCATTTTGCTCAAAACCACAAAGGTCAACTTCACGGTGGCTGTGGATGAAAGATCAGTAGATGGTGAGATATTTCACTGGATGAAGTGAAAACTTTGACCCACATGCGGCGCTAGAGGGGAAAAGTCAGGGGCTCACCAAAGATAGTAGTGTAAGTCATCTTTTGAGCATGCATGTACAAAAATTCAGGCCAATCCATCAAATAGTTGTGAGTGAAGTGGTGGAACAATAGAGCAGGTGATCAGAACGGACCTCCCTCAATTCATGTTATAAATTCTTCTAGTCTTTTTTTTTTTTTTAAAGTCTCGTCTTTATCTTACTCGTCCTTTGTGGACTCTGACAAAACAAAACCACTGTTGAGTGTTTTCACATATGATTTAAAATCTAATAACTTGTTTTCCTTCATGTGATCTATTCTATCACGTGGTGATCTCGTGTTGTTTAGTGTGCTATCGTGTGTGCACAACATTAGGACAATAGTTTTTACTTCCTCCCCTGGGAGAATATAACACTGCGGATGAAAAACGTGTTGACCAAATGTTGTTCCTGAAGCAATTATTTGAAACAAACAAAACAGACTGAAAACAAAGACACAACTAGTTAGACAGAAGAGGAGGGTAGCGAGACAATATGAATACGACTCATCTGAAACCACCCAGGAGTTTGTAGCTCTGGTTCTGTTAATTGGGCGCTACAATAAATAAGCACGAATCAGATGAGACCCTCCCATTCAGGCGTTGATGGGAGAGTGAAGAGAATCGACTGAGAGTCTCAATTTTCGATAGCAATCACACTGTGACATGTCTTTCTCTAATTAGGACTGGAGAGAAGAAGAGATGAATCTAGTGGGAGCTGGTGTTGCTTTGAATAAGTTGTTGTCTGCTTTCATAGTCTCTCTCTTTCTCTCCCTGACCTGTAAATGATGCGGACCCTGTTGAGCCCACGAACACATTCTGACAGCAGCGACTGCCTGCTGCTGGGTGAATTACACACCAGGTGTGGTGTTGCTTTCTAATAACTCTTTCCTCACCTCACCTGTAAACAGTTTGGCTTTATGAGCAGGTCTGAGTCCAAAAATGATCTTGACTGCATGAAAAAACAACATGTGAGCGAAATCGTGGCAAAGTTGTATTTGGAATATTTTAACTTCACCTGCTCACACAAATGCAAAAGGGAACAACCGTATAATTAAAGCCCTAAAAATTAATGAATCTTATTCCAAAAAAAAAAAAAAAAATACAAAATATTACTCCTGACAAAATATGCAATGTTTTAAAAATTATATTTGTTTTGCTTGATGCAAACATTTATGCAAGCTTTTCTATGTGGCATAATTAAGTTGATCCATTGAAAGAGAAAATGAACCGCTTGAAATAAATGTACCCAATTAGTAAGGATGAAAGACTGGTGACAAAACTGTGTCAGATGCTTTGCCATGTCATCTCACCATATAGCTAATAAGCACATAGCATAGTGTTTAAATGAGCGCTGGAAAGAGCCATTGGTGACTCCATGATTGAATGACAGATTCCAATTGGACAGGTGTTATGGGATATGTATGTCAAAGAAATGTAATTAGCTTGCTGTTGTAAAATCCTGGCAATAGTGTGTGTGTGTGTGTGTGTGTGTGTGTGTGTGTGTGTGTGTGTGCGTGTGTTTATGGAAACATCAGTATTTGTTTGCATTCAATAATGTGTTAAAATGCAGTGGTGAAAACTGATTTTTGGGATGATCACTGTGAGCATGTTAGTACATGTGTTATATTTTTATGTGTATTTTTCTATGATGACTGGTCTTCAGAGTGAGGCTATGGACAGCACACTGCACACTTTGTCTAATTATTCTATACTGCAGCACTTCAAGGACAGCAGCTCCTCTTTCCCACCATCCTCACTCCTACCTGAAAGATCTATTAAAAACAGACGAAGGCTAGACTGGCCACTCCACTCCTCTATCTGAAGTAAGAGGCAGCGTAGAGGCTTGTCAGGTGGTCTCCATTAGTGGTTAAAAGCAGCCTCTCACTACCTGCTGACGACACTCACATAGCAACATGGAGGCTGTGTGTGGGTGGGTGTGTGTGTGTGTGCACGTGTTGGGCGGGGGCGTGCCTGGAAAACAAAGAGACACACACAATCTGGGATTACAGAGCAGATAACTGAGCAGGTAGCAGAGACCGAATTTTGCTTTTTTTAGCCGGTAATTTAGTTTCCAAGGTAATTTTAATCATTCTTTCTTTAAAAATCCAGTAGATGTTACTCAACAGTGCCTCAGTGGGCAGTGAAGGTGACTAGTCCATCCAGATTTCATAACAAGCTGATGAAAAACTACATGAAGTGGTTACTCAGAGAGCGGTCCACTGTTCCACTGGTGCAGCACTTTTCTATTAAATTAAAGTATTTCAGAACCAACAACCTAACAACGTCAAGAAAAACAACCAGGAGATGACAAAAGAAAAGATTTCCTGAAATTTAAATGAAAAATTATTTCTCTTTGATGCAGCAAATGTTGCTGCCGACTGTCTGTGACCAAACACAAACAGAGAGTTTGCCTTGACCTCACTGATGTGTGATGGGTAAGTTGAGGCTTCCCAAAATCCAACAGACCACAGTAAAGAAGATGATATTTGAATGCAGCTAATTATTTGTTGAAATACAACTAATTTGCAACAGCAATGCCATGTGGGAGGGGAGTGATATGTGGACTGAATTATGTTCTGTATTAGTGTAATGAGGAAATGTTGTTAATTAACATACATGGCAAGTCGCCAAAATGTTGATACTGAATGTCCAAATTATCTGGTCTTGCAAGACAACATCTGTTTGTAACAATTAAAGCATTATTAAACTTTTTTATGGTTACGCTTTGGCACTGTAGGACTTGTATAACGATACACAACCTTTAGCCAAGCTCATGATCTTTGCCTGACCTGAAGTGCTTTTGTTGCTGAAACCTGTCCTCACCTGGGACGTTACGCCCTGACTGTTCTGGACTGAACAGAGTCAACAAACAGACAAGCGAAGAAGGGAACGGTAAGAAAAACACACCTGAGGGTTATGATGCCAGAGATAGAACTGAGAGCAAAACCCTCACCTGTAGTAAAATGAATTGGACATGATGTAGAGTCAAAACCAGGGGCGAACAATTACATGTTGCAAATTGACTTTGCAAAATGCACGATCAGTGCTGATTGGTCGTCAGTTAACACGTAAAAATACAGTCGAGATACAGTCAGACTGCGTGCAACACTGTCCATTCTGTAACAGTCACAAAATGAATTGCCCAGTGTGGTCCGCAGCTTTCTTCATTCCCCATCAGAGCTTTCTGCCATTCTGCTGACTCTGTTTCCATAATACAACAATAAGAAACCTACGCAGTAATGCTACTAGCTCTTGAGCAATCAGCTTACAAAGTCAGGTTTGCCGACATTTCAACAAACCTTGCTCCGTAAATTGACCTGTGAGTCAGCTTCCAGTTCCTTCTTTGCGAAAATGCTGTAGTAACAACACAACAGTAACAGCTGTATTATGTCAGAGAGCCCTATGGGTATTACATCATTTATTTGCTTGAAATTAGCTTTTAAATTGCTTTACCTAGCTATGTGTCCCATGAGCGAAGGTTAGGAAGCTGGTGCTGCAGTGAAGCACATCAGAGGGCTGTGGGGCGACTGAACACCTAATACTTTTTAATGTACGGACGTGTAGCGAGCGTGTGTGTTCGGTAACTTTCCCAGGATCGATAAAGCTTTATGAGACTCTGAAAGAGTATAGTTTAATTTGATTACATATTTAAACACTGTGTGGTTTCATGATGATTTGCTTTGCACAGTTTTAGCACATAGTTGGTATGGTTTGTTTTGGAAAATGAATGTTTGTCTCTATCTATCTTTCTCTCTCTCACACACACACACACACACACACACACACACACACACAATTGTGTTTCCATCACTATTGAGGAAAGAACCTTACTCTGACCTTAAACTAAGTCCTTACCCTAAAATTTAATGATTTATGTTATGGGGACTTGCAATTTTGTCCCCACAAGGAAGGCGAGTCCCTACAAAGTAACTGTATAAACAGATTTATGTTACCACAATCTCAGTATTACACGTCCACACACACACACACACACACACACACACACACACACACACACACAGACACACACACATAAACAGCTTCTTCTCTGAAACCCAACCTGGATTGGGTTGCCCAATATCATGGATCACTCTGGATAAATTTGCTTACCCACTTCCTCCCCACTCAATCCTGTCTCCACACACACACACAACATAAGCCTCAGTCAATTGTTAGCACCCGCCTTCTGTAATCTGATATTACAACAATTAGCAATTAGACACTATACAGCACTGGTACATTGAATTTATGTTTCTGTCTGCGCCTTCTGCAGATGCGATGGTGCTGGGTGTCATCGGGAAATTTTATCACTGCTTGGGTAATGGAATCAGGGAGGGGGGTGGGAGGGGTCTGAGAGATTGTGTTGTCAGGGTTTCCTGACAGACGAGCTGAGCTTCTCCTTGCAGACCCCTCCCCCCTCCTGCTCCATCTATTCACTTTCAGTTTAATGAGCTTCATTGGAATGAAAGTTCACAAACAATATTGCCAAGGCAATTACATACAATTGACGTATAATTTAGATAATGATTAGACCTTATGAGCACATGCTTTTGGATTTCTGTGTGTGTGTGTGTGTGTGCGTGTGCGTGCGTGATTGTGTAACAGAATAACTGAATGTAAGAAAAAACAACAAAATAATAACAGCAACGTGACAACCCATGATGAAGAAAATCAAATTGTCAGAGGATGAGGAGAATAGTAGCAGTTTCACTTGTCGATCAGGTGGTTTCCTCTTTGCTCTGGCACACGCTGAAATATGTTTCTGCCTTTAGGGCACTGGATGTTTGTTGTCTAAGGAGGTTTTGGATTATACATTTGTCAGAGCATGTACCAAATTATTTACACCTCTATGTTATTTCAGTAAAGAACTGTATTGTTACCTGATCGTCTGTTCCTCTGCATCTACAAAGTGAAAGGTTGTAGTTGTTGAGCCAACATGATGAATATTTTTCTGCTAGATTGTTCTTAAAGATCATCCTTGAAGTTTGCTGTGAGTCATTGTTCACATGTTGTGTTTTTCTTTGTTTATAATTTGGTTGGGAAGGTCGTCTGAGGTTAGTTAGTGGAGGTGACCAGTGGACTGCTCGCTAAGTTGTTCTCGTTCAGCTCGTTGTTTAGCTGTCCAAACCACAACTTTACCGTTGAGGTTCGATCTTACCGCTCTCATAGCGTTCAGTCAGAGCAGACAGCTCTAAAAACCCAATGTACACTACCTGCTCAACAGCTGCTATGAGCAGCTAACAAACCATCTATTTCCCTCAGAACTTGGTAGAGAACAAAAACAGAGCTAAAACAGACTTAC